>NC_137790.1:97718410-98318410 GCF_963383645.1 Muscardinus avellanarius | reverse complement strand
AATAGTAAATCTGTCATTAGAACACAGGTCCCTGCCGGGCGTGGTGGTCACGCTTGTAATCCCCGCACTTGGGAGGCAGAGACAGGAGGATCACGCAGGTTCGAAGCCAGCCGCGCTGACTTAAGAGACCCTGTTTTCAAATAAAAAAGTATAAAAATAAGTCTGGGAGTGTAGCCCAGAGATAGAAGGGTTTCCAGGAACCCCAGTACCACAAAAAAAAAAAGAAGAAGAACACAGGTCCCTGCAACTTTGAAGATATAATGCCTTTGTCACACTCCTCTGCCTCTTTGAAATGCAGTGACTTTCTAAATGTCCCTAATGAGCCTGAAAGTCAGGCTGCATGTCCACTCATCTCTGAAGACCAACCTGATAAAACAAAACAAAAAAATTAATGGTAAAGTCACATATTCATTCATAAAAATGAAAAATAACTCCACCTCTTTTACAGAGGATATATGGTTCCACAACTTAGATTTTCTTTTTGATGGTATTAGGATTGAACCCAGGAACATTCTACATCTAAGCTTTACCCCCAGCCCTGTGTTTTTTTTTTTTGTTTTGTTTTGTTTTGTTTGTTGTTGTTGTTGTTGTTGTTTGGGTTTTTTTGTTTTGTTTTGCAATAGTGTCTGTCTAAGTTGCTGAGAGTCTCACTAAGTGGCTGAGGCTAGTCTCAAACCTGCAAACCTCCTGTCTCAGCTAAGTACTGGGATTACAGGCATGCACCACCATGCACAGGTACATCTTACATTTTCTATTCATTAAAGAGAATCAGGACAGTAAATTCCTTGGCATAGCCACAATATGTTAATATCTGAACATATTTAAAAAATAATAACACAGAAGCACATTTTGCCTTTTATCATGAAATTGAATTGAGGGACGAGAAAGAGCGGGGGGGAGAGAGAGAGAGAGAGAGAGAGAGAGAGAGAGAGAGAGAGAGAGAGAGAGAGAGAGAGAATGCAAGATTATTGACAAGGAAAATAGATCCATCAAAGCAACACTGAACTCAGATGAAACAAAGACAGAGGGACCTTGCCGACGCCCACCCTACACAGACACTGCACATACCCCTCTATCATGGGCAAAACAACACATCTACAGGACATTGAATGCAGTCTAACATATACTTGGAGCTCTTACAATGGCTCTGGAGTCCAAGCATACGTCCTTCAGTGTCACCCCATAGAAAAACTGTAACTGTAAATATGAAGCTTGCAGATAGACACACTCTATCATGTAGTCGGCATTGTTTAAATGAAAATGAAGTTCCTGTTACTCTGCTCTAATTACCAAACATACTCCCCCAGGAAGCCATGTACCATGACTGCAGAACTTTCTTTGTCAGCCACCATTTCCTCCCTGCAATTGTACAAAAAAAAAAAAAAATGCCTTTTGATCTGTGACCTGCATTTAAAAACTGACATCTGGTGGTTAAAGCAGTAATTAGACATCATTTAAAAGTTATTTCTGCCTTGTTAACTGAGTTATTCTGTGATCAAATTATGGGATAATTTAAAGGAACTCAGGCATATTGATTGTATAATCCATAATGTGTGTAATTAATAACTACCCTCTAAAAGCTCTGCATGAAGAATGGTAAGGATTCACATTAGACAAAGCATCAAGGCCTGGATGGTGCTTTTTCCTCAATACCTTTTATTAACTACACATAAAAGGGAAGCTTCCAAGGAAAATGAAGTCAAGATTGGATGCCAGGATTTATCGACTTAATTATACAACTTAGATCCCATAATAACTGTAGAATGGTGTCAAGTGGGAAAGCTCTTGCCTTGGGTGCTGTGATGTCATCTCTCTTGGGCAGCACATCCATAAGGTACCCTGGATGCTGGCTTCTTATTAATAATTTCACCCACCATTTTTGAGTTGTAAATGGGTCTTATCCCAGTCACAAGGATACAGGCGAGTCATCTTGCAATGAACTGATGCCAACAGTTAGTTAGTGTAAGCAGTTTCTTCTCATTTCTCAACAATGACAACAAATATTTATTCTGACTGTGGTAGAGGTGACAAGGGCCAAATTCTTGGGTGAACACCTACACACAGCAGTACTTATTATTCAGTAGGATATCTGCCTCAAAGTCCTTTCTGTTCTCCTACTCTGTGAGCTGGGCAAGACCTTCCTTGAGATGAGGGCTTTGAGTCTTGAGTCTCCTCAGGTGCTGTTCAGGTCTTCTGTGAATCTGATGGCACCTGAATAGGAAGTGCCCCAGAAAGTAAAGAAAGGAGATTCAAAAAGTGCCAGAAGTAAAGTAAAGATTCAGAAAGTGCCCCAGAAAGTAAAGAAAGAGATTCAGAAAGTGACAGAAGAGAATCTGCCTTGCCCATATGTATACCAAAGGAAACATGATCTTGTTTGGTATTGACACAGGCTGGCTGGGCACACACATCAATTTATCACTCTTTGTCTCCACTAAAGCACATTTGATAGAACAGAGACATAATAATAGCATCTTTTATTTATTGTGCTCAGCACTCTACTAAGTGCTTCACAGGCACTACTTCAGTTCATCAAAACAACTCTAGGAGGGTAGTGCCAACCCTATCCACCAATTTACAGACAAGGGCCTGAGTAGTTCAGAGGTTCAGTAAACCACCTCAAATCCCATAGCTTCAGAGCAGTGGAGCCAGGACTTAGCCAGGCTTCTCAGTGGTCCCTCCTCACTCCAGAACAATCCATTTCTCCTCAAGACAGTTCAGAGGGTTTTTTTTCCTGAGAGGAAAAATAAAAGAGAGCTAAGGGATTGTGTGGAGGAAAAAAGACACTAACAACATAGGAGAAAATAAGATCTAAAAAACAAGATGATGGCCATGAGAAATTATTAGTGGGGAGAGAAGCCAAGAAATTGTTAAAAGATAGATGGCTACTACTCAATGTTGAATTGTTTATTGTGTAGTGCTTTATTCTAATATGCTCCCTCCCCCTGTATTAGTTTATTAAGGCTGTCATAACAAATTATCACAGACTAACAGAACAACAAAAATTTATTTTCTCAAGAATCTTCAAGTTAAATGACCAAGATCAGAACATTAGCAGGATTGATTTCTTCTGGGGCCTCTTTCCTTGACTTACTCACAGCCATTTTCTCCCCATTGTGTGTGTGTGTGTGTGTGTGTGTGTGTGTGTGTGTGTGTGTGTGTGTGTTTCTGTGTGTGTGTACCCGCGCGCGCTTCTATGTCCTAGTCCCCTCCTCTTAAAAAAATACTGAATTAAGACCTATTCCAAGCCAGGCATGGTGGCACACACCTATAATTCTAGTACTTGGGAGGCTGAGAAAGGAGGACTGAGTTCAAGGACAGCCTCAGCTACCAAGTGAGGCCTTCTGAAACGTAGTGAGACTTTGTTTCAAAATAAAGAATAAAAAATAAATAAAGCTGGGAGTATAGCTCAGTTGTAGAATTCCCTTAAATTCCATCCCCTATACTGCCAAAGAAAAAAAAGACCCACTTCCAATAATATCATCATTTAATTTTTATTAACTCATTAAAGATTCTACCTCTCAATGGAACCACAGTCTGAAACATGAAGGTTAGGACCTCAATATACGGAGCGTGTGTGTGCATGCACAATCTCATGTAGGATTAAGGATTAAACCTAGGGGCATTCTATCTCTAAGTTACACCCTAAGCCCTATTTTATTTTATTTTTTAATTTTGAAACAAGGTGTTTTTGAGGGCCTCACTAGCTTGCTGAAGCTGGCCTGGAACCTGAGAGCCTCCTGTCTCAGCTACCCTGTTAACTGGGATTACAGGTGTGTGCCACCACACCTGGATCAACATATGAATTTGAAGTAGAGAAAATATGATTCAGCTTCTACTCACTATTCTCCCTCTCTCTATCTTTATCTCCAGACTGTCAGTAAAATTTAATAGACACTATCTTGAGTAAGATAAAATTGTTAGAAATTAAAAGCCAGTTGTCTTTCACATATAAAGTTGATTTTTTAAAAAGTAGAAAGAAAATGGTCCAGGAGATGAGATGCAGTGCAGAGAATAAGAATTTAGCAAAAGCAGGTCAGGAAACAAGTAAAAATGTGCTGGGGAAAATTTAGCTCTCCCCATCATGGAGATGGAAGAATTCCCAATTATATGGGGGGTGGTCCTTGAGTGTATTTTGTTTTGTTTGTTTAGGAATAGTAAAGAAACAATAACTCCTAAAGGCTGGAATATAATTTGATAACATAGTGATGAATGGTATGGCAATTTTTCAGTGAATGACAACCAAATCTCAGCCTACTAATGTAACCAGAGGCCATGCTACCCCTTGTGATGGAAATGTGATCCAAATATTAATTTCTTAGCCAGGTGTGGTGGCGCACGCTTGTAATCCCAGTACTTGGAAGGCTGAGACAGGAGGATCTGGGTTCACAGACAGCCTCAGGTACTTAGTGCAGCCCTTTGCAACTCAGTGAGATCCTGTTTCAAAATAAAGACTAAAAAATAAGGCTGGGGGTGTTGCTTGGAGGTAGAATGCCCCTGGGTTCCATCCCTGGTACCACAAAAAAAAAAAAAAGACAAATATTCATTTCTTGATTCCCAGCCCAGTTTACCATCCCTCAGCAATAAAATAGATGAAAAAGGATGCCAAGTGGTAGAGATGAGAATAGTGGGCTTCTCTTTGGATTCAAATCAGCACAGTAATTCAAAATCAAATGTGCAGCTGGCCAGGAGGGAAACAAAGTGAATCACAGAGGCTCTTTGGCTCGAGCTTGTGTAATGAAATTTCAAGACAGAAACAACATTATTAAGTTCACAACTAATATTTTTAAATCATTGGATTCTCCTAATCTTAAATAAGGCTATTTTAAAGTAATGCTAATAAACAGATTCCTTTCACATATACAGAATTCTTCTCTGGCATTTTGAAAGTTCCTGACAATGCAGGGGGAAAGCTTTCCTCTGGTTCTGTTGCTGGATGAATGGCATGTTTGTGCTCCTGACTGCACCCTTGTGCCAGCACAGTGCCAAATACCAGCTGCTCGCTACAGCTGGGAGCACAGACACACTGAGTCCTGTATCAGAAGTCTCAGCTGGTCACTGATAGAGCAACCATGCCAAAGACATATTTGGCAATTTGGTTAGACAAAAATTTGAGTGTGTGTATGGGAAGGGTGCATGTGTGTTTCATGATATGAACCAATATTGTTTATCAGAAATTATTTCTCATACTAATAGTAAGAAGCATAAATGCTCCAGTAAACCAAGTTTCTCATCTCTTTGGAGCCATATGCATCAAATAAATTCAAAAACTGAAAAAAGACAGCCAGAAAAAGAGAAAAGGTGAGAACACTTACAGTATATAAAGTGTGAGCCCTAGCACTACACTTCTACTAGAACACACACAGGAACTCACTCCATGCAATTTTAAGACATTCTATCCATATTATATACCCCAGAAGTTACCATCTGACCAGAATATTGGTGTTATGGTTAGAATATAGAATGTCACCAGGAAAGCTAATGTATTGGCAATGCAAAAATGTTTAGAAGATAATTAAGTCATGGTTCTAATTTCATCATTGCATAAATCCATTGGTGGGTTAACAATTTGGGGTTTTTTCTTTCTTTCTTTTTCTTTTTTCATTTTTCCTTTTTTTTTTTTTTTTTTTTTTTTTTTTTTTTTTTTTTTTTGCTTCAAACAACAGATGTTTATTCTCGCATAGTTCTGAGGCCAGGGACACAAAATCAAAGTGTCAACAGGGTTGTTGGCTCTCTCTGAAGGCCCTGAGGGAGAATCTACTCCATGCCTCTGTCTTAACTTCTGTGGTCTGGCAGTCCTCAGCTTTAGATGCATGACTCCAGTCTCTGCCTCTGCCACTACAGATGGATTAGTAATTTGAGTGGGCTTACTGGGTGGTGTGTGTGACTGAAGGAGATAGGTTGCTTACTCTCTGCCCACCATGGTCAGCACTCAGGACTAGCAGAGTGAGTGCAAGCCAGCAGCGTGGAATTTCTGCTGCTCGTAATGTTTAATTTCTGTAAAATAAACTGTATTTAAAAATCCAGCATTGAGCTTCTGGAACTCACTAAGTCTGCTGCTAAATCCTCAGTGGAAAGGCTGTTTGCAGCTGAAATGATCTGAAAAGTCTGCTTCTGCCCTTTGTAAGTCAGACAGCTGTGGCATATTCCCTTATAGAACTTGTATGGTAGTGACAGAAAAGGCATTTTGTAAAGCCATGGGCTTTTCCTGGTCCTCAGCTGTAATCATGTGTCTGGGTTTAGTTTCCTCAGGAGTTACATTTCTGCCCATCACCTGTGTACAGACCCCATCTGCCTCTCTGGCCCACTCCTCACTCCCATCCACTTGGCTTTGGAAGTTTGTGACACTAATTTTGATGGATAGTGTTCTCCTGAGAGCAAGTGAGCTTACAGGAATTAAATTCTAGCCTTAGCCAGGAATGGTCATACATGCTTGTAATTCCAGTACTTGGGAGGCTGAAATAGTAGGATGGCAGGTTGAGGTCAGCCTCAGTAATTTAGCAAGATCCTCAGAAACTTAGCAAGACCCTATTTGAAATAAAAACTCAAAAATAAGGCTAGGCATCTAGCTCAAAGGTAGAATGACTCTGGGTTCAATCTTCGGTTTCAAAAAATAAAAATGTAAAAATCCAATTTTAACATTTTCTAAAATAGCTTTAAGGTCTTTGTTATTGTTTGTGATGACTGATACAAAACTCACTAGAAACATATGTAAATATTTGTAATTGCATTAAATTTAAGTTTTACCATCTATAAAATGTTTCAATTTTCAAAATAAAGAAAATACTGGAAAATAAAAAATACCATTTTTTAAAGTCCAGATGCATAATAACAAAATAGAGAGTCACATGACTCCTTGATACTATATTTTCATGAACAAAAAGAATTCCAAACATGGTATTCCTGACACCGATATCACTTTTATTTATTACTTTTCTTCTAATAGTAAAGAATAGAGACACTGGCTAGATGCAAAGTCCTATTAGACAGGAAAGAGAAAAAAATTTACTAGAAGGACACCAGAAGGATTTTGTGAAGCTCTGGGGGCTTCACTGGCAATTTCCTATAGAGCATTGATTCTCAGTCTTGATTACATGATTGAATCACATGGGTAAGCTTGAAAAAACAAGCAATGCACAGATTCTACTCCCACAAAATATACCTGAATCTCTGAGAGAACGACAGCAAGTGTGTTTAAGTAGCTCCCCAGCTGATTTAATGCACATCAAGGGCTGAGAGCCACTCCTCCAAAATGTCAGATTAACCTCACCTTAATATTAATGACTCACAGCTCTGATTACTTTTTCCTCAAAAACCTAAAATCTCCAGACAATAAAATATAAGTGGCCCTGTTTATATTCATAAGATATCACTGGGAAAAAATTGGCCAATGTCAAGAAAGCAGGGCCCTATTGAATGAGACATGGCAGCTGAGAGTCCAAGTCTATGGATCAAAGGCTGAACTAGCGTGATCCGGGCAGTGACCCAAAAATGGTCCATTACACCACCGATGGGCATGATGGGAAATTTTATGCTTAACCACATTCTCTTCTTCTCTGAGCACACACACTGATGGAATGACAAGACAGAGTCCAGATCCTGTCCAGGCAGCACAGGATGATATGAAAAAATGAGTGCAGTAGAAAACAGGAGGGTCCAGGTATCCTGAAGGCAAAGCTATGTACTCATGCTGCTTGCCACAGGGATGAGAGAGAAGAGACAAAATAACAAGACTTGAAGTGTCAAATAGCACATGATGACTGTCACTCAACAATACAGATTTCTCTTAGTTTGAACAAAACTTAAGGAGCTTGAGCACATGTAACTTATTTGACCAGTGAGGGAAAACACCAGCAGGGACCTAGGAACCTGAGACAGAGAAAGGGAGACAGATGAAAAGGACATGCCATCAGGCCCTATGAGTCACTGGAGCATAAACCTGCCAGGGAAGAAAATCTAGGTGGCTGGTAGAATATATACCTCAGAATTCTCCCACCTAAGACAAGAAAGCTGGAGTATTTGTGTACATCTCGGCCCAGAGTTGTCGGAGAAACAGGAAGTGTTAACACCTGACAATTTTGGCCTGCTGTGCCTGTGTGAAGATTGGCTCCAACAGCTAGTAAATCTTCAGTGAATGAAATGTGAGGCTGGCATTGTCTTCATCTGGCCCACAGAGAAATGGCAAGGCTTGAATGGAAAGAGTGGCATCTGCTACCGCAGAGAGAACCAGATGAGGCTCAAAGGAAAGAGCACTACGTTGGACATGGTACAGCTCTGTTGGAGGTTATGATTAATAGTCATGTGACAAGCTGATTCAAATGATACATTCTTTACAAAATATAGAGCTAATATGTACACAAACTATAATTATTATCGACAATTTTCAAAATGGAAAAGGATAAAGTCTTTGGAGTCACAGTCTTGACCTCATATCTCAGCATTACCAACTCTTGAGTGCAGGCTTTGTTTCAGTAACTTAACCTTTCCCTGTTTAACAAACAAGGCCTTTAGTAACAACCAACTCTGCCAGGAGCACTGGTGTACACCTATAATCCCAGTACTTCGGAGACTGAGACAGAAGGATCATAAGTTCGAGGCCAGTCTCAGAAGCTTAGTGAGACTCTGTTTCAAAACAAAAAATAAAAAGGGTTAGGATGTAGCTCAGAGGTAGAACACCCTTAGATTCAATCCCCAATACCAAAACAACAAAACAAAATAATAATAATAATAATAATAATACTCATAGTGTTGTTAGTATTAAAAGTATTTAAACATGTAAGTCATATAGGACAATATCTAGAAAGGATGAGAATCCAAACCTTAGCTTCCTTCAGCATCTTTTTTCTTATCATGATTAAGTAGAAATATTTGACTGCCACAGGTAAAGTGAGTGGAAATATAGTAAATGCTAATGTAGTTTTTCTCCATTGATTTATGTCGAAAGCTAGTACATACAATAACAGTAAATGTGTGAATAGGGCTGAGAGAGAAAGAAGGGAGGAGGGAAGATGGAGGGAAAGAGGGATGGATGAATAAAGATAGACGGGCAGAAAGGTGTTTACAGAGCTATAAGTAGATATTGTGACATTATTCTTTTTTCATTTTATGATATTCTGTTTTCAGGGCAACCAAAAGCTATTGTTGGACGCTTTCTGCATTGTTCAGGTTGTTTGCTGGTGAGGCTTAAATTATACCAAGAAACAAATGCAACCCAAAGTGAACAGTCTCTGAGAAACTAACACCAATCCCTGTGATAAAAATAAAAAAATAAACATTTTTATGTGTCTGCTTACAGCCTTAGCAAATGGAGCATAGAGCACATAACTGAATACCGGTGATGGAGCACCATGCCACGTCTGTGGGACCTCGTGCTCAACAGTGGTTCTCAGCCCACAGCCTGTTGGTGTGCTGACAGGGGGACAAAAGATTGGACAGAATCTCTACTGTCCAATCAAGGTGTTTTTTCCCCCTTAACTAAAGGAAGAAAGGGAGGGAGGGAGGGAGGGAGAGAGGGAGAAAGTTTGATATCAGCTAAAATTTTTGTTGTGAAGCTATTTCATCTGATTGAGTTTGGAGGGATCTTGTCTGTTTACTGTTCCCTGGATGAGCAAGAGGTCAATGGTGACAGGCTTACAGATAGTACCTCCTCTCTCACAGCGCATCGCCAAACTACACCTCCTCTCCCCACGGTGTTCTGTCCAGGGAGCCAGATGAATGACTGGCATGCATCCTCTCCACAGTGCCCTCACTCCGAGAGGGACTTTATATGCCAGGCTAAAGAAGCAGCAAGTCATCAACACCAGCTTGCTTATCTGCTTGTGTGACCAGTGTCCTAAAGAGCAAGTGTCCTGGAGTAATGCAAGAAAGACTTCCTACAGTCCACACTAGCTTGCCCTAGTTCCTGTGTGCACGAGAGAAAGCCCGTGGCCTTCATGATAATATGTATCTGTATTTTGCAGCCCAGACTTGCTCTCACTGTTCCCTTAACTTGGCTAGGGTGAGGGAACAGAAAGGGGGTAGTCATGGAGAGGGTGTTTTACTTGAAATGTAGAGGCAAATATAGTTAATAATTTAATAACAGCGATTATTAACTATGATTCTTTCGCAGTTCCAAGGTCAGTGAGGGTCAAGTAGGCAGTTTGTGCACAGGTTTCTCATGTGGAGCTGGAGTCATTTGAAGACTTCCTCAATCATGAACATGGGGGTGATGATAATTTAGCTGTGATCTTAACTGCAGCTATAAGACAGAAACATGGGCTTCCCCAGGTACCCTAAGCTTCCTTGGAATGTGGTAGCTAGATTCCATGGTCAAAAACAAGCAGATATCATACATTCTTTTATGATCTCAGGTGATGCCCAGCTTCACTATGCTCTATCAGTTAATGGTACCATAATCTCTGCTCGTGTTCAAAGATAAGGGTGTCAGATTCACTTCTAAGGGGAGGGAATATAGGGAATAGGAATATCCAATTTCATTAAGAGCAGAAGATACTGTTATAGCCATTTAAAAAAAAAAAAACAAAATCTGCCACAGCCCATGCTAGCTGTGGATGATCTTTCTACATGTATTCATATAAAAAACAAACATCGATTTTGCATAATCCAATGTTATTTTGGAGTTTTCTATTATAGGCCTTGTAGCCAGGTCCATACTGACCTTGTTCCCTAGAACATCCCTCAGAGCTGATCTACATTCACCTCATCCACCACTTTCACCAGCTTGTTTCAACTGGAGCCTCCTGCAAAAGATTAATGACAGTAAAACAGAAAAAACAGAAATGCTGTTGGAATCAAGCCAAGGACATTAAGAGCCATACAAATTGAGAAAAGAAGTGGAAAAGACATAAAAAGCTAACCCATACTTTCAGGAGGCATAGCTATAAATGGCCACTTTATAAAAAGACGAGCAAAAGCTGGGCGTGGTGGTACACACACTTGTAATCCTAGTACTTGGGAGGCTGAGTCCAGAAAATGGTAGGTTTGTGCCCAGCCCTAGCAGTTTAGTGAGGTACTCCACAGCTTAGTGAGATCCTATTTCAAAATTTAAAAAAAAAAAAAGTAGGACTGGGAATGTAGCTCAGAGGTAGAATGCCCTGGGTTCAATACCCAGCACCAATAAATAAATGAATAAATAAATAGAGAGATAGACAGACAGACAAGTAGCATTGTAAGAACTGAAAAACCTAGAGATAGATTATAATTCAATTCAGTAGAAATCAAGAAACAAGCCGGGCGTGGTGGGGCATGCTTATAATCCCAGCATTCCTGAGATGGAGACCTGAAGATCACGGTTTGCAGACAGCCTCAGCTACTTAGTGAGGCCCTTCACAACCCAGTGAAACCATGTTTAAAACTAAAAAAAACTAAGAAATAGATCTGGAGTGTAGCTCAGAGGTACAATGCCAATGCCACTGGATTCCATCCCCAGTCCTGCAAAAAAAGAAAAAAAGAAAAGAAAGAAAAGAAATTAAAAACAAGGATCCCAAGGTTATTAAAAGGTTATGGATTTAATCTTGGTAGTATTCTTAAAATAATTTTGTATGTAATACTGCTGAGGATAATCTCCTAGAAAATATTTTCTTGTAGGTTTTTGAGACATGACTTCATATTCTCATTTTTTATTACTTAAAAGAATCCCTGAGAGACAAATTATTAGTTCTCCCTTAGAATTTTGATAAAAATGGAACAAATAAAACTCAAGATCATTCTTAATTCATATTAAATACAACTATGTGTTCATTTTTACCTGGGGGATTATTATATAGGGATCTCTCCAGGCCCTAGGGATTATGATAGCCCTTCTCTGTAAAGAACCTCAAATCTTACAGAAATAAGGAAATTGAGATGTCAATAGGAAAACCCACTGTCTGCAGAACCATGCCCAGTTGCTGCCTTCTCATTTGAAAAGTTTAAAATTAATGTCATCTTCCATAGTTTATTGTTTTGAGTCACAATTTTTCTTCTGGTTCTAAAATATCTTCTATTAATCAGTACTAAATTTTGTTTGGAAATTCAAAGGGAGAAATATTACTTTAATTAGCATCTTCCTCCATCTTCTATCAACCCCGAAAGGAAAGAAACCATTTAAGATGTGAATATAATTTCTTACAAGCAGTATTTTTTTTTAAAAGAAAGAAAAGAAACCTAATCCTTATGGACATTTAAGTTCTTCCCTTCTTGATTCTATTTGGCAGTTCTGAAATTAAATCTCTACAGTTGGCCACTAACTTCCAGAATTCTCTACACATTTTTACATTAAAAAATGGAGTCCAGTCAGGCATGGTAGTACTTGGGAGGCTGAAACAAGAGGATTGCCGATGTGAGATCAGCCTCAACAATTTAGGAGACCTTATTTCAAGCAAAAAATAAAAAGGGCTAGAGGTGTTGCTTAGAGATAAAAGATATGTTACTAATTCTCTGCATTTTGTCCCCTTTAAGACCTACTTCAAATGTCTCCACTATCAAGTCTTTATCTGTTCTCTAAATTACAGTTGACTTCTCCTCCATGTTCAACAAATCAGTGTTTGAGTACCCACTGATCTTGTTTACTGCTTTGGGGGCAGAAGCTACAACAAGGAAAATTATGTAACATATCACCCTTCTACTAAAAGAGGTAAATATTAGATATCAATGATTAAATGTAAAGTCAATTGAGATATGAACCATATGAATTGACATGATGCTGTGATGGGAGGGGTCTACAAATCATATGTAAACTCAGAAACTGTGAAGGACCTGAAATTGTATCCAACTTGCACATTAACAAAACAACCTGCCAATTTTATAGACATGTAATGACAGAAGATATAAGACTCCTGAGTCAGAAACATGGATAATTTGTTATTCATACCAAAAACAGCAGCCAAGGTAGATCTTTTACAGCTTGGCTTCCTCAGTCTCTGTGGGGGCAATGGGCTGGAGGCTGAGGGTCCCTGCTTTTCTGTAAGGAGGGGTGTGGAGGGAAGTATGGGCCCCTACCCCTCTAGAGAGAGAGACTTAAAGAGCAAATATGATCCAGGGAAGAAGAGAAACTGATTCCTCTGGACTGTGAGTGGATGACTCCAGGGAAGGAAAGGAGAGAGCTTTGCCATCCCAGATGTCTCCAGGGAGGTGGTCTCTAAACTTCTCTGGACATAAACTCTAGATATGTCTCTGGACATCTTCTCTAGACATAAACTATGTCTAGCTTCAAGGTATTTGAATATATCCTTTGCTCAGGAAGCTCACCAGTGAGAAATGAAAGAAATCTACAGAAAACTGCTTCTTCACATCATGAAAACCTGAGAGGAATGGACAGGAGTTGATGGGACTGGGAGCAGGGCATCCTACAGAGACAAGAGTGGGAACAGGAGAAAGCACAACATTAGCAAGGAAGTGCTGCCAGCCACAACACACATGGCTAGATGGACCTGAGGAGACAAACAGGGACCAGACCACTCAGGGCCTTGTGGATTAAGCCAAAAAATGATGAGATGAGATGTGCACTTCAACAAAGCTACTCTCTGTGTTGAGAGGACAGATTAAGCCTTGTATCCTGGCTTCCCATAGAGCCTTTAATTATGATCAATTCTTTGAGCTTATTTCTACCACATCTTACTCTTCCTCTTGTTCTTCCAAAAGAGTGCAGTCTAGAACTTCAGAATCAGTCATTATAGAAAAGGCCTCTTGGTATCCCAGCTAGGCCTGAGAATTAAAGCGACCTAGCTGGGACACTATTAAACTGGAGAAAAGCATATAAACTTACTTAATGTGAGTTTTCAATGGCACAGAAGCCCTTGTAAGAAAAAAGACCCTAAGAAGCAGTTAGAGTCACTTATTTACAGAACTGGATAGCGTAGTACATGGTGAGACTGTGATAAAGCAGAGGGTCTTGGGAGGGTAGTTAACTGAGTAGAAAGGTAGCTAAAAAGCTTATAATAAATATGTTTGTTTTATTTAAATTTCCTTCTTCCTCCACTTTTCATCTTTGGTAATGAGAATGTCATTTTATAAGGAAGACTTCTTTTACATTAGAATTTCATTTCTGGCTTTTAAGAACTTTCTAGAAAAGAAGTCAGAATGATTCTGCACCTGCTGTTTTTCCATTGCTTTTCTTTTCAAATAGTCACCATGCCAGAGTGGCTTATTTTTAACTCCTTTATCATGTTTATTTATTGTTTACCTCCCATGTGCAGAACAACAATTTGAATCAAAGGTTACGTTCATTGCTGAATCAGTGGTAATGGAAGCCTCAACCCTACTGTAGCCTCCATGGCAATGTGCTTTCATATATGTATGTTGTTCATTTCAGTTCTCATCTTTTAACTTCTCTACATAAGATACGCCAGTGTGTCCGTCATACAAAAGATTTTGGTAAAAAATTCCTTAGCTTTATCAAATGCTCAGCTGCTCTGGAAAACAGTCCCCGAATTAGGTTAAGTCCAGGTGGTTTGGATGAGGACAATGAGCTAGCTTTGCTAGTCTTGATCTAAGAAAAATAAACCTGAGATTTAGAAAACAATAAACCTGTGCCCATCAACAAATGAATAAAGAAAATGTGGTATAGATACATGATGAAATACTATGCAGCCTTTAAAATAAAGAAAATTCTGTCATCTGAGACAACATGCATGAACCTAGAGGACATTATTTTAAATTAAATAAACCAGGCACAGAAAGACAAATGCCACATGATCTCATTTATATGTGGAGTCTATAAGGTGAACTTAAAGAATAGAATAAACTAGTGATCACCAGCAATTTAGGTGAAGGGTAGGTATTAAGGATATGTTGTTCAAAGACTAAAAATATCAGATAGATAGGAAGAATAAGTTCAAAAGGTTCACTGTACAACATTGTGACTATAGTCACAGTCAGGGCATTGTAGACCTTGAAAATCATCAAAAGAGTAGATATTAAGTTCTTTCACCACAAAAAAAGTGATACAGATATGAGGGAAGGCATTTATTAGCTCAGTTTAGCCATTCCAGAGTATATTCACATTTCATAACATCATGTTGCACCAAATTATGCACATCTTTATCAATTAAAAGAATAGCTTTAAATCAGTTTCTAATGATAAAATGCAAGATACAGCTCTACATCTAGAGCTGGAGTAAAAGTGAAGGATCTTACATCTTGACTGGCATGATGGGAGAAAGTAGAGGTAGGAGAAAATAGAGTTAGGAGTGAAGGGCCAAGAGTGCAGGGTGCAAGAGCTTCACATAACCACTTCTTCAGAAAGAGCTGATTGCTTTTATATATAAGATACTCTTAGAAGTGTTGCCTCTTCCATTTTCTCCCTCACCACAAGTTTAATAACTTTATTTTCACTGCAGCTCCATCAGTTTGGGTTGGATGTGCTGCGATTCACTCCCCCGAGTATTTACATAATGCACATCCCGCAGGCTTCATTTCTGAATCACTGCCTTGTGGGGAAGAAGGGGGCAGATTCCAGGCAGGATCCAGCATTTGAGTAAGTTTTCAGACCAAATAGAAGATTGTATTGCCTGATTGCTAGGTTATCTCTGCTGTTTGCTGAAAAATTATTTTCCTTATAACACTTCCATTTGTATATTCGATAAAGTTAATATCTGTGAAATCAGTTGATTCTCAGTGCCCTAAATTATACCGCAACATGCAGAAGATTGACTTCCTGGTATTGACAAGAGAGAATTCTCAATGTCTTCTGACTTATTATCTCTGGCAGTTGAAAAGAATTACAATAACATACAAAATTACTTTACAGGGTATGTTTAGAGAGCAGAGAAAATTAATGGAGAGATAGATTCTTACAGTAGTTTTGCCTTTGGCAAAGATTTCTATTTTCTGTCAGACACATCCTTTAAAACACACTGGAGTCACACAATGCAAATTGATTTACCCACACCTTACGAAATACCTGAGATTTAATTGCCTCTGCAATATTTATGCTTACATAAATAATTCAGTGGCAAATTAATCCAGCTTTTATAATTACCTCCCATAGAGGCACACAGCTCGGTCCCAAGGACTTAATTGCAGCTTGATTAAGGTAGTTAGGTCACTACAACCAATAAGCCACATGGACACTTTTAGAGACATAAGGGAAAGAAATCTATAGCATTCAAGCTTAAGCTCTTAGGAAGACATAAGGTATTTGCAGTTGATACTTAACACTAAGAGTGGCAGAAAATGCACTAACAATGAACTCTCTAAAATACATTGTCATCAACATCATCCATGAGCTCATGGCACAGACCCTCCTTAATTCATGCTTGAATGACACCTTTCCTGAGTGTGAGTGCTCCTTCCTGGTGCGAAAGGTCATCTCTGCAGTGTCATTCACTACTTCAGCCATGGGGTGCTGAGCCATGGGTCTCCTTTCATTTTGCTCACTCTCCTTTAGTTCTTCCCAGGGCCAAACCTGCATTTCCAGAAAGAGCTTTCAAGGAAAGAGAAGGCCCATTAGTGTGGTGCCTATATCTGATTGTATTGTACCAGTTAGATAATAGTTTTCTCTATTTCCAAGCATTCATACCAATATTACCCCACCACCACTATCACCAAAGAGGAGAGAGAGATTATACATCCTGTCACTTGCCAGTTGGAATAGTAGCCAATATCAGCACTGAATTTCACAGATTATTAAATCATTTGGCTATATTATCCAGCATATTCTCCTTTTAATCAAACTGAAAAGGAATTAGTGTAATTCACTTGTAGACACTGGAATCTGAGGCTTAAGCAGGTTGAGGAGTTTTCTCCATGTGAACAAGATAATAATGTGCAACATCAGACCAAACACAAGTCTTCTCCTAGCACCTGAACAGGGACTCTGGTTTGCCATTCTGTGTCTAGATCTTAGACTAGCACCTGGCACATAGTAGGCTCTCAATAAAAGTTTGTCAAATGAATGCCGTATGCGCCCCATGCTCCTCACTGCACATCACAGTGCCTTCCTGGGAAATGTATAACACCTCTGCTTTGAATGCTGTCCACCCTCTGGAGCCACTCCTTCTCCTCCATAGCCCATTCCACCCTGTTCTTTATACCTAGGTGATTATAACCCCAAATTCTAAACAGCACTCATGTCTATGCCTTTGGGCATGACTGTTCATTTGAACATTTGGTCCTGCACTGACTTAGACTGGCTGCTAGTTGTGTGTTTGTCTTGTCTCTCAGTTCCTTTCAGTATTTCTTATTGCAGCCAAGCCAGGTGTACCTGCATTCATCTGCAGGTGGAATCCATTTGTACTGAAGATTAAGTGGCTTAACAGCAAAGTTTTAGCAAGGCAGCAAGCTGAATGCTTTTAATTCTTGCTGCAGCTGTGGAAAGGGGGAAGAAAACGTAGGTAGTAGACAGTGAGAGGAAGAAGATGTAAAGCCACCCAGAAAATTCCTCCAGGTGCCCATTCATTTCCTACCAAAAGCAACAATAGTCATGAGACTGCACTCGTTGCAGAAGGATGGAGCAGAGTTGTTTTTGAGTAGGCGTCTTGCACAGTGAATTTATAGTAAAGAGACCTGCACCTTCCAGAACATGTACAGAAATAAGTCATGCCACCTGGCTGAGTGCTTCCACAGTATTGTAGTGCAGGGAAAATCATAAAAAACACCAGCACCAGACCGGAAAAATACCTGTAAATTATTTTGTTAGTTTGTTTGTTTAAAAAAGGATCTTGCTAAGGTGATGAGAGTCTAAGTTTCTGAGTCTATCCTCAAACCTGCAATCTTCTTGTCTCAGGCTCACAAGTACTGGGATTACAAGCATGTGCCACCATACCTATCCATGTAAATTATTTTTACATCTCATATATTGGTATGGGAATGAGGTATGCTGTTTAAACAACTTCACATTTTTTATCATGTAAATTCATCCATTTCTCAGTTCTAATTTTCATTACAAACTTAAGACCTTACTCAGGTACACCCTATAAGATGGAAGGAGTCACCCTCTATAAGGAGTCACTCTATAAGTCACCCTTTCATCTTATATTGTGCACCTGAGTAAGGAGATAGGAGCAGTCCCCATGCAGGAATTAGGAATTAGTATAATTCAGTTGTAGACACTGGGATATAAAGATCAAGAAGGTTGAAAACACAGGTGCCTAGATTGAGTTGATGGTGGATTAGGTCTCTTTGTGGGTCAGTGCCTCCTAGACTCACGAGGCCCAAAGAAGGACAAGGGAGACTTGATCTTCGTTTTTCACACACCTTTTTTGTTGTTGTTGTTGTTGTTTTAATCTGCATACTTTCCCTTTATCCTGACTTTAAGAAGCACAGAGACTTTTTCTGAGCCCTATACGTTACCTCCTCATTTCATCTGCTGGTTCCTGATAGCTCCTACAGATGACATTTTGGGATAACTCTTTGCCTATATGAACAGTGTATTTTACTTTCTGTTAATATCCTCTGGACATTCCCTCAGTCTAGTGAAAATCCACTAGCTATATCTAATATTTCTCCTTTATGCCCCACAGGTATAAGCAAAGGACAAATGTTCAATATTGCCCAGGCCAGACCGCGCGTAGCACGCCAGACCCCTGGAGAAACCGGGCCCAGTACGCTGGGTCCCGGGCAGGGGTCGTGCGGGGCACGCCAGCCGGGGCCCGGGTTGCGGGACTCTGGGCCCCGGGCTGGACTGCGCGTAGCATGCCAGACCCCTGGAGAAACTGGGCCCAATAAGACCCTGGGTCCCGGGCAGGGGTCAGGTGGGGCACGCTGGACCCCGGAACAGCCAGGGCCTGGGTCGCAGGACTCTGGGCCCCAGGCGGAGTAGTGCAGAGCACGCTGGACCCATGGGGAAACCGACTGGGTCACGGTGCTACTGAGTGCCTGATCCCACTACCTCCTTAAACCACATATACTGTCTTCTCTTATTAAAAATAAGGGGGGGGGGAGAGAAAAAGAAAAAGGAAAAGAAAAAATATCGGAGAGGGGTTAAGAAGGCTGTGGCGGATGCCAGGACACTGGAGATGCAGACAAAACTTATCCAAATGCACTGGAACTTATGGAAAAATTCCCCGTGAAGGAGGACTGCTATTTCTCTATATTGTTAAGAATCTTGGACATCATCTATAAGTAGAGAGTTTAGCAGAGACCAAGGAGAAAGGTGGTGTTGAAAGCGGCCTCCGGGATGGCGGTGGAGACTTGTATTCAGGAGAAGCAAAACTCGGATCCTACCAACCTTATTTTTTTGGAGAAATTACACCAAATGTCAAATGCTACCATCAAGCATGCTTAGGAACAATGGACAACATTCAGAGTGGAAAAAGAGCTTGGGAAGGATTTGAAATGGTGGAGGCAGTGGCAATAGCAGTGGCCAGTACTCAGGGGAGGCAGAGATCCGATGCATTACACCTGGAACCTTTGAAATAATAACCCCAGAGACAGAATGCTACCACCACGCACCCTCGAGAACGTGGGACAATTGGTTGGGCGAAGAGGGTGCTCAGATTGGAGCCTGCTGAGGGGTGAGGCTGGTGACAGACACAGCAAAGCTGGGATTGGAGCCTGCCGTGAGGCAAGGCCAGTGCTGGAGCCTCTGAGGCAGGGATCGGAGACTGCCGAGGGGTTAGGCCAGTGCTGGGGCCAGTGAGGCCAGGATCAGAGCCTGCCAAGGGGTTAGGCCAGTGCCAGGGCCAGCAAGGCCAGGATCGGAGCCTGTCGTGAGGCAAGGCAGGTGCTGGAGCTTCGAAACAGTGATCAGAGCCTGCTGAGGGATTAGGCCGGTGCCGGGGCCAATGGCCAACATCGGAGCCTGCTGTGAGGCAAGGCCACTACTGCAGCCTCTGAGGCCAAGATCGGAGCCTGCCAAGGGGTTAGGCCGATGCTGGGGCCAGTGAGGCCGGGACTGGAGCCTGCCGTGAGACAAGGCCAGTGCTGGGGCCTTCAAGACCAGGATCGGAGCCTGCCAAGGGGTTAGGCTGGTGACAGGGAAAGCAAGACCAGGATCGGAGCTCACCATGAGGAAAGACCGGTGTTGGGGCCTCCGAGGCCTGGATTGGAGCCTGCTGAGGGGTTAGGCTGGTGCCGGGGCCAGTGGCCACCATCAGAGCCTTCCATGAGGCAAGGCCGCTACTGAAGCCTCCAAGGCCAAAATCGGAGCCTGCCAAGGGGTTAGGCCGGTGATGGGGCCTCTGAGGCCAGGATAAGAGCCTGTCGAGGGGTTAGGTCGGTGCCGGGGCCAATGGCCAGCATCGGAGCCTGCTGTGAGACAAGGCTGCTACTGGAGCCTCCAAGGCTGGGATCGGAGCCTGCCGAGGGGTTAGGCCAGTGCTGGGGCCAGCGAGGCCAGGATTGGAGCCAGCTGAGGGGTTAGGCTGGTGTCAGGGCCAGTGAGACCAGAATTGGGGCCTCCCATGAGGCAAGGCCGCTGCTTGAGCCAGCGAGATCTGGATCAGTTCACCGGGTAGCCAGGCCACTACTGGGGCCGTTAAGAGTGGGATCGGTACTTGCAACACGGCATGCACAGAGAAATATCGCAGAAAATAAAAATCAGATGCTTCCCCTAATCAGTAAAAACTAGGAGGAAAGGGGCAACAGGAAGAGGTCGAGCTATAGAAAGGGCCCTATTGTGAAGCAACTAAAGTGACCAATCAGAGGGTATGGAATAGGGGAGGATGGAGCCTCTTTAAAACATAGGAGGTACATAAACAAATGTATCAAAATTATTCACCAAACAAGCATGGGATCGAGGGAGGGGGAGGGAATGGGATGGAGGCTGGATGAGGGCTAATTGGATGATGTGTGCTTGTATATCTTCTCAAGTCTTGTACTCCAATGTGATATATGATTACAGTGCACCAATTAAAAAATAAAAAAGTAAAAATTATAAAAAGTTAAAAATTAAAAAATAAAGATAATCCATTTTTTTAAATGTTCAAAATTTACTTATTGAATTAAAGCTCACTCATGTCTAGGTTTAGAAATGCATAAATATTTTCAGATATTAAAAATAACTGTTTTTTAAAATGTGCTTTCTCAACCTGTGGTCTAAAAGTGGACTTCTTTCAAATTGTATGACAATTTTTGTAGTGAATATAAATGTTCATTTTTCCTGGGAGGAGGGTGATTAACCATCATCAGATTCTCAGTGGGACACACTACAAAAATTATAAAACTCTACAAGCCAAAACTCTCTGGACTTTGCAGAAAGACAAAGAGATCTGATCCTGTTTTGGTTGTTTTCGGTGTTGATGGTAGTTTTAGGGGTTTTCGTACTGAGGATTGAACCTAGAGTCATTCTACCTCGGAACTACAACCTCAGACCAGCCCTTTTTATTTCGAAGCAGATATTTGTTAAGCTAGGACTGACCTTGAACCTGCAATTCTCCTGTCTTAGCCTCCCAAGTACTGGAATTTCAGGCCTGTACCACCCTACCAGTTAATATCTGATCTTTTAGTGAGAGGTTATGTTTCTGCAGAGTCAACAATACTCTCTGTGATACCTATGAGCATTTGTTCCTGCCCTATCTGGGAGACAAAAGACCTTCAATATGGACCTCAAAGTCTCTGAAAGTAGTATTTATAGGATTTGTTTATATCAGAGAATCTACTCTAATGGTCACTCTGTGGCGGTCATGGGTCCACAAGATGCAACCACAGAGAAGAAATGGAAACTGTCTAGTTAAAGTATCTAGCAAAATTAGCTCCCACCCAAAAAGCAAAGGTAAAGAGTCTCTTTACCTCCCCCCCTCCCCAGAGGCTCTTTATTTGATACTTGAATCATCCCCTACATGCCACCAACATGGCTGGTTTTCCACCCTTGAGAATCTGGCCAATTTAGGCCAATTAGAACAGTTAACATTGAAGAGGGGAAAATATAAGCTAGGATTAAATCCTGCATTTTGTGTAAGGCTTGCAGTTTTATGTTTCAATGTGCCTTTCTTTGGATTGGAATGCTGAAACACTGGGCTGCCTAATAAAAGGACTGAGCAGGAAGAGACATCTCAGAGCAAAAACTTATAATTGGTCAGTCAATTAGTGAATAGTTTCATGCTGCTATATTCTAACAAGTCCGTAACTGCCGTGACTCATAACAAATATTCAGATAATTAGGGCCCCTTCCTACATCTAAATGGTAACAGTAGCAATCTCTAAATAATGGGAATGTGGGTAATAAAAGTGATAACTGACATTAATTGAATGTTTGCTGTGCATACTAAGCACTTTACAAGCATGACTTCATTTAATGTTCACAGAAACCCCCTGAGAGAGCTATTTTCTCTCTTTTCAAATGAGAAATCTGAGGTTTAGAGAGGTTAAAATACTTACACAAGGTCACATTAGTAGGTGGCATGGTTAGGATTTAACCAGCTCTGACTTCAGAGCCCACTTTCCTAACCTCCTCACTTATTTTTATTTTCTTCTTTTATACAAATAAAATGTATCTCTAGTATGTGGTGGGGGACATGGAGGACAGGCATTCTTAAAACCACTGAGCACAAGTTTTACCCAGTATAGTTTTTCAAAGTCCTATCTGTCTGTGTCCCATTGATAAGCATTAACTCCAAACTTTGATTAGAACTGGTACTTAAATTGTGAACATTTTAGTTGAAGGTTTTTAGCAACTAGCCAATCTATGCTGGATGCATGCAGTTTTGTCTTTTTCCTTTTTTTTATTGGTACATTATAGTCATACATCTTTTTTAATTTTTAATTTTTTTATTTTTGCAAAACTGGAGATCAAAACTAGGGGCATTCTACCTTTGAGCTACACCCCCAGCCCTATTTTTTATTCTTTATTTTGAAACAGGGTCTCACTAAGTTGCAGAGGACCTCACAAGTTGCTGAGGCTGGCCACAAACCTCCTGCTGTCTCAGCCTCCCAAATACTGGGATTACAAGTACGCGCCACCATGCCTGGCTTTGTGGTCATACATCTTAATGGGGTATAAGATAGTAGAGGCATACATGGACATATCACTCTTTTAGCCCTTCTTCAATTCCTACCCCAATTCCTCTCCCTCCCTTCCTTTCATGTTTGGCTTAGGAATTGACTTAGATATGTTTATGAATGTACATCATATACATTATGGAATTTTCCTCTTCCTCCCTCCCATCACCTTCAGTTAGGTCCCTTATTTGCTCATTTATGGTTTCTCCTTCTTTGTCTAAAGTTCCTCCTGTGACCTATTTTCTCCCAAGCTTCCACATATTAGGAAGAACTCTTAATTTTTTTATTTTTTGTGACTGACTAATCTCACTTAGCATAGTGTTCTCCAGTTCTATCCATTTCCCTGCAAATGACCTAATTTTGTTCTTCTGGGTAAAATTGTGTTCTTCCAAGTAAAATTCCACTGTGTACATATCCCATCCTTTTGTAATCCATTCATCTGTCGATAGACAGCTGGTTCCATAGTTGGACAATTGTGAATTGTGCAGCTATGAACATAGATATGCATGCATTAGTTTGGTAGTTTGGTTTCCATTCTTTTGGGTAGATACCAGAAGTAGTATTGCTGGGTTATATGGTAGGTTCGTTTCCATTCTTCTGAGGATCCTCCATACAGTTTTACAAAGTGGTTGCACTAATTTGCAGTCCCACCAACAATGTGTTAGAGTTCCCACTATTCTACACCCTCACCAGCATTTGTTGTTGTTTGTGTTTTTAATAATTGCTATTCTAGTTGGAGTTAGGTAAAATCTCAGGGTAGTTTTGAGCTTTTGTCATTTTCAAATGTCCTCTTTTAGTAGGAATATGCACTTACCTCTTTCTCCTAAACACCTCCAAACAGAGGGGCCACATAACAAGAGCCAAACTAGAAAGGAAAGGCGACAAGTTGCGTTTTATCCTGCAAAAGACAGGAAAGGTTTATTTAAAATTCACGTTTCAGCCGGGCGTGCTGGTGCACGCTTGTAATCCCTGCACTTGGGAGCTGGAGACAGGAGGATCATGCAGGTTCGAAGTCAGCCATGCTGGCTTAAGAGACCCTGTTTCCATATAAAAGATATAAAATAGGTCTGGGAGTTTAGCCCAAAGGTAGAAGGGCTTCCAGGAACCCCAGTACCACCAAAAATAAAAAATAAAAAAATAAAATTCACATTTCTTAGCTGAGTGTGGTGGCGCACACTTGTAATCCTAGCATTTGGGAGGCTGAGACATGAGGATTGCAGCTCATAGCAAGCCTCAGATACTTAGTGAGGACCTTTCCAACTCAGTGAGACACAGTTTCAAAATAAAAAAATAGGGCTGGGGGTGTAAGTCAGAGGTAGAATGCCCCTGGGTTCTATCCCCAGTACCGCATAAAAAATGTTTTTCACATTTCTTTATTTGTAAAATATACATTTACATTTTAATCATTTGTTCAGTGGATATTAAGTATTATCTGTATAAATTTTTATTCACTTTTATTCATTTCTTAGTAAATGTTAATGCTTTATTCACAGTATTTATGTAGTAATACAACCATATTTATAGATAGACCATATCTCGGGAATACCACATTTGTTAGACTATTAAAAAACAAAACTATGAGAGCATTGGATAGGAACAGGGCACTGCAGCAGAGTGGCAGTAGGCAATACTTCAGGCAGACTTGAGGAATGATAAAGAGATAAAAGGGAAGAGCAAGGTCCCAGCAAGCAAACTAGGGAGCATGGTATTCCTACAAGCCCCGGTGTTCCACAGACATGCAGCAGCACTGGTGGCAGCTCTGTGGCAGGTTGGTGGTGGCTATTATAAAGGGAGCATCTGCATGCTCTGGTGCCATGAGCTCTGCAGCATCTTAGATGTCAGACACAGGTTGGGGGGTTGGTTAGACACCATGTGTTAAGAATCCCCACTGGCTCCAACAAGATCATGGCTTATGAAAACTATATAAATTTGTTAATTTTCTTTCCAACAAGCCAGTATATTAGAGACTGTTATCTTGAACTAAAGAAGCCTATCAATAAAGATACTCCAAAGAATAGGAGAATTTCTTAATAAGGAGATATGCCTTTATTAGTGTTCCAGGCTGGAAAATTGCAACAGTAAAATACACTTCTAGAGCTTGTATACTCCCATACATTATTTTCCATTCCATCTCAGCTTAATTGATTTTTATTGAAAAGAAATTTGAGGGCTTTTAATATAATTAAACTCATCAAAATTGCTTACAATATTTCTCTGACTATAATTATTCACAGCTCTAAAGCATACCCTATGTACCAAGCTGTAGGCAAAAGACTTAACCTGGATGAGTTAGCTCAATCCAACAATATCTCTAGCCCTCTTGCCCTTCCAAGCCTGTGTAATCATGCCATATAATTTTGTCTTATAATGTCACATTGTTTATAATAGAATGAGGAGTAAATATAAGCTTATTTCTCTCCATAGCAGTGATTAGTATGCGTAAGACTGCAAACTCTTATTTGTGAGCCAAATATAGCTCACTGCACATTTTTATAAATAAATTTTATTGGAACACAAGTAAATTATTTTGTTTACTGCTATGGCTGCTTTCACATCCTCAAAGCAGAGTTGAGTAGTGACAGAGTAGAAAATACTATCTGTCCCTTTACTAGAAAAGTTTGTTGACCCCTACCTAAAATCATTGATCACATAATTCTTTCTTCATTGTCTTATCTCATTTGTTGTTGCTATTTACTACATCTCCCCACCCCATCCTGCCATGGTGCTGAGGATCAAACCCAGGGCCATTATAATGTCTTATAATGTGACATTATAAGAATACAAAATTATATGGCATGATCGCACTGGCTTGGAAGGGCAAGAGGGTTAGAGATATTGTTGGATTGAGCTAACTCATCCAGGTTAAGTCTTTTGCCTACAACTTGGTACATAGGGTATGCTTTAGAGCTGTGAATAATTATAGTCAGAGAAATATTGTAAGCAATTTTGATGAGTTTAATTATATTAAAAGGCCTCAAGTTTCTTTTCAATAAAAATCAATTAAGCTGAGATGGAATGGAAAATAATGTATGGGAGTATACAAGCTCTAGAAGTGCATCTAGAAGAGTACACTAAGCAAGTGCTATGCCACTATATCTCAGCCCTGCTTACAGCATCTCTTAAGCTCTTCTTTTCATGTCATGGTCTGAAAGTACCAGGCAAGAAAGAAAGGAGAGAAAAAAAGGAAAGAAAGAAAGAAAGAAAGAAAGAAAGAAAGAAAGAAAGAAAGAAAGAAAGAAAGATTCTTAAAAATAATAAACTCTCTACTGGATTTTGCTATTTTGGGTCAATTACATTAATTAAAATGTTAAAAAATTTTAAGCAGCAAGGTGGTAGCTCACACCTTTCAACCTAGCACCTAAGCAGGCTGAGATAGAATCACAAGTTCAAGGACAGCCTCAGCAACTTAGAACTTGTCTCAAAATAAAAAATAAAAAAAAATAAAGAATAATTTAAATTAAAAATGGGGTTGGCTTGGTGGCACACACCTGCAATCCCAGTGCTTGAAAGTCTGAGACAGGAGGATTGCAGGTTCATGGCCAGCCTCAGCAACTTAGAGAAGTCCGCAGCAACTTAGTGAGACCCTGTTTCAAAACGAAAAAATGAAATAAAATAGGGCTGAGGATGTAGTTTGGAGGTAGAATTCCCCTGGGTTAAAAAATTATTTTTAATGGGCTGGGGATATAGTTCACTGGTAGAACGCCCTGGGTTCAATCCCCAGTATCACAAGAATCAAAAAAAAAAAAAGTGTTCAAGTGCATAGGTATAGAGAAACTAACTATAGTAGTTTATATCATTAGCAATGGTGCACAACCAACAAGTACTTTATCTCACTGCTGTACAACAATCACACTTATCTAGCTACTGCCTTTACAGAGGGTTGGCTGGACCACATGGAGCCAACTGGGACAGCTCTACTCTAGGTGTTCATCAGCTTCCTCCTGAAACCAGCAGCCTCAATCAAGGAGGGTTTCCTCATTGTGATACAGAAACCCACAAGATTTCTTAAGACCTAGGCTCAGAACTGACACAGTGATACTTCTGCCTCATCCTATTGGTCAAAACAAGTCACAAGATCAGCCCAAATTCAAGGGGAAAGAAATGATACTGCAAAGTTGCATGATAGAGGCATGAATAGCTGAGGTCAATGATGCAATCACACACACACACACACACACACACACACACAGTTCACATACACACTACACACACACTACACACACACATTCCACACACAGACCACACACATATTCCACACACGTACCACACACTCCACACACACTATACACACACTACACACAAACATACTTCACACACCACACACATTTTACACACACATTCCACACACTACACATACTCTATACACACACTATGCACACATACTACACACACATTACACACATACATATTCCACACACACATGCACTACACACACACTATACACACACATGCACTCTACTCACACACTTCACACACTCCACATACACAAACACATTTGTTATAATATCCATATATCTATGTATATTTTTTCACATGCTTATATATGTATATATTCATATGTTTTATATTTATATATACAATATAACTTCAAACATTTTATACATATTTATAACTTATAACTTCAAAGCACATTTGCATTTCTCTGTGTGTGTGTGTGTGTGCGTGTGTGTGTGAAAGAGAGAGAGAGAGAGAGAGAGAGAGAGACACTGGGGATAGAACCACCCAGGGGCATTCTCCTCTGAGCTACACCCCAACCCTATTTTATTCTTTTATTTTGAAACAGTGTCTCACTAAGTTGCTGAGGCTGAATGCGAACCTGTGATCCTCCTGTCTCAGCCTCCTAAGTGCTAGGATTACAAACATGTGCCACCACACCCAGCACACATTTGCATTTCTAAATTATATGAATGCTAATATTTAATTCTGATAACGTTCCGAAGAATTAAGTGTTACTAACTAGGCTTGGTAGCCCATGACTGTAATTTCAGTATTTGGGCAGCTAAGACAGGAGGATTACAGGTTCAAGGCCAGCCTTAGCAATTTAACAAGAATCTCCGCAACTTAACAAGACTCTGTTTCAAAATTAAAAATAAAAGCTGGGCATGGTGGTGCATGCTTGTAATACTAGCATTTGGGAGGCTGAGACAGGAGGATTGAAGATTCAAGGACAGCCTCAGCAATTTAACAAGACTTTCAGCAACTTAGCAAGACTCTTTCAAACTTTAAAAATAAAAGCTGGGCGTTGTGGCTCACACGTGTAATCTCAGCATTTGGGAGGCTGGGACAGGAGGATCACAGTTCATGGACAGCCTCAGCTACTTAGTGAGGCCCTTTGCAACTCAGTGAGACCTTGTTTTAAGATAAAGAATAAAAAATAGGGCAAGGGGTAGAGGTTGGAGGTAGAATGCCCCTAGGTTCCATCCCTGTACCACAATAAATAATAAATAAATAAATAAATAAATAAATAAATAAATAAATAAAATAAGTCGACTGGGGCTAGCTCAGAGATATAATATTCTTGGTTCAATTCCCATTACAAAAAAAAGAGAGAGAAAGAGAAAGAAAGAGAGAGAAGTTAAAAGAAAAGAAAGAAGGAAAGAAAGTCTCACCATTGTTGCGTTTTAGAATGAGGAAGTTGGATCAGTACACGTGAGTTGCTTAACATCAAATAGTTTGAATTGATAAAAGCAGAACTCGAATTCAAATCTATTTCAAAGGCTTTTCCCCAAAGCCACATTTGGATTATTAAATTTATCTAGTGTGGTATAAATGGCTGACTATCTGCTAAAACACTGTCCCTGTCATGCATGGTATGAAATAGAGCTACCTGGGACCACTGAATAGAGGTTCAAAAATCTTGTTTCCACAGAGGCAAGGTGAGAAGACTGTGTGCCCTGTCCAGGCCATGGCTTCATAGTAGGAAACCTGCCTCCTCCATACTCTTTCCCTTTGTCCAGGAGAACACTAGACTGTTCAGTGACCTTTCTTGGGCAAGTTCAGGTGAGGAGTTGTATTATTATTAATGTACTTTTTTTTCTATTTAAATCCAGAGGCCTCTGGATTAATTTATTTTTTAACAATTTTTTATTGAACAAAAATAGTATACATTTAAACTATATTTGGTGCCCTCTCCCCCCCGCTCCTGTTTTCCCTTCCCCCCTCCCACCAATGGTTGTCTAGGTTAACCATGTCTTATTCATAATTTTACACATGTTCAGATGTAGACCCTCATTAATCAAGATCAGCCTTCCTCCTCTCCTATCTTTCCATTCAAACTTTGCTGGTATTTCCCCTCCATTATCTGGAGTCCCACTGGTATCCTTTGTGTTACTCAAGATGGATCAAAGACTTAGAAATTAGACCTGAGACTGTGAATTTAGTAAGGAAAGCATAGGTTCAACACTACAAAATATTGGCACAGGCAGTAACTTTCTCAACAAAACCCCCAAAGCTCAGGAAATTAAAGCAAGAATAAACAAGTGGGATAACATCAAACTAAAAAGCTTCTTCTCATCAAAGGAAACTATCAATAACCTAAAGAGGAAGCCAACAGAATGGGAAAGGATCTTTCCCAGCCACCATTCTGATAGGGGGCTAATATCCAGAATATACAAAGAGCTCAAAAAACTCTACACTAGCAAATCAAACAACCCAATAAAGAAATGGGCAAATGAACTAAATAGACATTTCACAAAAGAAGAGATACAAAGGGCCAATAGATACATGAAAAGATGTTCTTCATCACTGGCCATCAGGGAGATGCAAATCAAAACTACACTGAGAGTCCATCTAACCCCAGTCAGAGTGACAAGCATAAAGAAATCAAACAACAAATGCTGGCGAGGATGTGGGGAAAGAGGAACTCCTTTACACTGTTGGTGGGAATGCAAACTAGTTCAACCACTCTGGAGATCTGTGTGGAGATTCCTAAGAAAGGTGGGAATAGATCCACCATATGATCCAGCTATACCACTCCTGGGTATCTTTCCAAAGGGGTTGAATTCAGAGAAATACAGCAACATATGCATACCTATGTTCATAGCAGCACAATTTGTAATAGTCAAAATATGGAACCAACCCAGACCACCATCAACAGATGAGTGGATAGCAAAACTGTGGGAAAGACACACAATGGAAATCTATTCAGCCATAAAGAAGAACAAAATTATATCATTTGCAAGAAGATGGAAAGCCCTGGAGAACATTGTGTTAAGTGACATCAGCCAAGCACAGAAGGAGAAGGTACATATGTTTCCTCTAATATGCCCAAACTAGGAAACACAGAGGATACCAGTGGGACTTCTTAATGTATTTTAATGTAAAATGAAGTTGCCCTTTTGAACTCCATAGTTTAGCAGATGGTGGGGCCACAGGATGGGAGCCTCATTCCCAGAATCGTCATGAATTCTATTTAATTTAAATATTTTATGGGATTAACCACATAGAGCACTTGGGACTGGGATTATAAACAAATGGGAATGAATTAGAAAATTTAAGTATTTACCAACTGGGCAGAACTGTTAGGCAGAGGTCAAACAGTGATCAAGAACCTTGAGAAGCAAAATAAAGCATATGAAAGAAATAAAAATTCTTACCATGGTTCTAGTTTGGCATTTCTACAGTGCCCTTCTGACTAGGTTGCAAATTAAACCCCCTTTTACTACATGACTAATTTGTCACTCACCAATAAACAAATTACCATTTGAGGCACCTGAAATATGCACAAACATAAAGCCACCTTTTTATAAAATCTCCTCGTTCCCTAGAGTCCTCTTTTTTTTAATCAGTGTTTATTGTAGCAACTCAATACTTCTAATGAGATGTAAAACCTGGCCACCCTAGACACATCCAAAACAAATAGATGCTTACTAAAGCAGCTCCCCGTGCCCACCACCGTTTATCACCAGGACCAGTGCCCAGCCTTGTGGATGGGCTTATACTAATTGCTAGCAAGGAGGATGGTGAAAGAAAACTTGGAGCACACACTCTTAATTGGCTATTAACATTCAAATTGTGAAGGATGGAGAAAATCTTGGCATGCTGCTCTCTTGCACACTCTCACATGCAGAAATCAGTTCAACATGAAAAGAATATTTTGACATTAAAAAGCCTGAAAACTTCAATTTCCTTTTTAGCTGTAAATAGCTAAATAAATAGCTCTAACTACCTCCAGGAAAGGTCACCATGATGTATATTAATGGCAGTGAGTCTTTGCTGGTAAAGGGACTGTAAATTAATTAAAGGCAAAGCCATAATACAGAGAACAATCTAGGCACCATTATCTACTCTCATGCTTCTCCAGCACATCCCTCTAGAAGGACCTGTTGGCTGGGGAGCCTACGATAAGGAGTCAGACAGAGCCAGTTCATACTGTAGCTTCTTCTCTTACCAGCTGACTGTGAACAGGTTACCACTCCAAACCTCATCCTCTTCCCTGTGAGGATTAAAGATTAACGCATGTACAATATGTAGCACACTGTTAGAATCCAATACGTGTAACTGTTTTTTTTTTTTTTCCTCAGAGTTCTCCATCCTTCTCTACACAGCACCACCACCTATATGTACATCTCCAAGTGGAAAGCCTGGCCCCATTTCATCTTTAAAACCTCAAATCTCATTCCACTAAAAACAGCCAAATAACATAAGTAGAAAAATGAACATATTTTAGGATGTAGATAAAAAGGAAGTACCCCAGCAGGTATCACACAGTTACAGAACAAAGATGGGAGATTAGAAATTCTCCAAATAGGCTTTAGCCAAACATCTGTTTCTCTATGACCTCAGATAAAGATTTTACTGCTTCCTTGACATAGCTGAGTACTGTCACTAATGCAGTACATTCTCTTGTATTTTATAAGAGAAAATGCAATTCCAGAATTGATAACTAATATAGGACCCTCTACCTCTCTCCTATTTCTTACCTTGTACTTATGTAATTTGCAGGCTTGTCTTAGGAGATATCAGGCATAGCAAACACCTGGTGACCTGAAGCCTCTCCAGGAAATCTCAATCCAAGATTTTGATACCAACCCGGACTTTCACATCAGGTGTTTGTCAGGGATCTATTAAGATAATGTGTGATAACACAGGGAACAAATGTTCCAAAATATGTCCTTGTGCAGGCTTACCTCTCAATGTCCTTGAAAAGCTTGCTTGCTCTCATGCTCGCGCACTCTATCTCTCTCACTTTCTCTCTTCTTATTTGTGGATATTGTTTATAGGATTTTATAAGATACTACCATGGAAACAGGGGCCTGTTGTATATAAGCATCTTGTAAAATACTTTCCTATAACCCATATTTCAACAACACATTGTTTTTCTTCATGAAGACTGACACCAGGCCAGTCATCTAAGATCCTCCTGTTAACCTCCATCATTACTGCTCCAAGTCAGAGATCCTAAAAGACCCTAGTTTCTGAGGAGCTGGTACACAAAAATGCAAAGACCTGTGGCAAATGTGGTTAGCTACTGATCAAGTGTGTATGCTCCTTTTCCACATGCAAGCAGCCACCCTGCAGGAACCAATGTCCCTCCACCTTCTGCACTGAGGTAGGGCCATGAGACTTGCTCCTACTAAGGGAACAAGAGCAGAAAGAAGCATGGGTCACTTCCTAGCTGAGATGGCTGAAGAGACAACCCTCCTTCTCCATATTCAATCCTATGAATGTCAGTGCTCAGGATATTAGAAACCATATGTTGGAGATAGCAGAACCACAGAATTCAAGTAAACAATTGTGGATACCTAATCAAGTCTGAGGCAAGGAGACCAACTTATCATGAATATTCACATTGTATTCACATTGAAGTGTTTAGTGAGTGAGAAATTAACTTTACTGCAAAAGCCAATATTACCTCAACTAAGAGCATGTCTATTAACACTAAAAATATATTCAGTACAATATAGATATATATTTACTATATCTGGCCATTTTTGTGTACAAAGCTAAAAGAAACAATAACTTTACTACAGTAAAATGTGGCTAGTCCATACCTGTTTGGTAAGAGTGTAAATTGGTACAATAACTGTAGAAAAAAATTTGGCAAACTCTATTAAAGTCATGCTTTGTGTATTCTATGACCTAACTACATATACTCCCATTAAAAATATATTTATGTTCACTAAAACACATAGCAGAATGTGATATATACATACAATGGAACATTATTTGACACTACAAAGGAAGAAAATTGTGACATATGCTATAATATGAATGAAACTTGAGCACTTCATGCTAAATTAAATAAGGCAATTGCATAAAAAGAGAAATATTTTATGGTTTCACTCAAGTGAACTACTTAGAATAGTTAAATTCTCAAACATAGAAAATAGATGATAGTTGCCAGGGCTGGAGGTGGAGACTAATGGAAAAGTGTTTTGTAATGGGGATAGAGTTAGTTTTGCAAGATGAAGAGAATTCTGGGAATTATTTATGCAACAATGTGAATATACTGTTAAAAGAATAACTTTAAACAAGTTAACCAGTTAGCTGATCAATGAACAATTTATGAATTGAGCAGCACTCACAACTAGAAGAGGTTTGGAGAGCTGCATCCAAGATTGCAAGTAAACCAAGCATAGGAGGGAGGGATGGGGAGGGAGTGAGGTGGGGGCTGGCTGGGGGCTGGCTGGGTGAAGAAAAAAGATAAATATGGCAACAAGGTAGAAACACCATCTGAGTGACTACAGGTAAGCATCTGCCTTATTGGGCATGGTGGGACAGGGCATTTGCCTTATTGGGATATGTTCTAATCAGTTGGCTGTAATTGGCTGAAAGCCAACTATTTGTTATAAAAATATATTTAGGTTTGTTTATGTACTAAATTAGGTTACATTTGTCATAGAGAAATTTCAAGTGCAGAGATAGCCTCAGCTAATGGCTTCCTACTCATTTGTTTTACTTTTCTAAACTATATATTTAAAAATGGTTAAGATGGTAAATTTTATGTTATAACATAACATAAAATTTTCCACAATTAAAAATAAAATACAGCCAGGAGTGGTGGTATCCACCTGTAATTCCAGTAGCTGGGAGGCTGAAACAGGAGGATTCCAAGTTTAAGTACAGGTTCAACAACTCAGTGAGAACTTCAGCAACGTGGTGAGACCCTGTTCAAAACAAGAAATAAAAAACAGTATAGATCAGTGGCACCAGAGTTTAACATTCAGTGCCCAGAAAAGATAATATTAATAATATAAATCAATTGTCAAAATAATATGTTTCTGAATTTTGTGCCCTCTCAAAAAGAAAGAAAGAAATAGAAAAGAAAAATTGCTTCCAGAGAAAACTGTCTTTTGAAAGGTAAAAGAAGTCAAAAGTACTCCTTTTTTTTTTTTGGTGGTACTGGGGGTGGAACCCAGGGATTTTCTACCTCCAGGCTATACACCCAGACCTATTTTCTATTTTATTTGGAAACAGGGTCTCACTAAGTTGCTGAGAGCCTCACTAAGTAGCTGAGGCTGGCTTCGAACCTGTGCGATCCTCCTGTCTCAGCCTCCCAAACGCAGGGATTACAAGCATGCGCCACCACGCCCGTCTCAAAAGTACTCCTTTTTGCCTGTGGGCAGTAGAACAACTGGAGCAGGTGAGACACAAGAATGTGAATTTGTACATGAATGCTTAGCTAGAGTAAAGACATCTTGGAATCTTTTAACATTCAGTAAACGGCCTACTGTATACAGATTACCTGCTTCCTCATCAAATTATCATTCATCTAGGAGTTCCAACAAGAAATATGTTTATCAATTAAAATTCTATGGTAATTTCACACTCAACAATGCCTTGTGTTCATAATTTGAGTATTAGATCTGATTGAATATGATTAAATATGGCCTGTGCTTTCCAAAACGAGTTGCATGATGGATTTCAACGAACTCATTAGCGACTAATGCTGTAGAGATCTTTCTAAATGCTAATGTTTGGCTGCCTTTGGCTCATTAATTAATTTAAAGATTGTACAATTATCAGAGCTTTTGATTCAAGTACATCTAGCACTTTTATTATTTTGCACATGAGCATAAAAATTGTGTCATCCAAAGACATGTAACATAACTTTAAAAAATCATAGAGGTTATAATTTTGGGGGAAGGTAAAAAATAGGAGGATATGCTTTAGAATACATGAGGAACTACAACCTCTACAAATTCTTGTCACCAAAATACGAGTGGTGAAAATGAAAGCAGAGATGGGCAAGGAGTAAACATCAGGATATGAGTAAAACACTAAACACAGGGCATGGGCAAGAGAAAGTCTGGTCAGATTCAAAACAGTTCCAAACCAGGAATTGTGGAGCATACCTATATGCCCAGTATTTGGGAGGCTGAGACAGGATGGCTGCAGGTTCAAGGTCAAGGCCTGTGACTTAGTGAGATCTTCTGAGTTCTCTACTACTGATCAGTTTCATGGTTATCACCTCACCACAAGTGCACAGTTTGTGCAGGAAGACACTCACAAGGTTTTAACCAAAAAGAAGAAAGCATGGACAGCATTTTATGTGATGTCCTCTCACTAATTTTTAGTAAGTTTTGGAGGACTGAAGGGGTCGGGTCATGGGGGATTTTCATTATGTTTAAAAATTGCTCAACTATATCAAAAGACAACTAGGAGAGTTAAGATCTCTCTGGAAGGAGAAGTCCAACTTATGGCACTTGTAGAATAGATTCATCTTTAAATCTGTTGTTCCAGACATGAGAACTACAGCAAAAGAATGTCAGAAGCACCCCTTCCCACACCCTGTCACTTCTCAACACTTCCAAAAACAGGCTTCTAGAGCCAGGTGAGCTCTGATCAGCTATGTACCCTACATATAGCAGTGTCCATTCAGGTAACACTGTGAGAAATGTACCCATGGCTTATGCAACCTAGAATCTAACTCTTTAGTAAAAACTGTGTATAATCCAGACCAGGTTTTGGGGGTTCAATTATTATTTATACAAGAAGCCAATACAGATGATCCCTGACTTACAAGGATTTTATTTAGGATTTTTCAACTTGGTGTAAAAGTGGTACTCATTCAGTAGAATCCATACTTCAGATTTCTAATTTTGAGCTTTTCTCAAGCTAGCCAAATACAGTGTGATGCTCTCTTGCAATGCTCAACTGTAGTCTAATGTGAGTGTTCTGAGCATGTCTGAGGTACACTATGCTAAGCTATGATGTTTGGTAGGCAAAGTGTATTAAATACATTTAGACATATAACATTTTCAGCCTAGGTAACCATGGTAAGTTACCTAGAGGAATAGCATCTGTATGAGGTATTTTAAGATTAAGTTATTGTAACAGAGCCCTCAAAATATAATGACTTACATAAGAAAGAAAGTTCTCTCTCATAGAATAATATGTTCAGTGTGTTCTGGAGAGACTTATACAGGTTCTTTCTTTTTTAAATATACTTTTACTGGTGCATTGTAATCTCACATTATAATGCAGACAGTGGCATGCATGCACATAGCACTGGGTGCCTTCTCATCCTCCCTTCCCCTACAGAGTACTGAGACTGACATTGGTATTTTCACATATTTCCCATAGCCAATGGTAGTAATTCCTTCAAAGAACCTCACTCTTCCCATCCCCTTCCCTTAGACTACCTCCCCAGCTCCACTGAGGTTTCTCTCTATTACCTGGAGTCCCCCTCGGATCCCCATTACTCCCTAGCTTCTGCATATTCTCTTTAGAGAGAGCATATGACCCTTCACTTTCTGTGACTGGCTAATCTTGCTTAATATAATATTCTCTAGGTCCCTCCATTTTCTTGCAAATGACATAATTTTGTTTCTCTTTATTGCTGCGTATAATTCCATTGTGTGGATATTATAATTTTGTAATCCATTCATCTATGCAGGTCCTTTCTAACTGTTGCTCCATCATCCCCAAAGACAGGGTGCTCACCTAAGGCTCATTTGCTTCAACATCCATATTGTGGCTGATGGCAAGGGAGAAAATAAAACTCAGGAAAACTTGTCTTTTTTTGTGTGTGTGGTACTGGGGTTCCTGGAAGCCCTTCTACCTCTGGTCTACACTCCCAGACCTATTTTTACATTTTTATTGGGAAACAGGGTCTCCTAAGCCAGCGCGCGGCTGGCTTCGAATCTGCGCGATCCTCCTGTCTCTGCCTCCCAAGCGCAGGGATTACAAGCGTGCGCCACCATGCCCGGCGCAAAACTTGTCTTTTACTTGAAAACATTTCAGAGGGATACATACCACTTCAGACATTTGCTATATGCCAAAACTTGTCATATGCCCACACCTAGCTGGAAAGAAAACTAAAGGATGAGTAGCAATTTCCCAAAGCCCATTCTCGTAGAGCCAATCCAATAGTTCTGCATAGCCTTAATTTTCCCCTCACACAGAACATCTACTTCTTCTCTAAGAAAAAGCCCACAGTCTCATCCTGGTACTGCACCCAGCTTGAAGTCCAAGATATCTAGACAGTAGTTGGTCTTTTCCTGCAGATCCAAATGTGTCTCCCAGTAACAAGTCACTAGCCCATTTCCTCCCCCAGGCTTCTCTCACCTCTGATGGTCTCTGTACTCACAATTCTCTATACACAATGAGATAAGACAGGATATGCACAATAAAAATTCCTTCTCAGAAAAGAGAAAGAAAATGCACCGCAGCCACTTGCTTGTGTTGGTGACTCCCCAGGGCAGTAATGACAGCGGGCCTTGCCCTGGCATAACTTCCCTTGGAAGACATTGGTTCTGGTTTCTGAGGTGAATTCCCCCATCCATTTTTTTTCTGAGCCTCTGGGTGACTCTTCTTGTTCATTTTCCTCCACAGCCACATCAGAGTTTGGAGATATCTCTTCCTCAGCAGTCTTTGGGAATGCCCAGTTCTTTTTACGCTGCTTCACACTAGTGCCATTTTATGAGGCTGAGGACTGTATTAGGATTAAACAATGACAGATCTGTGGTCTGTTTAGCAATAACATTTACCCAAAAACATGTGTGTTGGGGGGGCCTCTGGTCTATTTAATTCTGGTTGGATTTAACTTAACTGACCAGAGCTGTTTCTTTATTTGTGTATATTTAAGCTTGACTTAATCCCCAGCCTCAGAGTTTAGCCAGCACTCGCTCCCCACTTTAAAGACAGTTCTTTGAGGCCCTCTGACACAAAAGGCTTACTCTGATCTTCGTTGCTGGATTTTACTCCTTTGTGCAGTTGAGAATCCCATAATGAGAGGCCATTAAAGAACACTCTTAATAACACCAAATCTCCTGCCTTTGTGGGATTCAGACTAGTTGATTTTTTTTCAACCACATGGGTCCTTTCTCTTCTAGCTATTCTTGCAAGTTGGTTAATTTTTCCCTGGGTGCATTTTTTCTTATAATTTTCTATGAAAAGTAGCAAAGCTCCCATATATGAATATTCTGGATCTTTTAAACTGTTTTCTTTAGGACTGATGATTTAACACCTGGTCTTCTTTCCAAATAATTGCAAAAGATATTGCTTTTTTACCAAATGTTGCCTTTATATTACAAGATTCATTAGCTCTACAATATCTGCAACATCTATTTTTCCATCACTACCCAACATCTAGGGTAAGGCTATATGTTTAAGGCATTTGTAATTGGTTGATAGGTATCAGTATCTGTATTAGCTGGAATAAGAATTGTATCACTAAGACAGAGACATCAAGAATAAGTGACTTAAAGAAGATTGACTTCTACTCCTCTCTCATGTAACAGCCTAGTGGCTCTATACTAGTAGGATAACTTTTCTCCAGGACATCAGACAGGAACCCCAAATTCTTTCTAGTTTATTTTATTTGCAAGCAGCAAAGTTAGATCAACATTAAATCAAAATGCCAAACTACAGGAATGGGAAGAATAAAAATCCAGGACTAACAGCTTCTCTTTTAGTTAGAAAGTAGGTAGAAATTGCTCATACTAATTTCACTCCTGCCCCACTGCTCGAAGTTCATCATAGGTCACTGAATGAGTGCTGTAATAGTAATGGGAGAGGAGGAGAAAATGCCTTGGGGTATTATATGTCTATTGGCACCATGGGAAGGAGTTAAGAAAGCTGTCCAGCCTATTAGCTTCCAAGCAGGAATTTACAGGGTTGGTTAGGCTCCTGTACTATTGAAAGAAGCTGTGGACTGCTAATGTCCCTTCAAGCTGTTTCTCTGTTTCAGATAATGCCCTCCAGAGAAAATCACAAGGAACCAGTTAAATCAGCCAAAGTCACCAACTCCCTCTTCTAGGTGACCTAGAGTGAATTTTGCTCATTATAGTCTTATTGCAATGCTAAATCACTGTCCTGGTGTTGTTCTTGTCTGCTATTTTTAAACAGTCAAGGTAAAAGAAACAAGATCTCAACCTCTGCATGCATGGGAATGTGCCACCTCTACAGGCAATGGCAATTCTCTAAACATGAATATGTGTAAGTCTCTCAAATAAAGTTCCATTATTTGCACACCTGTAATCCCAGTACTTGGGAGACTGGGACAGGAGGATTGCAGGTTCGAGGTTCAGCAATTTAAGGAGACCTGGTTTCAAAATAAAAAAGGGCTTGAAGGCTGTAACTCAGAGGTAGAATGCCCCAGGTTCAACCCGAGTAACAAATAATAATAATAATAATAATAATAATAATAATAATTCCCTTGCTTCCTTTGTTTTGGGAGACACTGCTTTGGAAATCACCCCCAGTGTTCTTGCTTGCTATAAATAATATACCTTTCTTAACTTTTTTATCTGCTGACTGTGCACGGTAGCTTTGTGTTCACTAAAAGAGAGGTCATCCTATTGTGTTAGGTTGCACACATGGGAAACCAGAAAGACGATGGGCTTTCCTTTGCAGTCTCAAGCAGTGCTCCTCCCAGTCACACTCACCCATGCTGCCAGGAGTGAGTCCTCAACAGATAATAGAAACACCCTCTTGGCTTCTGACTTCTCGACCCTGCACTGCTACTGCCCCCAGACAACTCAGCAGCCACTCAGAACTATTTATTGGGAAGGTCCAGGGATCTATGAGTAGTCATCTAGCTACTCAGACCCTCGATTCCCTTAACAGAGTTCAAATGCAGAGAATGCGACCACCAAAGCAGATCAACAGTTGCCTTAGAAAAGTCTAAGGGTCTTGAAATGCCATGACCAGACTTTTGAACTCGCTGAGGCAGCCTGTTCCTGCAAGGTAAATGGTCCTGTTGTAAGCCGAGAGTGGTGGCACATTCTTGGAATCCCAGCACTCTGGAGGCTGAGACAGGAGGATTGCAGTTAGTAGACAGCTTCAGCTACTTAGTGAGCCTCTTTGCAACTCTGAGACTTTGTTTCAAAATAAAGAATAAAAATAGGGCTTGGAGTGTAGCTCAGAGAGAGAATGCCCCTGGGTTCCATCCCCAGTAGCAAAAAAAAGTCCTGTTGTTTGTTTGTTGTTTGTTTGTTTTGCTGGTGCAAACTCCCAGATATCCAACTTGTTAATCATTATCTCAAGGACTTTCTGCACGTATTTAAAAGTAGCAGAACATAATTTTCCTACTTAGAACAATCCTGGCCGTGGACAAGTAGCCTCCAGGGCCTCAGCCCTGACTGCAGTTCCGTCACTGTGGATCGTTCTTTTCCTCTCGTGTGTTGCATTCAGACAAGTGGCGCCCAAGGAGAACCCATTAAACATTATGGGGAAAAGAAGCCAAAGAAACAGAAAGTGGTTGGGAGCTCTGCAGCAGAAGTAAGTAAGGGGTATTTTGTGTCCTCAGGACTTTTCAGGTTAGGGTAACCATGGGGCAAACTTTGTCAACAGAAAAGAGGAGTACTTAAAATTGTCCCGACACCTCCTAAAAATATCAGGTGTCACAGTCAGCAGAGATCAGCTTCTCAACTTATTACAAGTAGTACTGAACATAAATCCTTGGTTTCCAGATAAAAGCACCCTAGAAAGAGAAATATGGGATAGAGTAGGTAAGAACCTTAAAAGGGCACAGTATGTGTAAAAAAAAGTTCCCCTTGCAGACTATCGTCACTTGGGGCCTGGTCATGGAGGGTTATTGGTGTTAATCCCAAATAATGAGGAATTCTCTGGGCATGCACCACAGCTGCCGAACCTCCACCTCCTCCAGCCTCCCCAGCTTGGCACCACCAAAAAATGACGGGGCCCTTCTCCCATAGAACCACAGCCAGTTTCAGAGGGTGGACCGCCCCTCCTCCTCCTCCTCTGGAGTCTGGATTCTGTTTGCCCAAGGAGGAAAAGTTTCCCTTTGCCTCCTCCACTAGCTTTGTCTTCTAGCCCCTCCCCTCCTCTCCCTTGTGAAGAATTCTGAGATCAGAACCTATAATTGTTGCCTGCTTACAGGAGGCTGCTACTATCACAAACACACACACACACACACACAAAAAAAAAAAAAAAAAAAAAAACAGGCATTGCCGTCATCTGAGGCATAAATCTTTGCCCTTCCAGGTATTAAAATAGTTTAAAAAATCTCAAATCACAACAAAAAATGGCCTACCAAAGATATCCTGAAAGCTGTATCATCCAGCTACAAATTAACCCTGTCCATTCCTTGCTCATCCCCACTGAATATACTGTATAGCTTTAAAATATAATGAGGAGCCGGGTGTGGTGGCACACGCTTGTAATCCCCACACTTGGGAGGCTGAGACAGGCGGATCGCACAGGTTCAAAGCCAGCCTCAGCTGGCTTATGAGACCCTGTTTCCAAATAAAATATAAAAATAGGTCTGGGAGTGTAGCACGGAGGTAGAAAGCCCTTGTGTTCCATCCTCAGTACCACAAAAATAATTAAAATAAAATATAATATAATGAGGGATGGATATCTTAAGCTCTAGAAAATTTAAACAATGCTATGACTAAAAACTTATTTCTTGGGTGCATATTAAATAAATGGTTGTAACATCTGATATAGAATCTTCCTCATGGTGTGAAAAGTGGCCACCTAAATCAGGACCCTGTCCCAGACATCTGTTAAATAGGCTTCCATGTCTGTGTCCTCTGTTCATATTCTATTACCCATTGAGTCACAGGACAAACATCTGTGATAGGTTGTTTTGATTTTTCATAATTATTTTATTAACACATATCAATTTTACATATAACTGGATTAATTTACTTTTTTAATGTTTTATTGGTGCATTGTAGTCACACATCTTAATGGAGTACAATATGGTAGAGGCATATATGCACACATCACTCATTCAGCCCTTCCCCAATTCCCACTCCAATCCCTCCCATGCCCTCCTTCTCATGTTTGGCTTAGTGATTGACTTTGACATGTTTGTAATGTAGGACATGTAATTTGGGAATTTCCCTCTTCCCCATTCCCATCACCCTCAGGTGGCCTTATTCGCTCATCTATGAGCAATAATACAGTTCCTCCTATGATTCTTTTTCTCCCTAGCTTCTAAATAATAGAGAGAGCATCTGATTTCTTAGTTCTTGTGACTAATCTCGCTTTGCATAATGTTCTCCAGTCCCATCCATTTCCCTGTAAATGATATAATTTTGTTTTTCTTTATGGCTAAGTAAAATTCCATTGTGTACATATCCCATAGTTTTGTAATCCTTTACCTATTGATTGACATCTTGGCTGGCTCCATAGTTTGGCAATTGTGAATTGTGCAGCTATAAACATAGATACACATGCATTAGTTTGGTAGTTTGGTTTCCATTATTTTGCGTAGATACCCAGAAGTGGTATTTCTGAATCATGTGGTAGGTTTGTTCCCATTCTTCTGAGGATCCTCCATACTGTTTTCCAAAGTGGTTGCACTAATTTGCAATCCCACTAACAATGTATTAGAGTTCCCATTTGTCCACATCCTTGCTAGCATTTGTTATTGTTTGTGTTTTGAATGATTGCCATTCTCTTTGGGGTTAAGTGAAAACTCAGGGTAGTTTTGATTTGCATTTCTCTGATTGCTAATGATGATAACCATTTTTTTTCATTAAAAACATTTATTGCTTCCGGGAAGTTGGCGACTGAGAAAACAACCAATCTCCATTACCACAAAATCAGCGCCTTTCATAGCCAGAAAACACCATCACCAGAGAAACAAAAAAATCACCAGCCTCCAGAGAGAAAGCAGACTGAGAACAAAGCTCAGAGCCACAGAGGAGATACACCGGCCTCATGCCCGAGGACGCGGCAGCAACGCCAGACTGCCGGCAGCAGCGGCAACTTCCCCAGACGGCTACAGCAAGCCGAGGTGAGCCGCTGCGGAACAGCCAGGCAGGATTTCTCGCCGCAGGTAAAATCTAAAGCTCCCAGTGACTCTGCTCAGCACAAGCTGCAGGGATTCAGAGTGGAAATCAAAACCAAGAAGAAATACGCCAGCCTCATGGCCGAGGGTGTAGCAGCGGCGCCATATTGCCACTGGCGGCAGCAGCAGAGAATTCACTGAATCCAGTACAGCTACATCTGCGTACTCAAGAACAGTGAGTCAAATTGCGGGCCACAGAGGAGAAATCCCAGTACTGTACTTCCTGGGACTTGACCCAGTGGGGGAGTGGCGGTGGCAGAGATATCACACCATAGGAGAACGTGCAACCTGGCACCCCACACAGTCTAAAGCTGCCTCTATCGACTCTCTGGGTCGGAGACTCTGTGATACAACCCAGTAAAGGAGTAGTGGGGTCTGAGATACTACTGACTTGAGATCCAGAACAACTTAAGTGAAGTCATAGTGACCCAAGGGAAGAATCCAGAGAAGGCACAAACTTCTGAAATCATGGGAAAGAGGAATAATACTGGAGCAATGAATGCCCACAACCCCACAACATCAGAACCTGATAAAACAGAAATTCAGAGATTTCTAGAAGATCAAATCAGGAAAATAACTGTAGAAATAATAGAGGTGCTTCGAAAAGAACTCAGAGAGAGCCAAAAAGAGATAAAGGATACAATTAATGAAGGAAAGGCCTCAATTCAAAGTACAAACATCCGATTAGACCACATGGAGAACAGAATCTCGCTCTTAGAAGATGAGCAATCCAAAAATGAACGCATAGTTTCTAATCTAGGAAAAAATATCCGACAGCAGGAATCTGATATTGAAGAAATATGGGCCCATTTTAAGAGAGCTAACCTAAGAATAATTGGAATAGAGGAGGGAAAAGAAGGTGAAACCAAAGGGATCAACAATCTCTTCAAGGAAGTAATAGCAGAAAATTTTCCAAACTTAGAGCAAGAGGTTGATACACAGGTCCAGGAAACTTATAGAACTCCCTTTAGACAGGATCGGAGAAGAGGATCCCCACGCCACATAATTGTCAAAATGACCAATGTGGAATCCAAGCAGAGAATCTTAAAGGCAACAAAAACAAAGGGCCAAGTGACATTCAGAGGCAAACAAATTAGAATCACTCCAGACTTCCCAAACCAAGTTATGAGAGCCAGAAGGGCTTGGAGTAACATATTCCCAATTTTGAAAGAAAACAACTTCCAGCCAAAAATTTCCTACCCAGCAAAACTTTCTATCAAATTAGATGGAGAAATAAGAAGCTTCCATGACAAACAGAAACTGAAGGAATTTATGTCTTCAAAACCAGCACTAGAGAAAATACTCAAAGAGATTAACTACAAAGAAGAAATAGGTAACACACACCAGAACCAGAGAAACAAGAGTTTCCATCCAACAGACAACTAAGATTGGTTATCTGTGGAGATTCATTACTTATGTTAGTCTTTTACCTATCTCTAAATGGTATTGTTTGCCTTTAATGTTGATAATTTTTAGGATTTCTAGTTGAAATATTAATATACCTTCAGATATAGCATTTGGAAATATTTTATCCCATTCTATTAGTAACTGTTAACTCTGTTTACATTGTCTTTGGATATACAATATTTTTTTTTTTTAGGGAGTTTGTATACTCTTCTGTTGCCTGTGCCATTGAAATCATATCCAAGAAATCACTGCCAATTTCAATGGTGTGAGGTTTATGACCCAGATTTTCTCCTAAAAGTTTATAGTCTTAAGATTTATATTTAGGTCTTTTATCTATTTTGAGTTAATATTTGTATATGGGATTAGGTAAGGGTCCAACTTTATTCTTTTCCATGTAATTATTATGTTTCAACAATATTTAGTTAAAAGATTATTATTTCCTCCACCAAATGTTCGTGGAAACCTTGTCAAAAATAACTTGACAATATAGGGAAGAATTTAGCTCTAGGCTTTTATTTAACTCCAATGGTTTATATATCTGCCTTTAGAATAGTACTACACTGTTTCAATTATTGTAGCTTTATATGGCTTGAAATCAGAAAATATATATCTTCTAGCTTTGTTCTTTTTCAAGATCGTAGTGGGTATCTAGAGTCCATATTCCATATTAGGATAGATTTTTTTTCTGAAAAATAAATATATAAATATATGATAGTTTCACCTAAAAAATAGAAAAAATAGATTCTCTGGTAAGAAAGAAAGCAAAAAGAAATATTGAAATGTTATCTTTAAGTCATCAAAAGCTTGGTATCAGACAAATGAAACTGTTATGTGAGATTATCATTTTTAATTTTGGATAAATTGCTATAATACTAGATGTCAACCACTAAGCCAAGCATGGGAGGGAGGGACAGGGAGAGAATGGGGTGGGGATCGGGTGGGGGCTAACTGGCCTATGTGTGTATGTATGTCTACAAAAGTTTGTATCCCACTATGATGTATGAATACAGTGCACCAATAAAAAATAAAATTTAAAAAAAAACATTTATTGGCCTTTTGAATTTCTTCTTTTGTGTAAAGTCTATTTAGTTCACTTGCTCATTTTTTATTGGGTTATTTGTTTACTTAGCAGTGAGTTTTTTAGTTCCCTGTATATTCTAGATATTAGTCTTTTACCTAAACTTTAAATCTCACACTTTGTTTAGTAAATATCTGTAACTCTTCTGTCCCCTCTCTGTGGGAGTATAATTCCTGGTAAATTAAAACAAGATATTTTCTGTCTTTTATTAGGTATATCTATGCCCATAAGTATATTGTTTGTGTATTGTCTATATGGTACCAATACTGGCTTGTATAGATAAATGAACTCTCATAAATTAAAAACAATAATAACAATAACAGACTTCCGGGAAGATGGCAACTGAGAAAAACGGGGCTTAAGAGCCCCGCTAACAACAAATATCCATTACCACAAAATCAGCAACTTTCAAAGCCAGAAAACAACATCACCAGAGAAACAAAAAAATCACCAGGCTCCAGAGAGAAAGCGGACTGAGAACAGAGCCACAGAGGAGATCCTCACACCCGAGGACGCGGCAGACGTGGCAGCAGCACCATACTGCCGGCGGCAACGGCAAATTCACGGGACGGCCACAGCAAGCCGAGGGGAGCCGCTGCGGAACAGCCAGGCGGGATTTCTCGGCGCAGAGGACATCTAAAGCTCCCAGTGTCTGAGCTCAGCACACGCTGCAGGGATTCAGAGTGGAAATCAAAACCAAGAAGAAAAACACCAGCCCCACAGCCGAGGGCGTAGCAGCGGCGCCATATTGCCACCGGTGGCAGCAGCACCGAATTCACTACAGCTACATCTGCGTACTCAAGAACAGTGAGTCAAATTGCGGGCCCCAGAGGAGAAATCCCAGTACTGTACTCACTGGGACTTGACCCAGTGGGAGAGGGGCGGTGGCAGTGATATCACAGCATAGGAGAACGTGCAACCTGGCACCCCACACAGTCTAAAGCAGCCTCTATCGACTCTCTGGGTCGGAGACTCTATGATACAACCCAGTAAAGGAGTAGTGGGGTCTGAGATACTACTGACTCGAGATCCAGAACACCTTAAGTGAAGTCATAGTGACCCAAGGGAAGAACACAGAGAAGGCACAAACTTCCAAAATCATGGGAAAGAGGAATAATACTGGAGCAATGAATGCTCACAACCCCACAACATCAGAACCTGATAAAACAGAAATTCAGAGATTTCTAGAAGATCAAATCAGGAAAATAACTGTAGAAATAATAGAGGTGTTTCAAAAAGAATTCAGAGAGAGCCAAAAAGAGATAAAGGATACAATTAATGAAGGAAAGGCCTCAATTCAAAGCACAAACAACCGATTAGACCACATGGAGAACAGAATCTCGCTCTTAGAAGATGATCATTCCAAAAATGAACGCATAGTTTCTAATCTAGGAAAAATTATCCGACAGCAGGAATCTGATATTGAAGAAATATGGGCCCATTTTAAGAGAGCTAACCTAAGAATAATTGGAATAGAGGAGGGAAAAGAAGGTGAAACCAAAGGGATCAACAATCTCTTCAAGGAAGTAATAGCAGAAAAATTTCCAAACATAGAGCAAGAGGGCGATACACAGGTCCAGGAAACTTAAAGAACTACCTTTAGACAGGATCAGAGAAGAGGATCCCCATGCCACATAATTGTCAAAATGACCAATGCAGAGAATCTTAAAGGCAACAAAAGAAAACAAAGCAGAGAATCTTAAAGGCAACAAAAGAAGCCAAGCAGAGAATCTTAAAGGCAACAAAAACAAAGGGCCAAGTGACATTCAGAGGCAAACAAATTAGAATCACTCCAGACTTCCCAAACCAAGTCATGAGAGCCAGAAGAGCTTGGAGTAACATATTCCAAACTGAAAGAAAACAACTTCCAGCCAAAAATTTCCTACCCAGCAAAACTTTCTATCAAATTAGATGGAGAAATAAGAAGCTTCCATGACAAACAGAAACTGAAGAAATTTATGTCTTCAAAACCAGCACTAGAGAAAATACTCAAAGAGATTAACTACAAAGAAGAAATAGGTAACATACACCAGAACCAGAGAAACAAGATTTTCCATTCAACAGACAAATATGATTAGTTATGTGTGGAGATTCATTATTTATGTCAGTCTTATACCTATCTCTAAATTGTATTGTGTGCTTTTATTGTTAATTTTTAGGATTTCTAGTTAGAATATTAATATACCTTCAGATATAGCATTTGGAAATGTTTTATCCAATTCTATCAGTAACTTTTAACTCTGTTTACATTGTCTTTGGATATACAATATTTTATTTTTTAGGGAGTTTGTATACCCTTTTGTTGCCTGTGCCACTAAAATCATATCCAAGAAATCACTGCCAATTTCAATGGTGTGAGGTTTTATGACCCAGATTTTCTTCTAAAAGTTTATAGTGTTAAGATTTATATTTGGGTCTTTTATCTATTTTGAGTTAATATTTGTATATGGGATAAGGTAAGGGTCCAATTTTATTCTTTTTCATCAATATTTATTATTTTTCAACAATATTTAGTTAAAAGATTATTATTTCAAATGTTCGTGGAAACCTTGTCAAAAAATAACTTGACAATATATGGAAGAATGTATCTCTAGGTTTTTATTTAACTCCAATGGTTTATATATCTGCCTTTAGAACAGTACTACATTGTTTCAATTATTGTAGCTTTATATGGTTTTAAATTAGAAAATATATATCTTCTAGCTTTGTTCTTTTTCGAGATCATTTTGGGTATCTAGAGTCCATATTACATATTAGGATAGATTTTTTCCTGAAAAATAAATATATAAATATATGATAGTTTCACCTAAAAAAAGAAAAAAGAAAAAAATATTCTCTGGTAAGAAAGAAAGCAAAAAGAAATATTGAAATGTTATCTTTAAGTTATCAAAAGTTTGGTATCAGACAAATGAAACTGTTATGTGAGATTATCATTTTTAATTTTGGATAATTTGCTATAATACTAGATGTCAACCACTAAGGCAATCATGGGAAGGAGGGATGGGGAGGGAATGGGGTGGGGATCGGGTGGGGGCTGACTGGGCGATGTGTGCATGCATGTCTACAAAAGATTTTTGTATCCCACTATGATGTATGAATACAGTGCACCAATAAAAAATTAAATATATATATATATATATAATGACCATTTTTGTTTAGGTATTATTTCTTGACAGGAAAGGTGGCTTAAAGTGTGGACTATACTTGTTTAATAACTTGGTTTTTATGAATAATCTAAAATAACTATTAAATGGGTAAATTAGGTAAATATAAATGATATAAGTTTTACAAATGTCTGTCTTTTAAAAACCAAAATCATTTTATCTTATCTAAAAAAGTAATTTTTCTAAATTAAACTATCTTATAGGGATTATTTTACCTGTAAGTTTAAAAATTAACACAAATAATAATAATAATAATTTTTTAGAATGAGAAAGTATTTTTATGGTTAAAATACTTTTAGATGGAAAAGGATTTTATATCACAATATTTTTTTCTAAATAACTGAGCATTCCCATAGGGAAAAAGAAAGATGAAAAGGAAAATCAAAAGATTAAATAAGTCACAGAGTGAATGTGATAAAAGATCAAAAAGTCGGTGAGATATGCCAACATTGCAAGGTGGGCTAGTCACCAAAGACTAACCTAAATGGCTTTATGAACACTGCATACAGAGAAGGCCCAATTGTGGCAAACATCTGCTCACAGCTGCTAGTGACTGAAAATGACCCTTCCACTCTATTTTTGGGTTGCTTTTGCACAGACTCCGAAAATGCTGAAGTCTACTAATCCGAGTAGTACTCAAATGTGAGGAACTGCTGGTCTTGGGGTTTTTTTCCCATTAAATTTAGGTGATCATACTGATCAGTAGATAAACGTGAATAGCTTCAAATTTTAAAAGTCGAATTGCAGTGTTTTTTCACTGTATCAAACAATGTCAGTGCTTTATTTAATAACTATTCTGTATCATGGCATTTGTCTACTTATATATTACATTGTCAATTATGCATTTGTAATTTTACATGTAATATGCATTATTTGCCAGTTTTATTATATAGTCTATGCACCTCATGTGCGTATTAGAAAGACAGAACTCTAGCTCTACCACAAGTTGCACAAATGCTATCTAAACATTAAGTAATTGTAGAACATAGGACTGCTAATCTCAGTTCGCTCTGTGATGTCAAGTGCAGAATGTACAATTAACTGGTGGTTTCCTCATACTTTTGATACTACTTGTACCTGTATGTCTTTTAGAAAGGCATTGGTGGAATCTGTATCCCTTTTGTATTTTTAATACAATAATTGTACATGTTGGTTATATTTTTGTTGAAGATGGTAGAAATGTACTATGTTTATGCTTCTACATCCAGTTTGTATAAGCTGGAAAATAAATAAATATAACAAAGTCTTGCCTATATTCTTAAAAATAAATAAATAAGTCACATAGGCTTTGAAAAAGTTGCAACTGATTTATAAAAGATAAGGCTCATAAAAATTTCTATGTGTAATTAAGTTGTTTAAAGTTAAATTAAAGGATTTTCTAAAACTCACATATAAGGTATTAATTGTATGCTTAAAACAATTAAGTTTTCTTAATATATTGATCTGATCTTGGGAAAATTTTACAAAAAATAGTTTTTTAATATATATATCATATTAATATCTTGTTCATTTGTTTGTTTGTAAGGTACTGGGGATTAAACTCAGGGGCATTATACCTTTGATGTACAACTCCAACCCTATTTTTTATTCTTTATTTTTAAAACAGGATCTCACAAATTTGGAAAGCATCATTAAGTAGCTGAGGCTGACCATAACTGCTATTCTTTGTCAGCCTCCCAAGTACTGGGATTACAAGCATGCACCACCACACCTGGCTTCGTATTCTTTATTTAAACAATGTGGTTTTCTGCTCTTAACATTTATTAAAAACAAACTTAAAATGATTATGTTTTCTTAAAAAAAAATCTCTGTGTTTAACTGTCATTTAAGACCGGGTTCACTGATCAATAAAAGTATCTAACTTCCAAAAATCATCCCTCTACTCAAAAAGCAAAATCTGCTATAGCCATCCTTTGCCTCCAACAGTTCTCTAATCAAACATTAAATATAGTGGCTAATTCTAAATACGTGGCATATACTTTGCTAATGAGCAACAGAGCCCAAATTAAACAAGTTCCTGGCTCTCAACTTTTAAAACTATTTGTTACCTTACAAACTTTACTTCAAAACAGGATGTATCCTGGAAGATGGCGACCGAGAAAAGCAGGGCTTAAGAGCCCCACTAACAACCAATCTCTATTACCACAAAATCAGCGCCTTTCATAGCCAGAAAACACCATCACCAGAGAAACAAAAAAAAAATGTAATTACAAGGGACAGAGAAAAAGAGGGCTGGAAAAACGGGACACCAGAAAGAAACCAGACTGCAGTGCTGTGGCTGGAGCCGTGGCATGGAACAGCAGGCGCCATCTTGCCTTGCAGCGCCAGCCCCAGGGAGGAGGGGGACTCAGAATGGAGCTCAGAGCCACAGAGGAGATATGCTGGCCTCACAGCCGAGGACTCAGCAGCAACGCTTTACTGCCGGCGGCAGCGGCAAGTTCACCAGACGGCTACGGCTACAGACCAACGCACTCAACAGCCCACCAGGCTCCAGAGAGAAGCAGCAGACAGCGAGCCGAGGTGAGCCACTGTGGAACAGCCGGGCAGGATTCGGCAAATTTTTCCGCGCAGGGAGCATAAAGCTCCCAGTAGCTGGGCTTAGCACACCCTGCAGGGACTCAGAGCTGAGCTCAAAACCAGAGAAGAAATACACCAGCCTCATGGCCGAGGGCATGGCAGCGGCGCCATATTTACACCGGTGGCAGCAGCAGCGAATTCACCAAGTCCACTACAGCTCCATCTGCGCACTCAACAATAGTGAGTCAAATTGCAGGCCCCAGAGGAGAAATCCCAGTACTGTACTCCCTGGGACTTGACCCAGTGGGGGAGTGGCGGTGGCAGAGATATCACACCATAGGAGAATGCCCAACCTGGCACCCCCCATGCTCTAAAGCAGCCTCTATCGACTCTCTGGGTCTGAGACTCTGTGATACAACCCAGTAAAGGAGTAGTGGGGTCTGAGATACCACAGACTCGAGATCCAAAGCACCTTAAGTGAAGTCATAGTGACCCAAGGGAAAAACCCAGAGAAGGCACAAACTTCTGAAATCATGGGAAAGAGGAATAACAATGGAGCAATAAATGTCCACAACCCCACAATATCAGAACCCGATAAAACAGAAATTCAGGCCAGGCGTGGTGGCGCACGCTTGTAATCCCCGCGCTTGGGAGGCAGAGACAGGAGGATCCCGCAGGTTCGAAGCCAGCCGCGCGCGCTGGCTTAGGAGACCCTGTTTCCAAAATGAAAATGTAAAAAATAGGTCTGGGAGTGTAGCCCGGAGGTAGAAGGGCTTCCAGAAACCCCAGTACCACCAAAAAAAAAAAAAAAAAAAAAAAAAAAAAACCAGAAATTCAGAGATTTCTAGAAGATCAAATCAGGAAAATAACTGTAGAAATAATAGAGGTGTTTCAAAAAGAATTCAGAGAGAGCCAAAGAGAGATAAAGGATGCAATTAATGAAGAAAAGGCCTCAATTCAAAGTATAAACAACAGATTAGACCACATGGAGAATAAAAATCTCGCTCTTAGAAGATGATCATTCCAAAAATGAACGCATAGTTTCTAATCTAGAAAAAATTATCCAACAGCAGGAATCTGACATTGAAGAAATATGGGCCCATTTTAAGAGAGCTAACCTAAGAATAACTGGAATAGAGGAGGGAAAAGAAGGTGAAACTAAAGGGATCAACAATCTCTTCAAGGAAGTAATAGCAGAAAATTTTCCAAACATAGAGCAAGAGGTCGATACACAGGTCCAGGAAACTTATAGAACTCCCTTTAGACAGGATCAGAGAAGAGGATCCCCATGCCACATAATTGTCAAAATGACCAATGTGGAAGCCAAGCAGAGAATCTTAAAGGCAACAAAAACAAAGGGCCAAGTGACATTCAGAGACAAACCAATTAGAATCATTCCAGACTTCCCAAACCAAGTCATGAGAGCCAGAAGAGCTTGGAGTAACATATTCCAAACTGAAAGAAAACAACTTCCAGCCAAAAATTTCCTACCCAGCAAAACTTTCTATCAAATTAGATGGGGAAATAAGAAGCTTCCATGACAAACAGAAACTGAAGGAATTTATGTCTTCAAAACCAGCGCTAGAGAAAATACTCAAAGAGATTAACTACAAAGAAGAATTAGGTAACACACACCAGAACCAGAGAAACAAGATTTTCCATTCAACAGACAACTAAGATTGGTTATCTGTGGAGATTCATTATTTATCTTAGTCTTTTACCCATCTCTAAATTGTATTGTTTGCTTTTATTGTTGTTAATTTTTAGGATTTCTAGTTGAAATATTAATATACCTTCAGATATAGCATTTGGAAATGTTTTATCCCATTCTATCAGTAACTTTTAACTCTGTTTACATTGTCTTTGGATATACAATATATTTTTTTAATTTTTTAGGGTGTTTGTATACTCTTCTGTTGCCTGTGCCATTGAAATCATATCCAAGAAATCACTACCAATTTCAATGTTGTGAGGTTTTATGACCCAGATTTTCTTCTAAAAGCTTATAGTATTAAGATTTATATTTAGGTCTTTTATCTATTTTGAGTTAATATTTGTATATGGGATTAGGTAAGGATTTTTATTTTATTCTTTTTTATGTAATTATTATTTTTCAACAATATTTAGTTAAAAGATTATTATTTCCTCCACCAAATCTTTGTGGAAACCTTGCCAAAAATAACTTGACAATATATGGAAGAATTTATCTCTAGGCTTTTATTTAACTCCAGTGGTTTATATATCTGTCTTTAGAACAGTACTACACTGTTTCAATTATTGTAGCTTTATATGGTTTGAAATCAGAAAATATATATCTTCTAGCTTTGTTCTTTTTTGAGATCGTTTTGGGTATCTAGAGTCCATATTCTATATTAGGATAGATTTTTTTCTGAAAAATAAATATATAAATATACGACAGTTTCACCTAAAAAAAAATATATTCTCTGGTAAGAAAGAAAGCAAAAAGAAATATTGAAATGTTATCTTTAAGTTATCAAAAGCTTGGTATCAGACAAATAAAACTGTTATGTGAGATTATCATTTTTAATTTTGGATAAATTGCTATAATACTAGATGTGAACCACTAAGCCAAGCATGGGAAGGAGGGATGGGGAGGGAATGGGGTGGGGATCGGGTGGGGGCTGACTGGGCAATGGGTGCATGTATGTCTAAAAAGATTTTTAGTATCCCACTATGATGTATGAATACAGTGCACCAATAAAAAAATAAATTAATTAATTAAAAACAGGATATATCCTATCATAATCAAAAAAACAAAAAAGGGAGTCAGGGGTTTTCTCTTAAAGATATTATAAACAACGTTCTTCATATATTTGCATTGCAATACATATGGCACAATTCCTATCTCTAAACATTTACAAAAACATTCATTACAAGGACCTTTTCATATGGTCCTTTACAAAGATCCACAAGGTAAATTAAAAAATAGCATTGTCCTGATTCCTTGATAACTTGAGAAAGAAAATATGCTATGTCTCAACAGAAACTGGACCACTTTGGCTGCCTGCTACACAAGTCAAGCCTGATCATGAGCTGAATAACAACAGACCAACCTGATCCCTCAGATGCAGTGCCTATGGATTAAAAACAGTGCTGACCCCTGGCTAAGAGGAATGATTCACTTCAATTTATGTGTCACCACACTAACAAGTCCTGGGGTCACCTGGGGAGACATAAAGTAGGGACATAGTGGTAGGGAGACTCTGGGCAACACAGGCACTCCTTACACACCAGAAAATTTGTTTTTAGCTCTTTATATGGGGATTTCCAGTACCGGTCCTCCAAATTAATAAATGAAGACAAATAGGTCCCTGGCACTATAAGGCTTGGAGTCATGGACTTCTATTGTTTCCTAGAAATATCTCATATGGAAATTACCCTTATTCTGCCAATTATAGCATAACCTTTACACATAATATTTGCAGCTCTGTATGGTATGTGTTCCTTGGTCTTCTGTATTAGTCTCAAGCTCCAACTAATCATAAATAATACTAGTGATACTTAGAATTTAAATATTACTCAAGAATCTTTTTCCTCTTGCTTTTTTCACTCCACTGTCACACATCTTAACATTACTACCTTATGGATATTTAAAATACAATCCCAATTATGACTCCATGTAAATCTCACACATCCTTGGAAAATAAATTCAAGATTACAAATTCTCAAAGAAGGATTAGACAAATTAATATCAAAGCAATTCCATCACTCTAATTTCTTTTCTTCTGTCTACATAATTATTGTATTCACAGTGAGTATTGCTTGAGTTTTCCTTGCTTAATCTATCCATATTGCTCATAGAGTTAACCAAGTTATGACCGATGTCACCCAAGATATGATCCATTGGACACATATAGACTCAGTGATAGAATCCACATTACATGTCTTAGAGGCATCAATATATGGCTAGGAAAACAACAACCTCTAACTAAAAGGCAAACCCTACATTGTGACTCTGGTCACAACCATATGTATGTTACACCTCATAAGTGGAATGCTACTCTACATACCTGGGAGAACGTAGAGAGATCATCACAAATGGTCTTCATGGATAACATTAATTATAAACCAGCTTCATCAGTAAACTTAAGCACAATATCAGATCTCCAGAAGGCAGATCAAAATACTGTTTGGTATCAACAATCAACTAATAATCTAAAATGGCTTAATCCTAATTTTTTATTGCACCCCACTTGGGGACCTTTAATTGCTATTGCTATATTATTTTTTGTGGTCATTTTTCCTTCCTTTTTTCAGCTCTAAATTGATTAATGCCTTTTTCTTATATAAATAAGTTCAAATAAAATCCAAAGCCTTTACCAAGAGCAAAACAGACAAACTGCGTTTAGTTGCAAACTTTTAGAAGAGCAAGCCAGTCTGGTTGCTATATTATTAATATTTGTTTTATGTTTGCTCTGTGCAGTTGGAAGATGCGTTTCCCAGACCTTAAATCATCAACAACACAAGGTTTGGCTTATAAGGCAGCTTGTGAAAAAAAGAAAAAAGAAAGAAAGGAAGGAAGGGAACTAGAGGAAAGAAAGAAAGAAAGGAAGGAAGGAAGGAAGGAAGATAGGAGGAATGAATGAATGAATGAAGGAAGGAAGGAAGGAAGGAATTCAATAACTGCCAGAGGCAGGTCAATGTTTGCATTGGAAAAGTCTAAGGGTCTTGGAATGCCATGGCCAAACTTTTGAACTTGTTAAAAGCAGCCTATTCCTCCAGGGAAAATGTTTCTGTTTTTATTGCTAGAGTAAACTCCTGGATATCTCCCTTGTTACCCCTTGTCTCAAGGACCTTCTGCACATCCTCAGAGTTTACTTGTTAACCTTTATCTCAAGAACTTTGTGCACATACTCAGAAGTGTCCAAACATAACCTTCCTGCTTAGAACTACAATAAAATCCATAGAAATGTAGCCAGCAGGACCTTCCCTCTGAGTGTGGGCCCTGGGCTGCCCCTTTGAATCTGCTCTCCATTCCTGTGTCATCCTTTTCCTCAAAGGTGAATGGTCATTTCTGACATTCAGGCAATAAAATGAAGAATGTCCTAGCTCAGAAAGCATGCACAAAGGTCAACCAGAGGTCTGGGAGGTGGTGACATCTCTGTCTGGCTAATATCTGTTAAAGGTGTGGGAGGTTACAAGGCATGTCCTTCCTGGCTACCACCAATTAAAGGTTTGGGAGCTTGTAAGATATCTCCACCCTGAATGAAGGAGAGGCTGGTTAAGAATATCTGGCCATAGTAAGCCTCAATGCAGAATTTTTTTTTTACAAATCTGCTTCAGGATAGAAAGAGTCAACTCCTAGAACTTCAGAAAGAGGCATAGCTTTTTGACATCCCAGATCCCCTTGTAATTTTACAGCTTCAATGTCCTAAAATCCTTTGGCAATAGACCAGAGGTGAACATCATACTTGAGTAAAGTATTGTAGGATTTGCATTTCAGCAAATCATTTTTGCCTCCCTGGTAGCTAGAGATAAATTTGTGACAGAAGCTCAGTAGTATGGGCACAAGATGTCCGTGCCAGGAGAGCCCATTAGGGTATGTCCTTCACCACTGAAAAATGTGTGATTATTTGCCAATGACTATGAAACACATTGTCCTTCTCTGTACCCCATTATGGCCACAATATAATCTGGGAAACCAAGAGAAATGGCCTGAGAATAGGGAAAGCAATGGGATGAAATTCCCTACATGCAGTTTGTTATGGTCTTATATCAAAAGTAGGGCTCCAAAAGAAGTGTAAATTTATCAAAATGAAGGTTACATCTTTGGCCAAGAAGGGATATACCCTCCTAGTATTTGAAAGTCCTTTCAAACAAGATCACCTGCTTCACCTTCTCCCAGATCTGGGAAAAGAGATGAATCCCACTACTCCTCAGGGCCCAGCACAACTACTGATGAGCTCCTCCACACACTCCAGAGCCTAAGCCCCTTTGTCTAAAATCCTCCCCCAGGGCCTCCACTGTAGACCATCTCCCAAGCCTGCATACTTGCCTTTCTTGACAGCATCACCAGACAGGAGACCAATTACAAACCAGGAAGTAGAGATCGATCCCCCCAGCAGGTTTCAGATGAAGAGAAGTCTTATTTATGTACATGTGCCTTTCACTAGCTGAAAGGCCTATGGCCAAGGTCTGAAGCCTGTTCCAGGAGGATTTATCTCTCTAATGTGGGATATCTTTATAACTCTTAACCCCATAAAGCAGATATTCAAACTCTTTTATCTACTCTCCTGACTATATAAGAAAAAACAGCCATGTTGATAGAGGCCAAAAAAGGAAGCCACTAAAGAACACACTAATCAGACTGATAACCTGGTTTGGCTGCTCCTGAGCAGTGGATCATAAGAGCCCCTCTTAATCTGGCCTTCAACACAGCTGCAGGCTAAGCCACATCAGGGTTTTGCAGGGGTATGTGCGTTACTGGGGATAGAACCCAGGGGCCTTCTACATCCAGCCTACCTTCCCAGCCCTATTTTAGTTTTTATTTTGAAACAGTTTCTCTAGGTTGATGAGAGTCTCACTACTTATTGAGGCTGTCCTCAAACCTATGATCTTCCTCTTTCAGCCTCCCAAGTACTGGGATTACAGGCATGTGCCACCATGTCCTATCTTTACAGGAATTCATATGCTCCTTGAAAGGATGCAAGAAGCTAGCAAGCTCGAGGTTAACTGGAACAAACAGAAATTCAACAGAGTTCAGATAAAAATCCTTTGGCCTCCATGCAGAGGTTGAAAGAATGAGGGGAAGGGTAGCTAGGTAGTCCTAGGAACTTACTTCATATTTCTGAGTGCTCCTAATATTCAGAGAAAACTCTGAATATTGACTGTGGGCCCAGAAACAAACTCTTCTTAGCTGGTGAAAATTGTCTTCATGGTGTTCACAAAAAGAGACTGGCCAAGAGAAGAAAGAAGATGAGGAAGGAGGCTGTCCTAATAGTAGTTTCCCTTCAGTCGGTTCCAGATAATCCAGGAGAGGAAAAAAAGCCACCATGGGTAAGTGCCACCAGCCCCCAAAGCAGAATCAGCAAAGATAAGACTAAACCAGTGTGCATTTTGAGCAAGAGAGAATGCCTAAATTATTCCCAGAGAAGGAAGGTAGAGGACAAACTAGACTCCTACCAGCTTTCTCTTGCATAAAATAAAGATGGATGGACCCAGGAGCTTCCCATTCTGCTCCCTTTAATACAATGTAGACTTCTTCCAAGGAGTCCCAGGTTGCCTTAGATACAGCCAGAAAGGAAGTTTAGTTTCTAGCAATACTAGGTGAATTACTAAAAAGGGGACTCTGTATAGGAGAGAATGCACAGTAAATAGGGTGTAAGGAAAGGGATAAACCGAATCATTTTTCTAATCTCCAACCTGTAAAGTGGGTTCAAAGTTTTAATACACTTATCTCTGTATGTTCCTGAGTTCCCCATTCCCCTTTAGGAAGAGACCTGCTGATCAAACTAGGGACAACTGATAATCTTCAGCAGGATAGGATGGAAATGCAGGTCCCTAAGAATCATAAATCTGAGCTCACTGAGCTTCTCCTTGAAGCAACAACAATCCCCAAACTGTCCCTGAAAACATACTAACTCAGTTTAAACCTGAGGTCCAGGCTCAGTGACAAGTGGAATAAACTATGGGTGCCAAACCTGTAAGATTCTCTTAAAACAAATTAACACCTGATTTCCAGAAAAACAGTACCCCCTGAAGGCCATGCCTGTAATCAACTCTTGCTTGACTGGTTTCTCTTCTGTTGGGTTTAATAAGCCCTAGCAGATCTCCCTGCAATGGAGTTAAGAATCCAGGGATGGAAGAATACAGGTTTGTGTGGAGGTTATGGCAATAAACAAAGCTGTACAGGTCATTCATCCTTTCATTCTTAATCCCTATACTTTTTAGCTGGCCTTCCCATGGAAAGTCTGTACCATATGGATCTGGACTTAAAGGATCCTCTTTTTTTTAGCCTCACTAGACTCTGGGAATTCAGAATTCTTTGGCTTTGAATGGGAAGACACTGAGGCACATTAAAAACTGGACTGTGCTTCTGCAGAGATTGAAAAACTCCCCCATCACCTTTGGAAAAATACTGAGCAAGGATGTGAGGGAAATAAGTCCTGAAAATGAAAATTGAATACAATATGTAAATGGTATATTATTTGTAAGCCCATCTAAGGAGGCTTCAGTATTGGCTTTAAATTTATTGGCTGAATAGGGCTACAAGATCTCTAAGAGAACAATACAGGTGTTCCAGGAAACAGTAAAATATCTGGGTTTCATAATAGCTCAATGATAATGCAGTTTTCCTCAGAAAGAAACCGACTGTCTGCCAGTTAGTGCATCCAAAACCTGAAAGCAACTGTAAGGATTCCTAGGTTTGGCAGGTTTCTGCCATATTTTGACTCTTGGCTTTGGGTTAATCACAAAAACCTTATATGACAAACTATAGGGACAAGAGACTGATTTCTGTCTGTCCTAATAAAATAAAATATTTACTAAGCTTGAGGAACTATTGATGAGCACCTCTGCTCTAGGTTCACTGGATCTAAATAGATTGTTTGATATATATATGCACGAATGACAAGAGATCATAGCCCATTTTTTAACTCAGATTTTGGGGCCCCTAAAAAGAGTGGTTGCCTATTTCTTTAAACATATAGGTATTATGTCTTGTAGGCTGTAAAGCCCAGAGGAGGTTCAGGCTAGCAGTAAGGAAGGACATGACCCTGCTCATCTTGTCTAGCTGCACATAAATACTTAGTTATATAAGCATGACTAGGCAGGTCATCCCACACAGCCACAGGTGTGTGTATAGTTAATATGACTAGGCAAAGTACAATACACGTGCGCACACCACACTGGTGTAAACGTTTTCTTCTTTCTGGGAATCTCACCACCAAAAGCTCCCCTGACATTTGGCATCGCCAGCAAGATGAGCTGATTGCCCCCAGTGTCACTCTGGAGGAGCATCTCCAAAAGGAATAACTCAAGGAGAAGGAGATGTGGCCCCCAGCCTCCCTGTGGTTCCATGAAGCAAAATATGTGGTGGTGTGAACCCCACCAAAAAATTGGGATGGTGTATGTCCCCAGCCAGATGAGGTCTGGAGGTGTTAAATGCACAGCCAAATGGGACACCTGGATATTCTTGGTGGTGCTGCAACATGCCAACCATGACATTTAAAAGTTGATACATCAGGTCCACCTGCTTCAGTGGCAGGAGGAGGAATTAGGTAAATGCCCAGAAGCCACAGAACAAGCTTTGCTCTAGGGACTCGTCTGGGGTACCTGGTTAGTGGGGAAACCAACTTACCTTAGGCTGCATGTGGAATTGACTATTTCCCTCACCCCCTCCCCTGCAATGTGCAACACATCCTTGCACTAGTTGATAGGGAAGCAGACAGAAACCTCCTCTTTGTGCAACCTAGACATGTTTACCAAACCTAAGACTACCATTGAGGGTTATTGAGACTATCTCATTACAGTTTGATTTGCCCCAGTGACTTTGGGAATCAGATGCCTGCCTCCTAAGCAATGTGATGAGCTGAATATGAGGGTAGAGGTTATAGGGATTGACTGTGCAGACAACTATCACAAAATTCTGGCTACAGGTGTGTGTGGTAAAGACCATGACTAAAGGACACTTCCATCATGCTCCCTTACAACTCCCTCATGCCATGAGATGAGGAGTGTGAATGAACAGCAGTACAAGTTACCTGGGAAGTGTGAAGAAATTGGACAAGTGATACTGAAACTAGAAGAAGTGTAACCCATCCAACTCATAGCCCATTCAACTCTCCTGTAGGTTCGGTACAAAACCTGAAAGTTTCTGGTGCATGACAGAAGACTAATGGGAGCTAAATAAAGTGGCACTACCCTTGCATGCAGCAATACCCAACATTTAAGAATTGATTGATCACATAACCTGAGACAGTCCCATTATGTTGTAGTCTTGGCAAATGCTTCTTTCTCTATTGGTATTACCCTGGAAAGCCAAGAACAATTTGCTTTAACCTGAGAAGGGCAACAATCGACATTTGTTTTGTGTGTTGTCCCAGGGATAGCTGCATAGTCCCACCTGTGTCACAGTCTGGTGGCAGAGAATGTAGCCTTCTGGCAGAAGCCTAAGGCTGTATTATTTTTTTCATTATATTAACAATATTATACTAACCTCTGATTCTATTGCAGTTAGAAGCAGCTGCATATAGCCTTCAAGCCACTCTCTTGGAACAGGGATGGACTGCCAATAAAGACAAGGTCCAGAGACCTGGGTATTCTGTCAAATTCTTGGGAGTCTGGTCAGGTAAGAAATAGGTGATACCAAATGCAGCGATAATAAGATACAAGCACATTCTTGGCTAGAAGTGGCCAGACAGTTACAGACATATCTAGGTCTTTTTGCATTTTTGGAAAAATTTATACCCCACCTAGATATGCTTATGCTCCCCTTATACCATCTTGTCCACGAGGAGGCAACTTGGGATTGAACCTCTGAAATGGAAACTGTACTTACTGCCACCAAGAGGGTGGTGGCACAAGCACAAACTCTGCAAGTAGTAGACCCTGCCCTTTCTTCCCTGCTAACAGTCCTAGGAATATAGCACATTTTAAATGAAAGTTATGGCAGAAACAAGGCTCTAGGAATACCCCAATTAGACTTTGGTCACAACTATGGAAAGGGATAGAGGCTCATTGCTCTCTCATTGAAAAATTGCTAGTGATGATATATGCTGCCCTCTTCACTTGTAAACCCATTGCAGGTACTGGGTCAGTGATGGTGTAGACCATTAACCTTCTTGGCTGAGATTCTGGACTCAGACTTCCTAACAGAGAAAGCCCAATCCCCACCCTGACCAAGTAGGGCACAGAGTTAGACTCATGGTCCCCAAACAAGGGTCACATACATGCCCCCTCTGGCCAAGTGGGACATATATTTAGAGCAACATACAGTTTTTTTGTAGCCCTTTATCTGAGCAGCCACTTACTCTTCTGAGGCCAGTATATTTCCTAGAAACATCCCTCTTGGAACCCATAGAAGTGGGAGACACCCCAAGACCCTATGAGGAAAGGAAAGCTCCAATACCATGGAAGTGTGGTATACTCATGGAGTGGGAGACATCCTGTGTCCCTATGAGGAAGAGAGTATACCCGCTGAAGTGTGGTATACTTATGGCTCCTGTCATAGACAGCCATGCATGTGGGCAGCTGTGGCTTTTATAGCCAACCACAGAAACCTTTTATTATTAGACTGGTGCCATATGCTCTAGCCAGTGGGCCAAGCTTAGAGCAGTTTGATTAGTCCTCATGAAGGACACTGGGCCATTCCCTGTCTGTACAGAGAGCTGGGCAGCCTCCCAGGGACTAATTGTGTGGCTTCCCCAATGAGCAGCACAAGACTGGTTAATTGGGCACTGTCCACTGTAGGGCACTGTCCACTGTAGGGATGTGGAAGCACCTGTGGAAAACAGGGCCTCACTACTGTCCATCATGTTGCAGGGCATAGGCCTTTAACAGCTCCTGATAATGACATTACTTCCCAACTGCTCCCCTGGCCCATAAGAAGCCAGCACATGTAGGTGCCCCACCATGGGGCTTTTAGACCAGTGGTGGGGATTGCCTTTTACCAGAGCTCAAGTTCAAAATGCTGTATAGCAGTGTGTTAGGTGTGCAGAACACCATCCAGTGACATAGGATTTCTACAACCATGGGACAGGTTTCCCAAGATATTTAACCTTTCTAGGAAGGGCAGAATGAATATTGGCACACTGTCGATGGGCCACAGGTTCTGGTATATTCTGATGGCCATGGATATGGCTACAGGTTTGAGTTTTGCCTACCCTGTAGCACAGGCCAACCAGAGACATATTGTAGCTTCCCTTGAACAACTGTCAGTAGCCTATGGCCATCCCTTGGTAGCAGCAAGTGTTAGAGGTGCTGATTTTATAGTCCAATGGGTACAGTCCTTGACTAAAGACCATAACATATATTGACAGTTGCATGTTCCCTACTGTCTCCAAGCAGCTATAATGATTGAATACTTTAGAAGACTCCTAAAAGAGAAGTTGATGGCTTTGCTTCCCCACCCCCTACCATTGTAAGAGGTGGCCAGCACAAGTGTCCATGACAGTGAAGTTTTTAATTAAGCAACCTCACTGCATTGGGCAGGGACCCATAGATAAGATAACAGTAATGCCCTGCACCTTCAAAGTAACAGAAAGCTTTGAAGAATCCCAATTGTGACCATAGATGACAGAAGGAGCTCTCTTACTCCCTGCACCTGGACCCTTGGCCTTGGGGTAGCAAGATGTCTGGGGGTGACCTTAGCATGTGCAGCTTTCTCAAGATCCAGGATTGCACTTCTAGAGCCACAGAGCCTGGGACAAAAGGCCAAGTTACATCTGGATTCTTGGATAGCCACCCAGCCCTGCCCAGTATGGGTTACACTTTCCCCACAGGCAAAAGGCACAATTTTGAAGGGCAGACATGTCATAAGACTATGGCCTATTCCCTTGTATTCTGTGGACAATGTTCACAACCCTTTGCATCAGGACACGTTGGTGTGGTACCATCATCTTGGAGCAGCCACTCTTCCAGCAATGTTCTCTTGCAAGATGAAAATGTTTCCTGAATCCTCCTGGATGGTAAGTACTTACCTATGATGGTCTCTCTCCTCTGACCCAATGTCCAGATTAATGGCAGGGAATATCTTGCTTTCCTGGGCACAGACCTTTGTAGAACTGTGCAATACCTTCCATTGCTGACTTTCCACTGAACAACCAGTAGAAGCAGCTACTGTGGAAAACTGAACTACCTTACAAACCTAGAACCACAGCAACCCAGGATGGGATGAGTGGTGCCACATAATCGAGGACTTGTTTTGCCAAGACCATTAATAATGCCACCTACCTTTGTTGGAATATGCTAGAAAACAGGTGGGGCTGGTTAACAGGGAAACATGTACACCTTGCAAGCATAACACCTTTTTGTATAAAACAGGTGAACTAGTCTGTAGCTAATTGAGTCACTGGACAGTTGCCCCAAGAACTAGGCCAAAAGGTTACTCATTTACTGGGTACCAACCAGTAGTGGGATGAGTGAAAACTAATGGGGACTAAGCCCAGATTTACTCCTGGATGGTTTGCAAGCATTATTCCAGGCTGTATCTCCTCACCCCTTGGACAGGAAGATGTCCCTGGGGAAGGCTATGCACATAGGAATGAATATTTCTGATCCGTCCTCATAAGCCTAATAATCGGGACCCTGCACATCACTACTGGCACCATGTGCACCAGGCCATGTGGTGGTTTTGTTCCCAGAAATTATGCTATAGATGTAGAGCTACTGGTGCTATAGATGTAGAGCTACCAGTGGAAGCCTTAGCCTAACATGTTTCAAAGCTTTAAATACATCCTGTCAGACTCTTTTTCTTTTAATGGATGAAAATACCTAGATGTATAAGGTGATTTTACAGAATAGAATGGCCCTGGATATTCTCACTGCTTCCCAGGGTGGAACCTGTGCTCTTCTCCATGTAGAATGCTGGTTACACATTCCAGACCACAAGCAGGGTGCAGCAAGCCTTAGCAGAGATGGATGCAGAGGTACAGGCTATTCAGAACTTACAAAAAACCCACTTACAACCTAGTGAAACTCCCCAGGCTCCTCCTGAAGATGAATTTTGACTATGTTCACTTCTGTGGCTAAAGGATTAATAGTCACCTGTTGTACCCTCAATTGGCAATGTGGTCTTTGGGCTCAGTGTAATGGTCTCTGGGTCAAGTTGCACAATGCTACCCTGTAGGGGGTGGAATGTGGAGCCCAGAGGAAGTACAGGCTTGTTGTAAGGACATGAGCCCACTCATCTCACACAGATACAGATGAGTGTTTAGTTATATAAGCATGACTAGGAAGGTCATCCTGGGCAGCCACAGATGTATGTAGGGTTATATAAATATGACTAGGCAAAATACCATATGCATGCACATGTCACACTGGCATAGACAGACACCATTTTGTCCAGAACCCTATATAAGGGACAAGTCTGTAGATTAAAGCTGCTATTCTCCTCCTGATGGTGACTCCATGTGCTTTCTTCTCTCTGGAGATCTCAACCACAGCTGGCCACTGAAAAGGTGACTACCATATTTAAAGATAACCTGTCTGTTAAATAAGGAGGCATAAAAATTAACTCTGGGGCGGCCACCAATAGTCTGAACCCACACTAGGTCTCCAGTATCCTGGAGCCCAAAGACCATCACCAGATAACAAATGGCTGGATGCTAAGGCAACAGAATTTATTGATAGATTTCTCCCATCTGACTAAAATCTTGCCAGACACTTAACCCAGCCACATTTCTATCTATATCATAAGAACCACAAGTACCTGATGGCTTGGAACTGATCGATCAGATGTATATAAGAAGAAATCTCATTGCAGACCCTGCCAATGACTGAAGAAATTAATTTTTAGATGGGTGTAATTCTGTAGTGAATAGTCAACATCAGGCCAGCTATGTAGTGGCCAATCTCCATGAGTCCATGCAGCAAAATGCCTTCCCTAGGAACTTCAGCTCAATAGACTGAAATAATAGTCCTGACTCCAGCCCTAGAATCAGGAAAAGGAAGACCATTAATTGAAAATACAGATTCCAAGTATACCATCCTAATGATATGTGTTAGCAGGGCCATCTTGAGAGAAAGAGGCCTTCTCAGTGCCAACAACAAAGAAAGTATGGGAAGGAGATTCCTATACTGCTCCAGGCAGTAAGAAACCCTAAGAAAGTAGCTGTTGTACACTAGGCATAAGAGGGAAGACTCAGAAATCACAAAAGAGAAGTGGGCAGCCATGCCACAGCTAACAGTGTGGCCATGACTAGGGAGGTTCTCCAGCTTCTTCTTTTTTTTTTTTTTTTTGTGTGTGTGTGGTACTTGGGGTAGAACCTATTTATTTTATATTTTATTTGGAAACAGGGTCTCTTAGGCCAGCCGAGTTTGGCTTCGAACCTACGTGATCCTCCTGTTTCAGCCTCCCAAGTGCGGAGATTACAAGCATGCGTCACCATGCCTGGCTTCTCCGGCTTCTTTCATTTCTCCTTTGCCCAAATTTTACAATTTGCCCCTCCTACTCAGAGGACAATAATATGAAGGAGGGAAAAATAGTAGGGTTCTAAATGTCTTCCATCTAAGGGGGTGAATGACAGACAAACAAGGGAAGGATTGTTGCCAAAAAAGGTGGCCCAGGCAAATATTAAATGTTCCCCTAGTTTAACTCTTTATGGAAAAGAAACTGTGAAGTGAGTTCTTAGAATAATAAAGACTCCAGACTTAAAAATAAATCATTGCTAAACTATAAAACAATGTGTGCATTATATTGCCAGAAAGAATAATATTCCAAAGAGACCATCTGTACCCTCCACTGATCAGGACAGTAGGAGCCAAGGACATGCTGCTCAGAGAGGCCTAGCAAGTGGATTTTACAATTGTGCCACCTGACCAAAGAGAATTTAAGTATATTTTAATATTCATCGATATTTTTTCTGGGTATATATAAACCTCCTACCAAAGGATCAGAAAAACAGGAAAGAAAGAAAAAAGAAAAAACAGTTTATCCAAGGTGACAGTAGACCTGCTTTTGTTTCAAAGATAGTGGCTGAAGTTTCCCAAATTCTTAGAATACAGTAAAGATTATGTCACTTTCTCTAGATTACCTTGGCCAAACTGTGCACAGCAGCTTAATAAAACTAATTAAAACATTTACTCTGACCCAGTTCAGCTGCTTTGAAATGCTGCCGCCTGAGAGGTCCTTGGCAGTGAGAACAAGCTCTGAAGTGCACCCTGAGGTAGAGGTTGAACTGACAATAAAACACATAATTTACCTAGCGCGAGTAAAGACTTTCCTGAATAGGTAGATGTTCCTAAATCTTCTTCTCCTACATAGAGAAAACCCCACCCCTACGAACCAGGGGATTGGGTATATTTAAAAACCCAGGAGTCAGAATTTCCTCAGGGCCAGCTACTCAGGATCTGAACCACTACTACTCACTTTTTCTCTTAAATTGCAAGGTATAACTTCCTGGATTTGTCCCACCATAGTAAAGAGGGCCCAGAACCAGAATACTCAGATGAGCCCAGAATGTAATGAAAATGATGAAGATCAAACAGATAAGTAGAGCAAGGCAACCATTCTCCTGGTTGGTCTGGTCTGTTAACCAGCATTATGTGACACTCTACCTGCTTATGCTTTTTTGTATTTAACCAGAAGGCTGGAGTCATGCTCAATACATTCTTGTCATTACCAATGGGACTTGCATGCTACCATAAGTAGGTTTAAAAAACATTGTAACACTTGCTTTCATAATCCAGCTTTCAGCTCAGGGTGTTTCCTTATTCTGTTGTGGTTTACTGGCCAATACTACTACTATTCTTCACAGTAAGACCATCTCCCCCCAGTATTACTTGCTTTCTCCCTCTAATGAGGCCAGCAGAGTTATACTGCTACTCATACTTGCTGGGCCCCATCTCTTTAACCTCTTAGCTAAATTCAACTGAAGCAATTTCTGTTACAAAGATGGCCATGTAATAACAATGACCCTTACAGACTGTCTCTTGAACCTCAAAACCCAATTCACTTTAGTATCAAGAGAGTTTCACTTTAACTTGGGAGGATAAAAGGCACCTCCAGTCAGTGAAAAGTAGTTCTATAGGAGTAACTACTACCACTCTACCTCAATCCTTCAGGAAAGAAGATTGAAATTTCTCTGGAGAATTTTTTTTAGCAGCGAGGTAGGAACCTCAGACCTATGCTACAGGTGTGAGGAGCTCTGACTGTTAATATCCCTTCAATTTGGTGGTTTGTTTCAGATGAGGACCTCCAGAGAAAACACAAGGGACCAATTTAAAGCAGTTAAAATTGCCTAGTCCCTCTTCTTGGTGACCTACAGTAAATTTTTCTCATTATAATGCTATATTCTCTGCCCCAGGATGATTTTGCTTTTTTTTTCTTTTCACTTTGGGATTGAACCCAGGGGCCTTCTACCTCCGAACTACACCATCAGCCTTTTCTGGTTTTTTGTTTTGTTTTGTTTTGCTTTATTCTAAAAGAGCTTCTCACTAAATTGCTGAGGCTGGTCTTGAACCTGCAATGTTCTTATCTTAGCTTCCCAAGTACTTGGGATTATAGACATGCACCACTGTGTCCAGCTTGTCTATAATTCTTAAACATGCAATGTATGAAAGAACATGACCCTGATCTTTTCATGCACAGGAATGTTCCTTACCCTACATATGATGGCAGGTCTTCCAGTATGAATATGTTCCCCAATAACATCCCCTTGCTTACTTTGTTTCAGGAGATATTTCCTTAGAAGCCATTCTCAGTGCTCTCTCTATTTGCTGTAATAAACCTTTCTTTGCATTTTTTTTTTTTTTTTGGTAGTACTGGGGTTCCTGGAAGCCCTTCTACCTCCGGACTACACTCCCAGACCTATTTTATATCTTTTATTTGGAAACAGGGTCTCTTAAGCCAGCACAGCTGACTTGGAACCTGTGAGATCCTCCTGTCTCCGCCTCCCAAGCACGGGGATTACAAGCGTGCACCACCATGCCCGGCCTTGCATTTTTATCTCCTGGTTGTGCTTATGACTTTGCACTCACCACAGAGTGAACCCACTATGATCAGTTACAAACTCTATAGAAAAGCAGTAAGCTCTGCCAAATGTATCAGTCAAATATTCATCTTTATTGGTTTAGGGTAAAAAAAGATTAGTTAACAAGTATACCAACTTCAAAGCCTTACTTACCTAGATTAGAAGGAAGTTTAGTTATTCCCATGGCCTGCTCCTCTATCCAAAACCCTCCATAACTATTTTTTACATCCCAAGTTACTCTTACTATTACTACTAAAGCCTCAAATCAAATGCTTCCTCCTGTGATCAGATAATTCACAAACATTTCCCCAGATGCTGGCTACATTAGCAGCTGGCCACCATCTACATTGTCAATAGTGGCTTGTCTGGTGGAGATTTATCTGACTGTTGTTCTCATGCCTCCAGATGGCCTAGGGCTGCTTGGTTCCATTTCCATCTTCTTCAGGCCAGAAAATTTGACTCTAACTCACCCCCATTGCAAGGAAGAAGAAAGCCCTTCCCTCATCAGTCCCTCTCTTACTATCTCAGGATTTACCTCTTCAGTGAGTGACAGTAGTAACTCCCATTCCCTTCAATGAATTCTAAGTCTTACTACAGAGTGCCATCTAGGCCCTAATACCCCAAACAGGGATTAAAAGCACCATTGGTACATTTCCCAAAGTCTGACTTACATTTTATCTTCTACATGGTCATTTTGCTATAAATGCATTTTATTGATGAAGCTTAGCATCCCTTTTTTTTTTTTTTTTTTTTTTTTGGTGGTGGTAGTGCTGGGGATGGAACCCAGAGGCTTTCTACTCTGGGCTATATTCCCAGACCTATTTTTTATATTTTATTTGGAAACAGGGTCTAAGTTGCTGAGAGCCTCACAAAGAAACTGAGGCCGGCTTCGAACCTGTGTGATCCTCCTGTCTCAGCCTCCCAAGTGCGGGCATTACAAGCGTGCGCCACCACGCCCGGCTTCCAGTTTGTTTTTTAAAAAACATAAAGCAAAGAAATTTCATTTAATCAGAATACAGATAGTATATCCTATGAAACCAACTACTCAGTATTTCAGTCAAACAATACTATGTATAAGATGTTTTCCTTAGCTATTGAGCACTCAGTAAATAATCTTAGATTGTTCAAATCATGTTCTGGGTGTTATTAATTTGTCACACAATATTTACTGAGCATTTATTTATATATTTATGATATGGGTTGTGGGGATTGAACCCAAGGTCATTCTACCTCCAAGCTACATCCCAGAAATTCTAATTTTTCTTTTGTATTGTTTTGCTTTTTAAAATTTTTTTTTTTTTTTTTTTTTAGGTCTTGGGATGGAACCCAGTGGCATTCAACCTCCGAGCTACACCCCCTGCCCAATTATTTTTCTTTATTTTGAAACAGTGTCTCACTAAGTTGCAGAGAGCCTCACTAAGTAGCTGAGGCTGTCCTCAAACTGAGATCCTCCAGTCTCAGCCTCCTGAATACTGGGATTACAAGCGTGTGCCACCATGCCTGGCTTGTTTTTTAAATTTTGAAACAGGGTCTTGCTAAATTACTGAGGCTGTCCTCAAACCTGTGATACTCCTATCCCAGCCTCCCAAGAACTGGGATTATTGTGCTACTTAACCTGGCTTACTGAACATTTATTTTAAGCAACATCGCACAACAATCTTTCTACCTCCATTTTCATACTAGATAAGAAAACATGAACTCAACACATTAAAAGTTTCCCCTCATTTTGTGAAACAACAATCCAGTTTGGTTTCCATATATGCAGGTTCTGCCTCCACAGTCAACCAACCATGAATACAAAAACATTTTTAGAAACATTGCATCAATATTAAACATGTACCAATTTTTCTGCTCATCATCATTGTTGGTGGAGTTGCAAATTAGTGCAACCACTTTGGAAACCAGTATGGAGAATCCTCAGAAGAATGGGAATGAACCTACCATTTGATCCAGCAATACCACTTCATATTGACCCAAAAGAAAAGAAACCAAACTACCAAACTAATGCATGCATATCTATGTTCATAGCTGCACAATTCACCATTAAAAAACTATGGAACCAGCCAAAATGTTCATCAACAGATAAATGGATTACAAAACTATGGGATATGCACACAATGGAATTTCACTCAGCCATAAAGAAAAACACAATTACATCATTTACAGAGAAATGGAGGGAACTGGAGGACATTATGCTAAGTGAGATTAGTCAGTCACAAAAAAGAAGAAATTGATGCTTTCCCTAATAATTGAAAGCTAGGGAGAAATGAGTTACAGGAGGAACTCTAGATGAGATGGAGATTCCATAGAGAAGCAAATAAGGTGATATAACTTAGGATATGGGAGTGGGGAAGAGGGAAACTCTCTAAAACACATGATGTACTTAAACAAACATATTAAAGTCAATCACTAATCCAAGCATGGGAAGGAGAGATGTGGAGGAAATGGGGAGGGTATTGGGTAAGGGCTAATTGGGTGATGTGTACATGTATGTCTCTACCATCTTGTATCCCATTAAGATGTATTACTACAATGCACCAATAAAAAAAAATTAAAAAGAAACCAAAGAACTTAGAAGATGGAATGATCTTCCATGTTCATGGATAAGCAAAATAAATATTATCAGAATGTCCATACTTCCAAAAGTGACCTACAGATTCAATGCAATACCCATTAAATTACCAAGATCATTCCTCACAGATATAGAAAAATCAGTCCTTAATTCATTTGGAAAAACAACAACAACAACAACAACAACAACAACAAAACACAGAATAGCCAAAGTAGTTCTCTGCAACAAAAATCATGTCAGAGGAAATCAAAATACTGGACTTTAAACTATACTACAAAGCAATAGTAATAAAAACAGCGTGATACTGGCACAAAAACAGATACATAGACCAATGGTGCAGAATAGAAGACTCAAAATTAAATCCACACACTACCACCAATTGATTTTTTACAAAGGGGCCAAAAACATACAATGGAAAAAAAGATAGCCTGTTCAACAAATGGTGTTGGCAAACTGGATAACCATATGCATAAAAATGGAAACAAATCCCACTTTCTCACCCTGCACAGGAGTCAATTTAAGATGGATCAAAGATTTGGAAATTAGACCAAAGACTTTGAGGCTCCTTAAAAAGGGCACAGGTCCAACACTGCAACACAGGCACAGATAAAAACTTTCATACTTTCTTAACAAGACCCTAAAGGCACAAGAAACTAAAAGGTGAATCAATATGTGGAATTGCATTAAACTGAAGAGCTTCTATACTTCAAAGGAAACTATCAAAGAACCTCAACCAAGAGCCAACAGAATGGGAGAAGATTTTTGCCAACTACTCCTTCAATAGAGGACTAATATCTAGAATATACAAAGAACTGAAAAACTCAGCACTAAGAAAACAAACAACCCAATCAAAAATGGGTGAGTGAACTAAATACACACCTCACAAAGGAAGAAATTTAAATGACCAATAAATGCATGAAAAAATGCTTAACATCATTAGCAATCAGAGAGGTGCAAATCAAAACTACCCTGAGATTTCACCTAACATCAACTAGAATGACAATCATTCAAATCACAACAATGAATGCTGGCGAGGATGTGGAGAAGCAGGAACTCTAATGCATTGTTGGTGGGATTGCAAATCAGTGCAACCCCTTTGGAAAACAGTACGAAGGGTCCTCATAAGAATGGGAACAAACTTACCATATGATCCATCAATACCACTTCTGGGTATCTTTTTTTTTTTTTTTTTGGTGGTGGTACTGGGGTTCTTGGAAGCCCTTCTACCTCCAGGCTACACTCCCAGACCTATTTTTTAATATTTTTTTTATTTGGAAACAGAGTCTCTTAGGCCAGCGTCGCTGGCTTCGTGATCCTCCTGTCTCTGCCTCCCAAGCATGGGTATTACAACCCGGCCACTTCTTGGTATCTACCCAAAAGAAAGGAAACCAAACTACTAAACTAATGCATGCATATCTATGTTCATAGCTGCACAATTCACCATTGCAAAACTGTGGAACCAGCCAAGATGTCCATCAACAGATGAATGGATTACAAAACTATGGGATATGAACACAAAGAAATTTTAATCAGCCATAAATAAAAACATAATTACATCATTTACAGGGAAATGGAAGGAACTGGAGGACATTATGTTAAGTGAGATTAGTCAGTCACAAAAAAGAAGAAATTGAATGCTTTCCCTGATATGCAAAAGCCAAGGAGAAATGGGTAACAGGAGGAACTCTAACTGAAGAAAGAGATTCTATAGAGGAGTAAATAAGGCAACCTGAGGGAATGGGGGTGGGGGAGGGAAACTCTCTAAAGCACATGATGTACTTCAACAAACATATCAAAGTCAATCACTAAGCCAAGCATGGGAAGAAGAGATGGGGAGGAATGGGGTGGGGATTGAGTAAGGACTAATTGAGTGATGTGTGAATGTATGTCTCCACCATCTTGTATCTCATTAAGATTTATGACTACAATACACCAATAAAAAATGAAAAATCTCTTATTCTCTCTCTCTCTCTCTCTCTCTCTCTCTCTCTCACACACACACACACACACACACACACACACACACACACACCCCTTCCAGAAAACTAAGATGTCAATTTTTAAATATTGGAAGTTTGAGTAATAGGTTGTCAATGAATTAAATTTCTTTTTATTTAATAAATACCTACCATCTTCTAAGCCCAGTGCAGGAGCCTATTGTGATAATAACAGTGTCTCTACATCTGCAGAACTTTGAAACAAAAAAATAACTAGGCAGTGCCATTTGTACTGCATGTTATAAAAAGATACAGGAAAGGCCCCAAACACAAAGTTGAGAAGTCAGTACAGACTACAGGAAGGAAGTTGTATTAGTTTCCTACTGCTGCTCTAAGAAATTACCCCAAACTTGATGGAATAACAAAATATAAATATAGTCTCTTACAGTGCTCAATGCCAGAGGTCTGAAATCAGTTTCACTGAACTAATATCAAGGAGTCAACATACTGTATAATCTCTAGAGCTCCAGGAGGAATTGGCCCCTTGCATGTGCCAGCTTCCACAAGCCATCACCACCCTTGGCTAGTGAAGATCTTACTTGCCTTTCTTCTGCCTTCTCCTATTCTATATCAGATCTTCCTCCCTCTTAGCAGGATATATGTGATGACATGTTGTTATCCTGGCCCCAAATAGTCCAGGATAATGTCTCTATCTCAAGATTATTAATTTAATCATTGAAGTTACATTCACCGGTGTCAAGAGTTAGGATGCAGATACCTTCTAGTGAATCATTATTCAGCCTTACACAGAAGTTATTTTTCATGTGGAACTTCAAAGAAAATTTAGGAATTATCCTGTGTTCTGTTTCTTTGAGTGTAATCCTGAAGTCTAGGTTTGGACTAAGAAATGTATAGGTGCAGAATACATAACTGACGATAGGTGCGTAGTATATGACAATGGAATATTTTTTTAAGCACATTGAGGCCACCTGGATTTATAGAAAGAAAACCTATAGCCTTGCCGCTATTTTAAACTTGTGATTAGACAGAAGAAAAACAGAAGCACAATGAGCAATGCCAGTGGTGATGCAGTGATCCTGGCCCACTAGCTGCTTCACCGCTTGGCTGGGCACTCACTCCACTGCCTCCCCCAGTCTGCATGACTTAACAGTCACTGCCACACAAAGCATGTCCCGAAAACTCTTCTAGCTGAACTTTCACAATAATGAGGCCTGATGTTTCCTCTTCCTTTCCATTTGATTCTGTCTTCATCATTTCTCCCAGATCTGTAAATTTGCATCTTGTCTATCTAATGAGTTTACATATTTGTTTCTACTGTACAATCTGAATTCAGAGCCATCTTTCTAGCTTTTGATAAGAAACATGTTTGTCATCAATATATTTTGTTTCCACTAAATATGGGATTCACTGTGGAAATTATCCAGGGCCATAATCAGCTGAAGTGGCAGCAAAGTGTTGAAGTTAAAATAGGAAAGTTGTAGAGTCATTAATATGCACATAAACATGATACAAGTGCTTCCCAAGCAAGTGCTCTGCTTCCAGCAGCTGTCAGAGCATGAACAAACAGACGGACTTGGTACATTAAGTGATAATGATATTTTCTAAAAAAAAAAAAAAAACCAAAGAACTTTCTATGCTGCAATATTGGATTCAATAACTAAAATCAACAAAATGTGTAATTTAAACAGAAATGGAATCTACTCTTAAATGCATGTGAATATTCATTGCAGTTTATTTTCTCCTTGATGGAAATCAGTGAGGTAATACCAAAAAAAAAAAAAAAAGAAAGTACAAAATATAACCTTTCCACTAATACAAATTAAAGTTATTTCATACCATCATTTGTAATGAGGGCATCTACTCGTAGAAAAGGCACATTGACCTATGCATATTCTTCAAGCAGCAAAAAGAAGGAACAGTGTTATGGTTTAGTTCCCACAGCTCCATTAATACTCCAGTTTGGAGACATGGTTTGTTCAAACAGTTAAGTCTGGTGTGGGGACATTTAAGTATTTGGGAGAAGGGAATAAAGAACACGAGCAGGACAAAAATAAATGCTGGTAGCCAGGCATGGTGGCGCACATTTGTAATCCCAGCACTTGGGAGGCTGAGACAAGAGGATCGCACAGGTTCAAAGCCAGCCTCAGCTACTTAGTGAGGCTTTCAGCAACTTAGTGAGACCCTGTTTCCAAATAAAATATAAAAAATAGGTCTGGGAATATAGCCCAGAGGTAGAAAGCCTCTGGGTTCCACCCCAGTACAATAAATAAATAAATAAATAAATAAATAAATAAATAAATGCTGGTAAAATCAGTGGAATAGTTTTAATACGTAATAAATTCTGGGGATTGAATAAGGAATAGTATGTTTTAATTGCTTTTTTATGTAGGCCTATCTCTACACTAGGCTGTGAAGAGCATATAGCTATGGCTGGGTAATATTTTGGTATTGGAGGGAGCTCTTTTTGTTTCTCTCCATTCACCCTTCACGAAGGTAGTAAGCTTTGCACTCCTTGCCTCAGGGAAGATTTTTTTTCCAAGAGGCTTAAGTCCTTTACAGAATTTTCAAGTTGCTAAGTGTTGTGGTTTGAATTTGCCCCCAAAGCATGTATTGGAAACTTAATCCGCAGTGCAAGTGTTGGGAGATGGAGCCTACTGGGAGGTGTTTAGGTCACAAAAAGCTTCACCAATGTGAATGGGTTAATACAAATAATGGAAGGGCTGGAGCCTGCAGCTTCCATTTTTTTTCCCCCTCTCTCTCACCATGGGATGCCTTCCTCCACATTATAATCCAGCAAGAAAGCCTTAGATGCAGCTTGATCTTAGGCTTCGCAGCCCCCAGAAGGATGAGTCAATTAACTTTATGCTTATTATCCATTACCCAGGATGTGCTGTTCTGTTACAGCACCATAAAACAGCCCAAGACACCAATGGAGTACAAGGTGGCAGCAAGAGTTCAGGAAATCATTTCAGCTAGAGAGAGATCGAGGAGTAGCTAGGAAAGACTGGCACTTCTCCAGATCTGGGGCAGACTCTTCAGGTTTGCAGGGAGGGAGACAGGGAGGAATTCTTTGGGAACAGGGCAAAGAGTCCTGCCCAGTTTTCCAGTAGGACCGGCAAAATGTCAGTGGCATCAGGTGTCACAACCACGAAGAAACATTCAGGCTTGCATGATTCCTGTGGCACTGGAGAGTATGCGAGTATGCGACAGCAAAGAGAAGCTGGTCCTTGAGGGACTCTACCACTGGGACCGCTCCGGAAGGACTGTGAGCACCAGTTCCCAAGACTGCATGTCTGCTCTGCGTGCCCTGCCTCCTGAAGATCTGAAGATCCTGGGTGAGGATGAGTTCCGGAGGAAAATTCTGGGACATTCTGAGGTTAAATTTTCTCTCCTAGTTGGTGGAATTGGAGTGTAAAGCCAGATATGAAGTTAAATATTAGAAATTAATTTTTTTAGTCAGGAGTGGTTTATAATAGTTGCTACTTGCAGAACCACGTTTTCATATACCACAGTGTTCAGAAATAATATTTCTGGAAAAAATATTATCTAGAACCAAATGATGGGATTTGTATCTGTTTTTCATTGATTCCACAAGTAACAAAACATTAGTACCTATACCCTAGAACTAGTACCTGTTGCAGGGGATAGGTTGGGGGGGGGAAAGGTGTGTGGTGTGAAATAATCCCCCCCCACCACCAGACACACAGAGACAAACAGAAAAACCGTGGATTCTTGTCCTAAGCTAAGAATAAGTATTCATCGCTTGGACAGCTGCTGCAGATTTAAAGAAGTTTATTAAAAAGATAGAAATATAGAGATAGTTACAGCCCTGTGCCGGAGCGAGGCACAGGGGGGCAATTCGAATGAAAATGCCAACGAACTCCAGTTTACTGAATTTTTATCCTGTCTAAGTCCAGCAGGTCCCTTTGATTTTTGGAGATCATGTTACACCTTATCGCCAGCCCCTGCTCTGCTTCTGTTATCTCTCCAGCCGAATTTATGGCCTAAAGGGGGAGACATCTCTGTCTCCAAACACAGGCCCAGATTTATGGCCGGAGGGGGAGGCATCTCTGTCTCCAGACACAGGCTTTTACCTTTCGTCTTCTCCCCCAAAATGTGTTAAATTGTTCTTAGGAATGCAAGGACATGTTAGCTTAACCCTGGCTTTCTTAGTAAAGAAGACATATTTCAAGATTGGACATCTTTCCCAGTATTGACACATTAATACATTTTAAACTCTCTTCCCAATACCAGTACAGTACCTGCTCTCTGGAGCTCATGACCATTCTTTACCACCACTGCACTGGTACTTATTGTCAGCTATTAATATTTATTTACTTACAGCTGTCAAACTTTGAACAAATCTCTTAACCTAAGTCATTCCATCTATTAAAAACACACAGCTGAGTTTAAATAGTTACTTAACCTCTCTCAAACTAAGGTGTTCCAGCTATTTAAAACACACAGCTGAGTTTAAAAGTAATCTCTATATCCACTCCCAATCCTAAAATTTTTGTGCCAAAATGGCTAAAGACCATGAGAATATAACCTGTTGTTTTAACCCTCTCATTAAAAAAAACACTTCAAATTCTTCAGTTTCTTTTTTTAAAATAGTAACATTTTTATGTTTTTAAACTCACAATTCTGATGTTTTCATTTAGGATCATAATCTCAAATATTTATGCAAAATGTATTTTTTATTTCACCCTTAATGTATTGCCATTATTTTGTAATTTACTGTTATCATCATTTTAGAATATGCACAGAGAAGCTACTAATGGGGAATGACTTGAAGTCCCATATGCAATTAGGTAAACGTATCTTGCTAATAACTGCGACTCATTTTTCTCCCATTATCAACATTTTTAAGATGTTGGCTAAGTGATTTTTTTTTTTTTTTTTTTTTTTGGTGGTACTGGGGTTCCTGGAAGCCCTTCTACCTCCGGGCTACACTCCCATACCTATTTTTACATTTTTACTTGGAAACAGGGTCTCCTAAGCCAGCGCTGGCTTCTAACCTGCGCGATCCTCCTGTCTCTGCCTCCCAAGCGCGGAGATTACAAGCGTGCGCCACCACACCCGGCAAGGCTAAATGATTTTGAGTAAGAGAGAAAGCTATGGGCAATAGAGGGAAACTGACAACAACATAATTTGGGTTTGTAGGAGCAAACGATTCTACTGAATTGGCAGATCAATATCCCCTAAAAGTTATAACCTAGCTAATCAATCAATGGACAGTAATTAAGCCTCAGTTTGAAAAACTATTAGGTACTTTCATTTTTATTTTAAAGTAGACACTGATAATTCCAGAACTTTTGTCTTTCCTTGACAAAATAACACTAATACTCACAGAGTATGTTGTACCCCATGGATGAATTTGGTTAATCCCCAAATCAGCCTTGCGATGCCAACATTGTGGTTATTGAGTCACAAAACCAGGAGCAATTTCTAAGAGCTTCAGCGTAACACACAAAACCACAGCAACTCAAACCCAGGCATTACCTCCTTTCTACTCCACTCCTTCAGAAACCACAGCACAGAACGTACCCAAGAGGTAGCGCAGTGAAGGCCTCCGGCCTTGGCAGGTGCAACTGGCTGTCTTAAGCCACAGCAATCTTCAGTGGGAAAGGATTGTCAGCACCTGGCCTCACTAAGACGTTTAGTTTATTCATTTTCTTTTTTTTTTTCATTCAACCTGAAAAGATTTTTAAGTACCAACGATTTGCCAGGCTCTTTGTTATATATAAGTGATCCAAAATAAATTAATTCCATTCAGCCATCCATTCAGGGAGTCACTTGTTCAAACACACTCCAAATGCATACAGTATGTAAAACAGCATAGGTCCTGGGAAGAGAATGTGAAAAATGGTGTCTGCTAGGAAGGAACTAGTGATCCTACAATAGCTGCTTTTACAGTAGCTAGATTTCTGTCATGAACATGGTATCCGCAGGTGTCATTTAAAAGCATTTGCTCACAAATAGAATCCCATTCATTAGCCTCCTTCCCCAGTACAGAGTACTGGCGGGAGAATTCTCTAACCATCTTAGATTCACCAGAACTTTTCCTATTTCCCCTCCCTTAATCTGAGTATTCAAGACATAATCTTTACTCTAAAGAACCTTAATTTCATTTTGGAACACAGTATTGAAAATGAAGCAACACCATTTCAAGCTATTTGTTTAAAATACTGTCATTACCTGTCAAGAAGCAATTTTAAAGAATGTCTTTTAACGGGAAGTGCTGAAAATGTTAAGTTACAAGATTAGACTTCAGAGGAAAAATTTTAAGCAGGTTTAGATTAAATCTTACCTGGATCTTCCTATGACTATTTACTCCACCTAAAATATGTCAAAAACCAACTGATTGCCAAATACAACATCCATTTGGTTTTATATTCTGCAGCAGATTTTTAAGTAAGTTTCATTTCTCCTAGGATTGTGAAGAGAGATAACAGACAACTTTTTCATACCCTTCATCAGCACTGTTGAACACTGAAGCTTATTTTGTGAACTTAGGCAGAATAAATGATTTTCATGTTAATCTACTACAAAGTACCATGTATGAATGTCATTGAACAAATGAAAGTGGTAAAAAAATAAAACTGTCCTTTCCTTCTTTTTTTGAAATACTATGAATTGAACTCAGAGGCACTCTAAAACATCCTGTTTGTTTTTTAATTTCAAGATTAAGTTAAACATTAAATTTATTTTTAGCCGGGCATGGTGGCGCACGCTTATAATCCCCGCACTTGGGAGGCAGAGACAGGAGGATCGCGCTGGTTCGGAGCCAGCCTTGCTGGCTTACAAGACCCTGTTTCCACATAAAGTTAAAAAATAGGTCTGGGAGTGTAGCCTGGAGGTAGAAGGGCTTCCAGGAACCCCAGTACCACCAAAAAAAAAAAAAAATTATTTTTAATTTTGCCTAAATTGACCAGGCTGGTGTCAAACTTGTAATCCTTCTGCCTCAGCCTCTAGAGTAACTGGGATCACAAGCATATGCCACTGCATGTGGCCATTTTTTGGTTTTGTTTTGCAAAAATTAATTTATTTAATCCCAGTATTAGGGAGACAAGAGGATCGCAGTTTCAAGGCCAGCCTTGACAACTTAAGTAAGATCTTCTTCATGAGACTCTTTCAAAACTTTTCAAAACAAGTGCTGGAGAGGTGTGGCTTAGAGGTAGAATATCTCTACATTCAGTCCTCAGCACTAAAAGTAAACCTGATTTCTGACTCTGAACCACCACCCAGCCTACCTGAGGTATTTCAGTAGCTAGACAAAAAAAGACATGTATTAGTCATTTATTTATAAAGATCTCACCAGTCTCATCACCTGGCTGACACTGCTCCAGGGCCTTCTGATCTGCCAAAGCATGAGCAAGGACACACTTTTCTGGCGATCCTTTATTGGTACAACAGATTATCCCAGCCTTCCTGAGTGTATAGCCTTTCCCAGGGATGGAGATTCTCTGCTACTTCTAGAGAAGTGATGTGAGAATTTTGGGGATGTAAGAATTTTTTCTTGGGATGTGAGAATTTTTTGTTTGGCTGCAGGGTCCCATCTGCCTGTACAACTTACTGCCACTTCTCACAGGAGTTTATGCACAACATAGTGATGTTGTCTGAAAGCAGGAAGTGGTCTTCTCTGATCTTGAAACCCCAAGCCTTTCATTCTTCATCATCTCCTGGGGCTCCCCAGCCCTTGCCACCAGCCCTGAAGTCTGCAGGAAATCTTTCTCCCTTTGTGTTTCTTTGTGATAATTTTGCTCTGCTGAAGTGTCCACTTCATTCTCCTGAAAACTTGAACCTTGGGTTTGTGGGGAGCCAATAAGGTTTTCCCCTTTAAGAATACTTCTGTCCTTTGCCCAGAGCCAATAAGGTTTGGGGTCATGGAAAGTTCAACATCTGAGAGAAGCTCAGGTGGAATTGATTGCTTTAACCATTAAGCGCACAGGTGGTGACAGCACAGGCTTGATTGGTTTGACCGTTACGTGCGTAGGTGGTTACGTCACGAAGGTTGGTATAAATAGGACGAGAGCGATAAAACCGAGATCGGTCAGTAGAGATATCGACCCGGGAGTGTACTGCCGATCCTTCCATGAGAGAATAAAGTATTCTATGAATAAAATTCATTGAATAAAATTCTTTTCATCCTCACTCCTCTCTTCAGAACCCGTACTTTTGCCGGCTGACTCCGGCATGGGTTAACAAAGCTCAGAAGGACCTGGAGAATATTTCTGCCTCCTGTCCTGCCATGTGCCTTCCCTGAGGCAATGAACACACTTGCTCCCCACCAGACGTAAGGGAGGGATGGACATAGCTCATTACCTCTAAGTATCGGCCAGATAACAATAACTGCTTAGCAGTAGTAGCAGTAATGCCTGTACTCCTCAACACTGCATCTTCTTCAAAATAGCTTTTTAAACAAGAAATAATGAAAACTGGCTGGAAGAATTATGACCCCCCCCTCCACTCAAAGAGGTTCACAGTCCTAGTCTCCAGACCCATGAATATGGTATGATAACTGAGGTGGCAGATGGAATAGAGGCTGCTCATCAGCTGACCTTAAAATAGAGAGAGTATCCCAGAATACTCAAGTGGGCCCAAATGTAAATCAAGGCCCTTTAAAAAGTTGAAGATGGAGATAGGAGAAACACAGAGAGAACAAACAAGATAGTAGCCCGAAAAGCATTCGGTTCAACTTTGCTATCTTTGAAGACAGAAGAAGAGGGCCAGAAGCCAAGGAATGTGGGCAGCTTCTGCAAACAAGCAGGAGAGAAGACAGACTCTACCCTTGGGACTGAAGAAGGAAATGTAGCCCAGCCTAAAATTTTTAACTGCAGAATATAAAAGCAGTCCATATTGTAAGTTTTGGAACCAGTTGGTTTTGACACATTTTAGCAGAGCAAATCCAAGTCTAGTCTTGATTTTAGCCCAGTGGGACCCATTTCATTTTCTGCACTATAGGACAGTCAGATGATAAGTTTGCTTGTGGTAAGGTGTTGTAGCAGTCAGAGAAAGTGAACGTGTTGAGTATTGTAGAATCCCTGCACAATTTGCAGTGACAGCACCTGGGTCTAGTCTCTACATGTCCACATCTGAAATTTCTGCATTGTTACCTGAGTGAGCACATGCTTCCCAGAAAGGACAGTCTCAGTTTTCTTCCAAGATTTCACTCTCCCATCAGTACCTCTCTTTTTTAAAAAACATTTTATTGGTTCTTTGTAGTCATACATCTTAATAGAGTACAAGATGGTAGAGGCATACATGCACACATCACCCAATTAGCCCTTACCCAATTTTCATGTTTGGCTTAGTGATTGACTTTGATATGTTTGTGAATGTACATCACATACATTAGAAAATTTCCCTCTTCCCTCCTCCCATCCTTCTCAGTTAGGTTGCCTTATTTGCTCATCTATGGTTTCTCCTCCTTTGTCTAGAGTTCCTCCTATTTCTCCCTAGTTTCCACATATTAGGAAAAACATCCAATTTCTTATATTTTATGACTGACTAATCTCACTTAGCGTAATTTATTCTCCAGTTCCATCCATTTCCCTGTAAATGACATAATTTTGTTCTTTATGGTTGAGTAAAATTCCATTGTGTACATATACCATAATTTTGTAATCCATTTATCTATTGATGAACATCTTGGCTGGTTCCATAATTTGACAATGGTGAATTGTGGAGCTGTGAGAATGGTAATCATTCAAAACACAAACAACAACAAATGCTGGTGAGGATGTACAGAAGTGGGAACTCTAACACATTGTTGGTGGGATTGCAAATTAGTACAACCTCTTTGGAAAACAATACGGAGGATCCTTAGAAGAATGGAAATGAATTTACCATATAATCCAGCAATACCACTTCTAGGTATCTACCCAAAAGAATGGAAACCAAACTACCAAACTAATTCTTAAGTATCTATGTTCATACCATTACCTCTCTTTAGAAGAGCTTACCAGGATACAGATGACAAGAAATTCTGAAAAACAGAACTTCAGGCTCCCTGCGTCAGCATAAAGAGGAGGACATGAGACATAGGCGGGCAAGTCCTACAAAATCCACAAACACGTCCTGATGTTTTCTCTGGGGCAAGTAATTCTAATATTCATAAGAATCCTGTAAGCATGATAAAACGAGAGAGGGTAAAAAATTTCACCATAGTTATTAAGATATGGTAGCTGGCCAGGGCTTCTGGATCAAATAAAGTTATTCTTTCTAATATGCCACTGATGTTTTCATCCTTGTTAGAGCTTTTGAGATGAGGCTAAAAGATGTAAGAGCAAGGAGGACTTTACTATATAGGATTGAGGGACCCTAAATATGTATGGGCCTACCAATATGTATTCAAAATATTCAGAGCAAAAAATGCTAGAAATGAAAAGAACACTAGATAAATCCAGATTTTCCTCAAACACTTCAATATTCTTCTCATATTAACAGACTAAGTAGATAGAAAACCAGTCAGGATAGAGAAGAGCGGAACAAGATTGGGTCACTTTACCTTACAGAACATGCCAGTAACAGAAGAACACTCACCCTTGAAAGTACATGTGGAGCATCCTCTAAGACAGAGTCTGTTCTGGGATATAAAACTAACTTTAGTAAAGTCAAAAGAAATGAGTTCATACCAAGTGTGTTTCCTGAACCTGATGAATTAAACTAGAAATCAAAAGCTGAAGGGTATCCAGAAAACACAAATACTGGAAATTAAGAAACATATTATTAGAATTAACAAACAAAGCCGGCGTGGTGGCGCACGCTTGTAATCCCCGCGCTTGGGAGGCGGAGACAGGAGGATCGCGCAGGTTCGAAGCCAGCCGTGCGCTGGCTTAGGAGACCCTGTTTCCAAAATGAAAATGTAAAAATAGGTCTGGGAGTGTAGCCCCGAGGTAGAAGGGCTTCCAGGAACCCCAGTACCACCAAAAAAAAAAAAAAAATTTAACAAACTAACAAACAAAAACCCCTAAAATAAACACCCGCCATGGGCCAAAGAAGAAAGCTCAAGGAAAATTAAAAATTACATTTCTATTTTTTTATTTTAAGTTTCTGTATGTGATACTGAAGATTGAACCTAGGGGCATTCTATCTCTCAGCTGCAACCCCAAGCTTGTTTGTTTGTTTGTTTATTTTTGGTGGTACTGGGGTTCCTGGAAACCCTTCCACTTCCGGGCTACAATCCCAGAATTCCAGACCTTTTTTTTTTTTTTTTTAAATTTGGAAACAGGGTCCCTTAAGCCAGCGCGGCTGGCTTCGAACCTGCGTGATCCTCCTGTCTCCGCCTCCCCAGTGCAGGGATTACAAGCGTGCGCCACCACGGTGGTAGATATATATATACATACATACATATATATATATACACACACATATATATATATATATATACTTTTTTTTTTTTTTGAAACAGGGTCTCTTAAGTCAGCGAGGATGGCTTTGAACCTGCACGATCCTCCTGTCTCCACCTCCCAAACATGGGGATTACAAGCGTGAGCCACCACGCCCGGCCCAAGCTTATTTTTAAGATCTACCTTTCTTCCTTCCTTCCTTCCTTTCTTTCTCTTTCTTTCTTTCTTTCTTTCTTTCTTTCTTTCTTTCTTTCTTTCTTTCTTTCTTTCTTTTTATCTTGCTAAGTGTGGAAAGCTTCATTAAGGTGCCAAGGCTGGCTTTGAATCTGAAATCCTGTCTTAGCCTCCTAAGCACTGGAATTATAAGTATGTGCCACCATGTTCAGTTACAAATTTCATTTAAACTGAAGAAATATAAAAAAAATTAATATCTGTGGTATATAACCAAAGAAGTCGTTAGAAGGAAATGTATGGAACTAAGAGCCCTTCCAATCAAGGATTGAAACTTCTGCCTTAAGGAGCTAGAAAAATAAATGCAAATTTAACCCCAAGCAGGCAGAAGAAATAATAAAGAGTAGAAATGAAATCAAATTGAAAATAGGTAACAGTAGAGAAAATAAAATCAAAACGTAGTTCTTTGAAAGCAGCAAAGACTGAGAGGAGATGAGCAAAGGAACAAAAATGTGAACCCTGGACCTAAAGGACATTAAAAGGATAGTGAGAAGACATTAAAAACAACCTTAACCCATAAGCCCAAACTGAGGCACAAATGACAAATTCTTTCAAAAGCACAAACTGTCAAGAATAGGAAACATAGATAATTCATGTCTACCAAAGAAATAGGCTTATAGTTAAAAAAACATTCCAACAGAGTAAAATAGGCCAAAATGACTTTACTGATGATTTAGGAATAAAAAATACCAACTAGATACAAACTTATTCATAAGATAAAAGAGATATAATCATTTCTCAAGTCATTTTTACAAACCCAGCCTTATCCTGATATCAAGATATTAAAAGAAAACAACAAAAAAATCCCAACTATAGCACAACATCCCTCATGAACATAGAACACAGCATTAGCAAAACAATTCAGAAATATATAAAAATTATATTACTTCATGACCAAGTGGAATGTACCACAGGAATCTAAGATTGCTTCAGCTTTGAAAACCTGTCAATGTATTTCACTGTATCAATGGACTAATGAAGAAAACCACACAAGTATCTCAATGTATGAAATAAAAGCATTTGTAATTCAACATTTATTTGTAACAAAATTTTCATAGGAAATGACTATATGCATCTATTATATAAAGTTTTAACAGCGAGGAGCATGGGGGTGCATACCAATAATCCTAGTACTTGGAATTCTGAGATAAGAGGATCACAGGTTCAAGTCCAGTTTTAGCAACTTACCAAGATTGGGTTTCAAAATAAAAAAATAAAATAGGGCTGTGTGTGGGTGGGGGTGTGTGTGGTTCAGATGGTAGAGTTACCCTGGGTTCAATTCCCAGTACCACACACATGCACGAATTTTTAAAAAAATTATTAAAACAATAGTACTTCCTCAATCTCATGAAGGCATCTAGAGAAAGCTAAAGCTAAATACTTTATGGTGAAAAAAGGAATGTTAGTGTCCCTAGCATCATGAACAAAATTAAAGCACTGACTGCTCCTGTTAATCATCACACTGGAGGTTTTAATCAGTGTAACAACACAAAAAAGAATGTATTTTAAATGGCATGCAGTTCATAGGAAGAAATAAAAACCATGTCTTTCAGCAAGTGGCATTACTATCTACATGGAAACATCCAAAGAAACTCTGAAAAAAAAATTAGAACAAGCCGGGCGTGGTGGCTCACGCTTATAATCCCAGCATTTGGGACACGAGACCTGGAGGATCACGGTTCGCGGACAGCCTCAGCTACTTAGTGAGGCCCTCTGCAACTCAGTGAGACCTGGTTTCAAAATAAATAATAAAATATAGGGCAGGGGGTGTAGCTTGGAGGTCAAATGCCCCTGGGTTCCATCCCCAGACGCGCAAAAAAAAAAAAAAAAAAAAAAGAACAAATATGTAGTAACAGTGAACAATTGGAAAATGGAATTAAAAAGAAAACAGAGCCTGACATGATAGTACACACCTGTAATCCCTGTAATTGGGAGGCTAGGACAGGAAGATTGCAGGTTTGAGGACAGTCTCAGCAGATAGACTCTCATCAACCTAGAGAGATCCTGTTTCCAAATAAAAATAAAATAGGGCTTGTGGTGTAGTTTTAAGGTAGAATGCTTCTGTGTTCAGTCCCCAGTGTCTGTCTGTCTGTCTGTCTGTCTGTCTCTCTCTCTCTCTCACACACACACACACACAATTTAAAATTTAATATACCAGAAGGAGAATGATATATATATATATATATATATATATATATATATATATATATATTTGATAAAGTAAGGACAAAGGTAACTCAGTAAAGAAAGAATAATCTTTATATGTATTTATGTATTTATTTACTTGTTTATTTTGTGGTACTGGCAATTGAACTCAGGGACATTCTATCTCTGAGCTATACCCCTTTCACCCCCTAGTTTTTTGTTTGTTTTGAAACAGGATCTTACTAGGTTTCGGAGTCTTGCTAAATTGCTAAGGCTGGCCTCAAGCCTGCAATCCTCCTATCTCAGCCTCCCAGGTATTGGGATTACAGGCATGTGGCACCACACCCGGCTAAGGACAATCTTTTCAACAAATGTTGTTGAAAGAATTTGGTACCTACTGAAACTTTGATTCATATCTTGAACCATATGCAAAAATCAAGACAAAATAAGATATAAACCTAAATGTAAAATTGTACATGATGTACATTAACAAATACATCAATCACTAAGCCAAACAAGAGAAGGAGGGAAGAGGGAGGGAGTGGGGCAGGAATTGGGTAAGGGCTAATTGGGTGATGTGTGCATGTATGCCTCCACCATCTTGTACTCCATTAAGATGTATGACTACAATGCACCAATAGAAAAAGAAAAGCTAAAAAAAGAGAAACATATAAATGTACAAAAAAATAGAAGAAAATTTTGCAAACTTTAATTAGTTAAAAATTTTCCTAAACAGGAGAAATGGGTAACAGGAGGAACTCTAGATAAAGGAGATTCTAAGGATGAGTAAATAAGGCGACCTAACTGAGGGGATGGGAGGGGGGAAGAGGGAAACTCTCTAACACATGATGTACTTAAAAACATATTAAAGGCAATCACTAAGCCAAACATGAGAAGGAAAGAGGGTGAGAGAATAGGGTGGGAATTGGGTAAGGGCTAAACTGGATGATGTGTGCATGTATGTCTCCACCATCTTTTGTTCCATTAACATGTATGACTACAATGTATCAATAAAAAATTTTAAAAAATTCCTAGACAGGACACCAAGTGATAATTGTTTTATAAGTGATAAGTTGGATTTCATCAAAAGTAAGAACTTTTGCTTTTGGAAGATAATGTTAAAAGGAACAAAAACATTGAATAAAAGATGTTTTAGAAATACATAAGCAATCATCAAACCAGGCATGATGGCACATACCTGTAACCCGTTACATGCCTGTAACCTCAACTTGGGAGGTTGAAATAGGAGGATAACAGGGTCAAGGTCAGCACGTGGTAACAGTGAGAACCTCAGAAACACACCCTGTTTCAAAGCAAAAAATAAAAAGGGCGGAGAGTTTTTTTTAATTCAATACTCAGTAACAGATCAATTGAAGGTCAATAAAAAGGAAACAACATTCCAATTTAGCAATGAGCAAAGGTTTTGAACAGACATGGACTATACCCTGAAATACTTGGCTGGCAAATAAACATGAAAGGATACTCTACATCATCAGTCACTGAGAAAAGGCAAATTAAAACTAACTAAGATACTGCTGCAAACTTCTAAAACAGATTTTAAACCCTGACAACTACAAATGCTGACCAGCATGTAGACTGTAACAGGCTCTCATTAGATTGTGGTGGCGATAAAAAAATGGGTCAGCACTTTGCATAAGTTTTGCAGTTTCTTATAAAGTTAAACCTATATATACCATATACCATGCTACCTCTCAGTCCAATTCTATAGCAGCTTTAGTCATAATTGCTGAATGCTGGAAACAACCAAATTGTCCTCAACAGGTGATCTGATAAACTGTGGCATATCCACACAGCAGAACAGTAATTAGCAATAAAAAGGAGTGAAAAACTGATTTTATTATAGGTAAATTTAGAAGTAATTCAACTAGGATGTAAGGATGAAATCCAGACTGATAAATTTAATAATATTGCAAATGCATAATCCAATAATATTACATAATCTCACCTAAGGGGTGGAAAGAAAGGGAGTGATCCAAGTAACTTTTAGAAACACAACTTCGACTACTTAAAGATAAAAATAACTGTACAAAAGATACCGTGTTCTAGTTGGTTAATTTGTTTTTCATGCAGGTACAATGGTTAGTAATGTTTTTCTTTTCTTCCCCCTCCCTCATAACTGGGAATTGAACACAGGGCTCATGCAGGTCTGATAGGCACTCTACCACTGAGCGATGTCCCCAGCCTGAAGTTCGAATAGGATTTAGAAACCAATTTACATGTTTAGTAGGTGAACAAATAAATTGTTGATAATGGAGCCAGGTTACAAGAAAGAACTACCAAGCAAGCAAGAGAGAGAAACTAGGATAAACCCAGAGTGCTGGTGCAGTCAGAGTTCTCAACATGGATGTACTTTTATATATATATATATGAAGCAAAGATACATAAGTATATGTGAGCTAAATTATACATGCACCTACCTATTTACTAGCTATACTCACTGAAGGGTACTAAAAGTAGTGACCATTCTCCAATGAAATGAACCAGGATTCTTTGAAGAAATGGCTTATTCTTTATCAGGGGCAGAGAAAACACTATGCCCATCCCCTTGGCTGATTTTAAACAGAATTCTTTGGCTAAACTAAACCATAACTCTGAGTATGATGGCTTCACCAAGTTCTGTGGCTCCTTCCAGGGAATCACTGAAACCAAGTGCACTCTTGGGACCTCAGTTTGCTTTCAGTGTCAGCAGGGAGAATGATTTTGGAGATTCCCTAACTTTGCACTGATGTAAATAAATGACTGAATGAACACATGAGTGAGAAAGGAAGGATAAATATTCTTTACAGAATTTCAAATAAAATGTAAAAGGGATGAGTAAAATATAAAACCATGTATGTATGGAGATACCACATGCAATGTATTCCTATTACAATTTATATGTTAACAAAAAATTAAAACAAAATCATGATTGAAACACTTCAATAACAATTGAGGCAGGCAAGTTCCACTGACAAATGGGAAAATTAAAGGGCCAAACCTTAAGGAGAAATAAGTTGTCTGCTTAGCCTCAAAGCACCTCCTACTGAGCACTGTGTGCACCTACGTCCACAGCTTGATTGATGTCCTTCAGAAGCTGAAGTTTAGTATGCCTCCCCTTTAATATGTCTGAAATTCCTAATTCAGCACTAAAAAATATGGTGTGGAAAGGAAAAATACTGTTGCCAAATGGTTAAAGGTAACATCACCAGTAAGAAATCATGCTGTTATCATGAACCCACTTGTGATGATGTGATAAGTACATTTAAATTCTGTGAGCGTTTTCTCTCAGATCTAAACCACCAGCCTGAATATGTGAAACATCGTACAAGTAGTTTGAGGGATGTTCTATAAAGTAGAGAAATGGCAAGGACACAGGAAAGGAAGCAACACAATGTGACAGAGTGGTGCCCTGGACTGGATCCTGGAACAGAAGATGGCCATTTGTAGAAAAACTGGGAAGAGTTGAAAAAATTCCAGTTTGATAAGTATACCAAATATATCAGGAAAAGCTGAGTAAAGGGGACATGGGAACTTACTGTACTATCTTTGCAACTCTTCTGTAACTCTTAAAATTATTCAGAAGACAAATTTATGGTACATTCACACAATAGGACACTACTTAGCAAAAAGTAGCTTATCTCCAAAAGGAATAATTGTGAAGACATGAACATATCTCCATATAATTGTGTTGAGTGAAAGCCAGACTGCCTCCGCCCAAAGGGAGTCAATAATGCATGGTTTTAATTTTACAAAATTCTAAAAAGCATAAGCCAACTGATAGTAACAGAAACAAATCCGTGATTGGTAAGAATTGTGGGGCAGGACAGAAAGAGGTAAGAGAGGAATTTCCAAGGGACAAGAGGAAACTCTTGAAGTTATAGATGTGTTTATTTTCTTAAATATGGTTATTTCACAGGTGTGTACAAATGTTGAAATAGTTTATCTTGTTAAGTAGAGCTCAACAAAGCTGTTTAACAATGACATGAAAAGATGTTTTAGCCGGGCGTGGTGGAGTATGCTTGTAATCCCCGAACTTGGGAGGCTGAGACAGGAGGATCCCACAGGTTTGAAGCCAGCTGTGGGATATGTACACAATGGAATTTTACTCAGCCATCAAAAAAAAACTCAATTACATCATTTTCAGGGAAATGGATGGAACTGGAGGACATTATGCTAAGTGAGATTAGTCAGTCACAAAATATAAGAAATCAGATGCTTTCCCTAATATGTGAGAGTTAGGGAGAAATGGGTCACAGGGGGAACTCTAGATGAAAAAAGAAATCCTATGGAGAAGCAAACAGGACAACCTAAAAAAGGGGAGAGGAGGGGGATGAGGAAAATCTCTAAAACACACAATGTACTTAAACATATTGAAGTCAACCACTAAGCCAAGCAAGGGAAGGAGGGACGGGGAGGGAATGGGGTGGGAATTGGGTAGGGGTTAAATCAGTGATGTGTAACATGTCTGTACAAACAAGTTTTTTTTTTTTGTTTTTTTTTTTTTTGGTGGTACTGGGGTTCCTGGAAGCCCTTCTACTTCTGGGCTACACTCCCAGACCTATTTTTACATTTTTATTTGGAAACAGGGTCTCCTAAACCAGCGCGCGCGGCTGGCTTCGAACCTGCACGATCCTCCTGTCTCAGCCTCCCAAGCACGGGGATTACAAGCGTGCGCCACCACGCCCGGCTACACACAAGTTTTTTACCCCGATATGATGTATGAATATAATGCACCAATAAAAATTAAAAAATAAAAATAGTTTCATTTATTGGCTTATGTTTGTAAGTGAATAGTAGGGTGTCTAGAACATTATACAGTTGGGAGAGGCTAGTCTTAAAGAAGAAAATGTCCAGCTGGGTCACCTTGGGGGTGGAGAGTGAGTATATCATTTGATACTGGAATAGGCAAGATTATGCTACAATATAAGTACAAAACCAGAGTAACTTCATTCTTTCTCAGTCATCCTATATGTCCTTTATGGGTCAGCAGGATGCCCTGTTCCTCACAGATACAGATTAGTGGCCAATAGTAGTAACTAAGAATCCTGCTCAAATCTAAATAAAATTTATACTGTGGGTTTTTTACACTGTGATTTTCTCTTTACACACATGCTTAGAACACATATTTTACTTTTTTTTTTTTTTGCAGTAGTGGGGATTGAACTCAGGGGCATTCTACCTCTGAGCTACACCCCAGCCCTTTAAAAAAAATTTTTTTTGAAACAGAATCTCACTAAGTTGCAGAGTGCCTCACTAAGCAGCTGAGGCTGGCCATGAACCTGTGATTCTCCAGTCTCTTCCTCCAAAGTACTGGTGTTACAAGCATGCACCACTATGCCCAACTCACATTTTATCTTAAAATTTTATAAGATGTACATCTATTACTATCATAAGGAATTGAAAGTAACAAATAATAAAAGGTCTATGGCAGGAAAACAAAGGTGACTAAACACACACAAAAAAGAGTGAGTACTGTTCTGATCTTGATTAATGCTTCAAATTTTACATCTAAGAGCGGCGCCATATTGCCACCGGCAGCAGCAGCACCGAATTCAGCGAGGCCAGTACAGCTACATCTGCGTACTCAAGAACAGTGAGTTAAATTGTGGGCCACAGAGAAATCCCAGTACTGTACTACCTGGGACTTGACCCAGTGGGGGAGGGGCGGTGGCAGAGATATCACACCATAGGAGAACGTGCAACCTGGCTCCCCCCACAGTCTAAAGCAACCTCTATCGACTCTCTGGGTCGGAGACTCTGTGATACAACCCAGTAAAGGAGTAGTGGGGTCTGAGATACTACTGACTCGAGATCCAGAGCACCTTAAGTGAAGTCATAGAGACCCAAGGGAAGAAGCCAGATAAGGCACAAACTTCCGAAATCATGGGAAAGAGGAATAACGCTGGAGCAATGAATGCCCACAAACCCACAACATCAGAACCCGATAAAACTAAAAATCAGAGATTTCTAGAAGATCAAATCAGGAAAATAACTGTAGAAATAATAGAGGTGCTTCGAAAAGAACTCAGAGAGAGCCAAAAAGAGATAAAGGATGCAATTAATGAAGTAAAGGTCTCAATTCAAAGCACAAACAACCGATTAGAACACATGGAGAACAGAATCTCGCTCTTAGAAGATGAGCAATCCAAAAATGAACGCATAGTTTCTAATCTAGAAAAAAATATCTGACAGCAGGAATCTGATATTGAAGAAATATGGGCCCATTTTAAGAGAGCTAACCTAAGAATAATTGGAATAGAGGAGGGAAAAGAAAGTGAAACCAAAGGGATCAACAATCTCTTCAAGGAAGTAATAGCAGAAAATTTTCCAGACATAGAGCAAGAGGTCGATACACAGGTCCAGGAAGCTTATAGAACTCCCTTTAGACAGGATCGGAGAAGAGGATCCCCACGCCACATAATTGTTAAAATGACCAATGTGGAAGCCAAGCAGAGAATCTTAAAGGCAACAAAAACAAAGGGCCAAGTGACATTCAGAGGCAAACCAATTAGAATCACTCCAGACTTCCCAAACCAAGTCATGAGAGCCAGAAGGGCTTGGAGTAACATATTCCAAACTCTGAAAGAAAACAACTTCCAGCCAAAAATTTCCTACCCAGCAAAACTTTCTATCAAATTAGATGGAGAAATAAGAAGCTTCCATGACAAACAGAAACTGAAGGAATTTTTGTCTTCAAAACCAGCACTAGAGAAAATACTCAAAGAGATTAACTACAAAGAAGAAATAGGTAACACACTCCAGAACTAGAGAAACAAGAGTTTCCATCCAACAGACAAATAAGATTGGTTATCTGTGGAGATTCATTATTTATGTTAGTCTTTTACCTATCTCTAAAGGGTATTGTTTGCCTTTATTGTTGTTAATTTCTAGGACTTCTAGTTGGAATATTAATATACCTTCAGATATAGCATTTGGAAATATTTTATCCCATTCTATTAGTAACTTTTAACTCTGTTTACATTGTCTTTGTATATACAATAAATTTATTTTTTAGGGAGTTTGTATACTCCTCTTTTGCATGTGCCATTGAAATCATAACCAAGAAATCACTGCCAATTTCAATGTTGTGAGATTTTATGACCCAGATTTTCTCCTAAAAGTTTATAGTCTTAAGATTTATATTTAGGTCTATTATCTATTTTGAGTTAATATTTGTATATGGGATTAGGTAAGGGTCCAATTTTATTCTTTTTCATGTAATTATTATTTTTTAACAATATTTAGTTAAAAGATTAATATTTCCACCACCAAATGTTCGTGGAATCCTTGTCAAAAATAATGACAATATAGGGAAGAATTTAGCTCTAGGCTTTTATTTAACTCCAATGGTTTATATATCTGTCTTTAGAATAGTACTACACTGTTTCAATTATTGTAGCTTTATATGGTTTAAAATCAGAAAATATATATCTTCTAGCTTTGTTCTTTTTCAAGATCGTTTTGGGTACCTAGAGTCCATATTCAATTAGGATAGATTTTTTCCTGAAAAATAAATATATAAATATATGATAGTTTCACCTAAAAAATAGAAAAAAATATTCTCTGGTAAGAAAGAAAGCAAAAAGAAATATTGAAATGTTATCTTTAAGTCATCAAAAGCTTGGTATCAGACAAATGAAACTGTTATGTGAGATTACCATTTTTAATTTTAGATAAATTGCCATAATACTAGATATCAACTACTAAGCCAAGCATGGGAGGGAGGGATAGGGAGAGAATGGGGTGGGGATTGGGTGGGGGCTGACTGGGAAAAGTGTACATGTATGTCTACAAAAGTATGTATCCTACTATGATGTATGAAGACAGTGCACCAATAAAAAAATAATAATAATAAAAAATAAATTAAAAAAAATTTTACATCTAAGCTGGGTGAAGCGGTACAGGCCTATAATCCCAACTCTTGGGAAGCTGAGACAGGAAAATCACAGGTTTGAGGACAGCCTCAGCAATGTAATGAGATTCTCAGCAATCTAGTGAGACCCTGTTTCAAAAATAAAACTAAAACAGAGTGTGGGGATGTAGCTCAGAAGTAGAATGCCCCTGAGTTCAAGTCCCAGAACCATGAAAAAAAAAAAAGTCTAAGTGCTATAATTGAAAGAGAAGCCAAAAGAAAGATAAATGTAAAATTCTACTCCTCTAAAATCTGAATTCTTAATACTGATGCAGTTTCGGGCCCTATAAATAAATTATATAATGTGTGTTTAGTGCAGTAGCCTTTAAAAACACATTTCCCAATTCTTGACAATAAAAAAAAAGAAGAAAAGAAAAAAGAGAACCATCTACTCTTTTCAGGCACTGTGAAAGAAGTCACCACCAGAAAGGGCATAAAAACAGTAACATGAGAAGATGAGCTCACATACATCATTGCCACCTAACTGGCTGCATGCAAAAAAACAAAAACAAAAAAATTAAACAGTTTTAGATTTTAAGATGCCTTATAGCAAGAAACAAGAAGAATTTGTTCCACAAACTACTTCCACATTCCTGTCCTCACCCCCAGCCATATTTTTATTATTTTGAAACTGGGTCTCAGTTGCAGAGGGCCGAAGTAGCTGAGGCAGTCTGCAAACTGTGATCCTCCTGTTTCAACCTTCCAAATTCTGGGATTACAAGAGCAAGTCTCTGTGCCCGACTTTATGCAGATTTTTTTTTTTTTTTTTTTTGTGGTGGTATTGGGGGTGGAACCCAGGGGCTTTTCTACCTCCAGGCTATACTCCCAGACCTATTTTATGTTTTATTTGGAAACAGAGTCTCACTGTGTTGCTGAGAGCCTCACTAAGTAGCTGAGGCTGACTTCAAACCTGTGTGATCTTCCTGTCTCAGCCTCTCAAGTACTGGGATTACAAGCGTGTGCCACCCCTCCCAGCTTTTTATGCAGATTTTTTTTTTTACAGAAAACAAGTCAGTGTTTTTAGAAGTAACTTGTTCAGGCTCACATTCATGGAAAAAAGAGAGGGCTTTTATCGCTATAGTGTGTTGACTTCTCATTTTTACACTTTTCTCTTCTGGAGTGCCTAAGTATATGTTATTTTTATCATTAATTGCACCAATTGCTACCTTTCCCTCAACATTTCATACTAATCAAACATCTGCTCTTTTCAGGCACTGTGATAGGTTGTGGAGATGCAAAGATAAGAATGATAGTCTGCCCTACAGAGCCATAGTCTATGAGAGCAGCATAAGAAGCAATTCTATAAACAGGAACTGAAAGGGAAAAGGGGCCATTGAACTCAGAGTGGAGGCAGGACAGCATAAAGTGGACAGTGAACAGTTATGTGGTCTATTTGAACTTCTCAGACTGAATCCAACAATTGAGAATTAAAGCCAGGTGAAGTGGCATACACCTGTAATCCCAGCTACTTAGGAAGCCGAGCAGGAGGATACCAAATTTGAGGCCAGCTTGGGCAACTTAGTAACACTGGGCAATTTAGGGCTGGGATATATATATATATATATATACATACACACACACACACACATACACACACACACACACACATACACACACACATATCTCAGTGGTAGAGGGCTTGCCTGTGTTGAGGCTCTAGATTTGATCTCTAGTACTGGAAATAATCAAACAAAATAATTAGGTAGGGTGCCCAGAAATGTATCTCAGTGGTAGAGCAGGTGCCTAGCATGTGTGAGGCTCTGGATTCAATACTTATGTGCACATGGACTAAAAATTAGGCAAAAGAGAGAGGAAAAAAAAGAATCAATTATATGAATAAAAGTGAGAAGAAACCTTACAGGAGGTACATGTATTTCATTATGGCTGAGAATGTGATTGAATGTGGAGAGGAAGCAAAGCTCCCTCAGCAACTTAAATTCATAATTACAAATAGGCCACACTGTCCCTTGCCACTAGGCTTCCACTTCAGCCTAGTACAAGAATGTCACCTACTGAGTATCTTTGACTGTATATCCCATCTGATGGGCCCTCTCATCGAAGCATAGCTTCTAATCCATCTCAGGGAGTCTACATGCTAGACAGACTTCAGGTAAGACTTGAGATAGTCATCCTTCCCTTCAAGGGTAGGCCAATGCTGTTCCTTCCAAAGACATTAGAGTATTCCCAGACACGGAAACTTAACTTCCTAAAAATGCTACCTGCACCAATCATAGTTGTACCCTATCTTCACTGAGGGCTCCTGTCCCCTGTAAATACTTGGGAATGCTAATTGTCTTGTAACATGTGAACTGTCAAATGCTCCATGCCCAGGGTCACTGCTAGTCTTCATTACCACCTCTATCATCTATGTACCCTGGTGCAGTGAGGCACTAGTGGAGAAAAATATCATGATGGTGCAGTGGTGCCACTGTATATCCATACTCACCTTGGATGAGCCTGCGGCAAGATCAACAAAATATTACATGCATAGGCTTTTCTGTTAAGAAATATAAATGTGTGATTAGACAGGATTTACTGAGTTCTAGGACAGACTCAGATCACTTCTGAGTCTGATATGCCTAAGCACATCCTGAGAAATTACCAATATACAAGGCCAAAGAAACCCTCAAAATCCAGGTGCAATTTTTTTCATATGGAGGAAGATGTCACATTGGCCATAGACACATATCTACCCAGCAATCACAACTAGTAGTAGCAGACAGAGCACCACACTCTGGTGGTCCTTGTGTTTACACACTCCGAACACCTGAGAGCTGATGTAAAACACAGATCACAGATCCTCATAGTGCATGTTCTGTGGCAGTAGGTCTCAGTAGGTCCCACTTAGGCTCATGTTGACACCCCCTGACTTACACTCTAAAATGGATTAAGTTATGAGGGGAAAGAAATAATATACTGGTATCAAGTATTCATTTCTGTGTAATGCAGTGCAAGAAATCTCAAGTACATAAAGATGCAAGAAGATAGAACTTCATGAGTCCTATCTTAAAATGAAACCCACAGGGTGGTTTCAAATGAAGAATAAAGTAGCCATGGTGTTGAAGTGAGTGCTGAACTTACAATATAACATTGATCATCAAAGTGGTGGTGGTTATAGAACCCAAGGTACACAAATTTACATCTCAACAAAATAGATGGGAACTGTGTTCCTCATAACCTCCTATCCTCCATCAGTATCACCACATGTCTAACTATGTGCTGGGCATAGCACTTAAGCATATAAACATCATCTTTTAATTCTTAAAATTTGAGGCAGCAATTACTCCTATTTAGAGATAATGACACAAGTAGAGAGGGCAATTTTTTCCAGATTGTTCAGTTAATTAATTGCCCATAGCCTGGTAATGATTGTGACATTAACGGGTTGCAGTGTGTTTGTGTGTATGTTATTATGAATCGAACCCAGGGCTACACATCTGGTAGGCAAGCACTTTGTAACTGAGCTACATGCCCTATCCATTCCAATTTTTCAGACAGGGTCTCAGCAAGTTGTCCAGGCTAGTGTTGAACCTGCAATTCCTCGGCCTTAGCTTCCCAGGTAGCTGGATTACAGGAGTTTATCACACCATAAAAGGGCCCTTTAAGGCAATTTAGATACTGAAGTGCTTTCTTGGGAGACCTTGGAAAGGTCCTACCCTAACCCTAAATGCATTACAGTGGTCTCAAGATAGTGTCAGGGTTAAGCACCAAGAGGCAAGTTTAAGATTCTCTGTTTTGACTTAGGTCCCAAACTAGTACTTTTCAAATTTCCATGTTAAATTACCATTTAACTGGGAGATCTTGCAATTGGGGCTTCTGATTCAATGAGTCCTTGGATAGGAAGTGATTTCTAAGAAGTCTCCAGTTGAGGCTAATGGGCTATACTTTTGAGTGGCAAAGCCCTAAACCACAAACTCCAATCCACCCTCTCTCTAGAGAGCTAAATGGGTTGTAAAAGTAGCTCACATAGCTACTAATTAAGTACTTTGATCCGTATAACATTAATTTTTTTGTTTGGAAACCTGGAAGGCATCAGTTTGAGGAGAGGAACACATAATGTTTGGCACCAGATTCCAACATCTTTAGACTTCCTGGCTGTATAATAATGACAGAAACACACCAATCATCTTTAACAAAAGTAATAAACATTAAATTTTGCCTTTCTTGGTTCAGATTATTAATGGACATTGAGATGTACATATGTATTACGTAAAGTTCTAAGTTACCACTTAGCAGACAAACGTGAAACAGATGTAACATGGACCAGAGATAACTATGTATGGGTGTCCCAGGACACAGGGTCAAATGAGCCTTCTCAACAGGACTAAAATAAATAAATAAATAAATAAATCCCATCTTTTAGATACTATCTGCTATAAATACGGTACCTCAAATTAAGTGCAACTACTTGAATCTGACACTATTTGGCAGTTTTTGAGTTAAATTTAGATGCTTCAGTTTAATTTCCTTTCATTTGTAACTTTAAAAGAAAAAACACAACATGTATGTACGTGTGTGTGTGCACACATGTGCAGGGATCCTAGCTCACTACTGTGTATTCAGTGCCAGACACACTTCCTGGGACATACTTAAGATATACAACAGAGGACTTCCAGGAAGATGGCAACTGAGAAAAGCGGGGCTTAAGAGCCCCGGTAACAACCAATCTCCATTACCAAAAAATCAGTGCCTTTCATAGCCAGAAAACACCATCACCAGAGAAACAAAAAAAATCACCAAGCTCCAGAGAGGAAGGGGACTCAGAACGGAGCTCAGAGCCACAGAAGAGATACACCGGCCTCATGCTCGAGGAAGCGGCAGCAGCACCTTACTGCTGGCGGCAGCGGCGAAATCACTGGACGGCTACAGCGAGCCGAGGTGAGCCGCTACAGAATAGCCAGGCGGGATTTTTCGGCGCAGGGAGCATCTAAAGTGCCCAGTGGCTGAGCTTAGCACATGCTGCAGGGACTCAGAGCGGAACTCAAAACCAGAGAAGAAATACGCCAGCCTCATGGCCGAGGGCATGGCAGCGGCGCCATATTGCCACCGGCAGCAGCAGCACCGAATTCACCGAGTCCACTACAGCTCCATCTGTGCACTGAAAAACAGTGAGTCAAATTGCAGGCCCCAGAGGAGAAATCTCAGTACTGCACTCCCTGGGATTTGACCCAGTGGGGAAGTGGCGGTGGCAGAGATATCACACCATAAGAGAATGCCCAACCTGGCACCCCCCATAGTCTAAAGCAGCCTCTATCGACTCCCTGGGTCTGAGACTCTGTGATACAACCCAGTAAAGGAGTAGTGGGGTCTAAGATACCACAGACTCGAGATCCAGAGCACCTTAAGTGAAGTCATAGTGACCCAAGGGAAGAAGCCAGATAAGGCACAAACTTCCGAAATCATGGGAAAGAGGAATAACAATAGAGCAATAAATGCCCACAACCCCACAACATCAGAACCTGATAAAACAGAAATTCAGAGATTTCTAGAAGATCAAATCAGGAAAATAACTGTAGAAATAATAGAGGTGTTTCGAAAAGAATTCAGAGAGAGCCAAAGAGAGATAAAGGATGCAATTAATGACGTAAAGGCCTCAATTCAAAGTACAAACAACCGATTAGACAACATGGAGAATAGAATCTCGTTCTTAGAAGATGATCACTCCAAAAATGAACGCATAGTTTCTAATCTAGAAGAAAATATCCAACAGCAGAATTTCTGACATTGAAGAAATATGGGTCCATTTTAAGAGAACTAACCTAAGAATAACTGGAATAGAGGAGGGAAAAGAAGGTGAAACTAAAGGGATCAACAATCTCTTCAAGGAAGTAATAGCAGAAAAATTTCCAAACATAGAGCAAGAGGTCGATACACAGGTCCAGGAAACTTATAGAACCCCCTTTAGACAGGATTGGAGAAGAGGATCCCCATGCCACATAATTGTTAAAATGACCAATGTGGAAGCCAAGCAAAGAATCTTAAAAGCAACAAAAACAAAGAGCCAAGTGACATTCAGAGGCAAACCAATTAGAATCACTCCAGACTTCCCAAACCAAGTCATGAGAGCCAGAAGAGCTTGGAGTAACATATTCCAAACTCTGAAAGAAAACAACATCCAGCTAAAAATTTCCTACCCAGCAAAACTATCTCTCAAGGTAGATGGGGAAATAAGAAGCTTCCATGACAAACAGAAACTGAAGGAATTTATGTCTTCAAAACCAGCACTAGAGAAAATACTCAAAGAGATTAACTACAAAGAAGAAATAGGTAACACACACCAGAACCAGAGAAACAAGAGTTTCCATCCAACAGACAACTAAGATTGGTTATCTGTGGACATTCATTATTTATGTTAGTCTTTTACCTATCTCTAAATTGTATTGTTTTCTTTTATTGTTGTTAATTTTTAGGATTTCTAGTTGGAATATTAATATACCTTCAGATATAGCATTTAGAAACATTTTATCCCATTCTATTAGTAACTTTTAACTCTGTTTACATTGTCTTTGGATATACAATATTTTTTTTTAATTTTTAGGGAGTTTGTATACTCTTCTGTTGCCTGTGCCACTAAAATCATATCCAAGAAATCACTGCCAATTTCAATGTTGTGAGGTTTTATGACCCAGATTTTCTTCTAAAAGTTTATAATCTTAAGACTTATATTTAGGTCTTTTATTTATTTTGAGTTAATATTTGTATATGGGATTAGGTAAGGGTCCAATTCTATTCTTTTTCATGTAATTATTATTTTTCAACCATATTTAGTTAAAAGATTATTATTTCCTTCACCAAATGTTCGTGGAAACCTTGTTAAAAATAACTTGACAATATAGGGAAGATTTTAGCTTTAGGCTTTTATTTAACTCCAATGGTTTATATATCTGCCTTTACAACAGTACTACACTGTTTCCATTTTTGTAGCTTTATATGGTTTGAAATTAGAAAATATATATCTTCTAGCTTTCTTCTTTTTCGAGATCATTTTGGGTATCTAGAGTCCTATTCCATATTAGGATAGAGCTTTTTCTGAAAAATAAATATATAAATATATGATAGTTTCACCTAAAAAAAAATATTCTCTAGTAAGAAAGAAAGCAAAAAGAAATATTGAAATGTTATATTTAAGTCATCAAAAGCTTGGTATCAGACAAATGAAACTGTTATGTGAGATTATCATTTTTAATTTTGGATAAATTGCTATAATACTAGATGTCAACCACTAAGCCAAGCATGGGAAGGAGGGATGGGGTGGGGATTGGGTGGGGGCTGACTGGGTGATGTGTGCATGTATGTCTACAAAAGTTTGTATCCCACTATGATGTATGAATATAGTGCACCAATAAAATATTAAAAAAAAGATATACACCAAATATTTGCTAAAGGAAAGCACAAATGATCCAAGACCATAAATGGGAAAATTAGTGGAAACCTTAAAAATTTTAGGAAAATGTCCTCAAATGACTGTTAATTTAGCAATACAAACTAAGTATTTGGCTCCCAACATTAGTATCCAGTCTAGTAGTTCTAGCCAGGAGTGGTGGTGCATGCTTGTAATCCCAGTACCTGGAAGGGTGAGACAGGATTTCGAGGACAGCCTCAGCAAGTAATGAGAATTAGCAACTTAGTAAGATCATGTCGTTTCTTAAAAAAAAAAAAAAAAAAGGGCTGGAGTAGCAGCTTGAAGGTAAAAATCCCCTGGGCTCAATTCCTAATACCACTCCCCCACAAGAAAGTCTGGTAGCTCCATGAATTTACAATTAAATTTAATGTGGATAGTTAAAATTTCACCCATGTTTAACAAAATCTTATTATATTTAGCACTATAAAAACGCTTAAATTTTTTGTTAAACCCTACCCTGTATTCGTCTCTCATCCCTCCGTCTACATTGAATAAACAGATAAAACATGTTCCCCCAAACTCTTCTTATAATTTATTCCTTTTGAAGTAACAGGTTTGATTGTCAGAAGTAGCTGAGTGGTTTTATAAATTCTATGAAGTGGCTTTATTAATCAGGAATGTTGTTATATAGAATGTTCCCAGAAGAGCTCCTGTTTTAATAGAGCTGATGTAATTAAGCCACTAGAATTGTAACCTTATCAATGGATTGATCCCTTGTGATAGACTGGGAAGTAACCCAGGCTGGTGGGATGTGGCCTTAGGATTGAGCTTTTTGTCTTTGAATCCCCTTGTCAGCTCTCATGTTTCCAGCCTCCATAGTATGCTTTCCATCACCATGCCTTGAGATCCACAGACCTGACCTGATATAGACTGGACTCTGGAATTTCAAAACAAAAAACAAAAAACAAAAAAAACTGTGAGCAAATAAATCTACCTTCCGCTAAGTTGTGTGGTCAGCTGTTTTGGATTAAGCAGCAAGAATGCTGAGACAGGTGTGCCTGAGAACCAGCTGTACATTTTGACTTACATATACACAAATACTTGTTTACTGTACCACTGTTTGCAACATAAATCAGTGAACAAAAGTAAATATACATTGTGGTCAAATTTTGGTGTATAAAACAATGTAACTATGAAAAATAAAAATAGTAAAATATGGCAGTGCTCTATATAACCAAACACTATTTTCTAAGGGCTTGATAGAAATATTTTAAAACTTTAATACTTACAATCAATCAATGAAGTACGTAACTATTGCTAGCCCCATTCCATAGATGGAACAACTTCAGGTCAAACAGTGGTTAACGGTGGAGTTCGATTCATCCCAGGGCTGAATGCATGATCCTAAAGCCTATCTACAGGTACAGGTCCTATCTACAGTTTAGACAGTGCTTACCAAAGAACCTGATAATTTTAGTAAAAAGGTAAGTTTCTTAAGTCAATGCATATTACAATCCCATTTGTATATATATTTTAAAGGTGCATACTGAAACTGTTAGGAAAAACATGCATCAAATATTGCAAGCAGATATACCACTAAGAATTTAAGAATTTGGGAATCTATTATTATACCTTGTATATTGAATTTCTAGAAATTTCCTCTAAAAACAATACACCAATGACCTCCCCTCACCCCAGCACCATTCATCTATAGAAAGTAAGCATATGAAGGAAAGTACACTTACCTAGTACTAATTTATTAGCCAATAGGTCAAAGGCAGGGCCCAGCATTTCATTTTTAAAGGGATTCCAATGCACACTCCAGTTAAGCATTTTTATTAAAATGAACTTACCTCTAATTTATTAGTCTCAACTTCCTTATTGAAGAGTTTATTTCAACACATTTGTCCACTTTGAAAGTTTAACCCTGCACATTTTAAAACATCAACCACTTCTGCTAAAAATACTAAAACCAACATATATATATATATATATATATATATATATATATATATATACACATTATTAAACTTAATCTGAATTACTTTACTTCAGGCCATCATTATGGAATCTATGCCAAATGTGAAGGAGTTTCTGCTACTTTTAGCTTTACTGGGGTATACTATTCCTCATGGAACTAAGTTGGAAAATAATATAATTAACCTGGTAAGCAAAATAGTGTATATAAATTAAGCCAATAAAAGCTCACAAAGAAAAGGTTCTGGCAATGTACAGATTTTTCAGATTGCTAAATACTGAATGTGTGGTATTCTGGAAGCTTATGTTTTCATAAGTCTGATCTCAAGAATGAGTCTAATATGACTAGATTTCTTTCTTTCTTTCTTGGTGGTACTGGGGTTCCTGGAAACCCTTTTACCTCCGGGCTACACTCACAGACCTATTTTATATTTTTATTTGGAAACAGGGTCTTTGAAGCCAGCGAGGCTGGCTTCAAATAAGGACAATCCTCCTGTCTCTGCCTCCCAAACGCAGGGATTACAAGCATGCGCCACCATGCCCGGCCATGACTGGATTTCTAATCCAAGAATTAGATTCCCGACATGCTCATGCAATGCTTGAGTTCCTCCTACAGCAGAGCTGCTCAGTGGCTTTTGAATCTATGCTTTTTTTCTATCTGGTAGCATAGTGTCTCTTAAAAAAAGCCCATTCTTACACTAGATTAGTATGTTAGAAAGTTGCTTTTAAAAACAGAATTGTGAATACATAAGAGAACTGACACTTTTTAGTGCAGACTTCACTCATTCTTTCTAGTTCTTAAGATGTAAATTATTGTCCCAACTGATCATATAAACCCAACAATGAAGAAACATTAGTAATTGTCGTCTGTACTTTACTAAATGTTTTGTGTTTAATATATTGTAAATTATAAAGAAATTACAAGGCGCTCCTAAAAATTTTAATACAAAAATATTACAAGTTAGGATAATTAAGCATTGAGACATAACATTTAAGAGGCATGCAAGAAAAGTAGCATAGGGTTAACATTTCATTGTTGACATATAGCTTTGGTACAGCAGAGAAAAGCATATCCACAGTGGCTTTTCCTTTACTGTATTTTTCAAATGGCTCTATTGGAAAACAGTAAACTTTAATTGGCTATGTATTATATAACAGGTACGAAACCTAATCCTTGGTAAAGTAGTAAGAACTATGGAATAAAAAATAATCCCTTTGATGGGTGTTCAAATTAATTACAGCTTAGCTTCAGGCTCATATGGATTCTAATCCTTAGTAGTCCAATGCTTTCTGAAAAAAGTATAAAATGCAGATTATTAACAATCTATGCCATGCAATACCCCTTGAAAACCTAAGGTTGTTAATTTTAGCAACTGCAGTGGTTTATCTCTAACAAAACATGATAATGGTTTTTTTAAGGAGATGAAGAAGAAAGACAAGGCCTGGAGAAGCAAGTTTTCAAAAATAAAAGAAAAAACTATGCTAAATGATTCTTTTAAAAAGTCTCTAACTCTAAGGGAATGGGGATTAATTAAACCTGGAAGGAGCCCGATATCTTTTCTCATAGAATTTTAGAGTGCAGTAATACAAGCAACTAGCTAAGGATGGAAATGATAAATTATAATTGGTTTATGTGAAAGGAAAAATGTCAATGAGGAAGTTGAGCCTTCTGCCCTAAAAATTAAAAACATATACACAGTTATGTGATCAACTGTGTGGTAACAAAACAAATGAGTTTGAGGTCTTAGTTTGATTACTTGAGATAAAATTTAAATACAATGTTTTCAAAATAACCTAAAAGTAATTGTTTTCCCTTAGCTGATTAGATGCTCTATTATTCTTTAGTAAAAATAGAAAATAATCCCTTTGTTTAAAAAAAAATCTTATCTCCTGCAAGAAGTAATAAAATAGTAAAATTTGTAATTTTATGTATGGGCTTCTAGTATATATTTTAAAAAAATTTTAATGAAAAGTGTTTTGGATTCTGATGCCAGAAATAATTGGTAACACCAATAAGGGAGAGAATAGACACATTATATGTTATGAAGGCTAACTCAGAGCAAGGTTTATTCTACATTGGAGGAGTAAAAGCAAGTAAAATGTAAACAAGAAATTGTAAACAAGAAATATTATCCCTCTCTCTTGACTAGTAAATAGACTATACAAACTACATAGATATCAAAGGTTTTATATATGTACACAGCCAACATAATATCAAAATATATTTTATTCTGGACCTCTTTCAGATCTGATTCAAATTACAGTTGTCAAAGCAATACAATTCAAAGGGAATCTGCAACAACAACAACAAAAATGTGCCTAGAAAAGATAAAAGGGTCATTGGGGACAGATCATTGTGATGTGGAACCAAAATACATTATAAGTGTAATTAACATGGTCCAGGACAGCATAGAACATCTTTATCAGTCTTCCTTACACAATAATCATGAAAACTGAACAATAAAGTTCTTTAACATGTACAAAAACTGTCATGGGCTGGTTTACACTTTTACAACAGTTTTAAAGTTAACTGGATAACTAAAGAAATGATGCAGACATTTTAATCCAGTGCTATATAGGTAGGCTCACAGAATTAGACCCAAAGGATTTGTAAAATCAAAATAAAAACATTATAGCTACAATGTCAAAGTCAGGAAAGAAAAAAATTACTTCTGTATTCCAGGGTTGCAGAGCTACAAAATGCAGTCTGCCTGTGTTTTTGTTTGTAATGAGATGGATAAGTACATCAGACTAGATATAACATGCACAAATGGTTTTTGAACTTATCCAGAAATTTCAAGGACAACATTATGAAACAGCTTACTAGGGAAAAAAAAAGTATATGCCCTAGTTATTCACCCTGCTTCAATACTGTCAACATAAAGGCAGAAATAAAGAATGCTATCAATACCTCAGAACTACTGATATAAGACATATTTCTAAATCAGTGTATTAAAAAAGTGAACACTTCCTCTTTTTTCTCTTCTACATATAACTAGAATCATGTTTAAAAAATTGATATTAAATGTGACTTCAGAGCTACTACTGGAAGGAGAAATTCATAATTTCGCTACCCTCCTTCCATCCCTGCTGATTCAGAGAAGAGGGGAGGAGAACCAAAAGAAAACAAAACAAAACAACAAAAACAAACAACAAAACACCAACCAGGGTCTCTTGTAGATTTGCTGCTATTCCCCCAAATGCTGGCATTTGCTGCCATGCCACAATGTTGGTCCACTCAAACAGAATTTCTGCGGAAACTGTTAACAGTAATTCACCATGTGCAAGTACCGCCCTTACCATGTGAGAAATAAACACAGGTTCTGTAGAAATGTACAATGTGTTTAAGAAAATGAGAATTGACTTATAAAGAGTAAATACACTGCATTTGAAATTTATTTTTCTACTATCTAGTAAAACTTGTCATTTTTGCTCGCAGAAGTATGGTCATTTGTAATTCCTTGAAATAGCAAAAATGCACAGTCCTCTTTAGGCCTCTACTCATTAATAGTTCACATTACTCTAACAAAATCATTCTACATAAACAGATAGCTCCTTAAAAATAGTACTCTCTCATTAAATCTAATTTGACAGAAAGAAGCTTAAGGAAAAAAGGAGTGCTTTATAAGTGAAAAAGTACAAATCTTTGGCCTTTCTCTTGACATTTTTATATGTCAAAAAGCAAAAAACCTTCATGTAATTCAATCTAGTGATTACTTTTTGCACCATAATTTGTTTTTACACCACAAAAGGAGGCACTTTCAGTATCTGTAAAAGGTGTTTAATCCTAAAACACACTTACCTAGAGAATAATTAATTGAAACAATTTGAAACACTCTAAAACCTATTAGGAAATTACCAGTTACCACTTCTAAAAGTCCTTTGAAAGTCAATGGTATCACCTGATTAATTTCAGGAAACGGGGATTGGAACAAATATAAGTACTTAAGGGTTTTCCTATGTGGAGAAGAAAAAAGGTATTTCTTTATAATATTTAAGAGTGGCAGCTGCTCTTTCTTTATTGTTTTAATCAATGAGTATTCATTCAAGTTTTCCATCTTGTTTTTCCTTTTAAGTGTTTTATAGTAGCATATAAAACAGTGACCTATAATTGCTCTTCAGAAATAAGTTCTCAGGAAAAAATGAGAGGAAAATGAGTAAGAACCCCAAATATAGAACTTTACAGGCTGTGAAACTTGGTGTCTTGCAATCATGTTACTGCTCAGATTAGAGGCGTTATTATATTCATCTATTGGAGCAGCATCGTGGCACATCAGCAGGCAATGGTGATGTTGAGAACAGCAGCAAAAACAAACAATTGTATGCTCACGAAGAACCACAAAATGGATCCCCTCCAGAGAAGTTTATACTTAAAAGACCCAAGACTTCAGGGTAATAAAGCTCTGCATTTATAATATTTTATATGTCCTATTGTGGCTATTATGCTTAAGTAAAATAGCTAAAAGAAAAACAGAAGATGGCAATATCATAAAAATGTAGCTGTCTATTTTGGCAGCTATATTGCAGAATTTCTTATCTATCTTTTATCAGCTGGGAAAAAAGTCAACAGTATGCAAATGAATAGACTGTCCATATCAAAATACAAAAGTACTATCAGTAATCACCTCTGACTTCCAGATTTAAATTCAGTGCAATTGACAAATGCATTGCTAAAGGAAAATGCAGCTTAAATATACTCAAAACATTTGTGTCTATTCCTGGGAGCACATTTAAAAATTATTGCACAGATTTTATTTTACTTTTTCTTAAACAACAACAGAGGTCAATCACAGATGTGGACCTCTAGCAATAAAAGCAGGATTTCAAGTGCCAGATACTCAGCATATTAGGTTTCCTACATAAGTCACAGGGTAATAAGTTCTAAATATCTCTAATGTGATCCAAAACCCTAAAAACAGCTGGCACAAACCATCATGAATGACTGCCTCTCTGTGTGTAAATTTTAAAAAATATAATTACACTATCACAGTCCCCCCTAACAACAACTGGGGTACATATAAGAGTGTATTATGAAATTAATTTATTCTCTTTACCAATAGCAAATGCTACCCTACCTTAGTAAAACGAAGACTTGCTTCAATCAATGCTATTTTGTAAAAATAGCAAAACAACAAAATGCTGCAAATCAAAGCTGTGTTGCTTGGGTTAAATCACTTTCTGCTTAAACCTAGAATAAGAATACCAGTTAAAATTTTAGTAGTAAAGCCTCAAAATAATTAGTGACAGGAATAGTGTTATAAATTTGCTAAACTTAATATGCAATTCCTTAATTAAAATCTTTAAGATATAAATTTGACAATCATTCTCTTCAAAATTGACAATACTAGATTCTTATTATGACAAACCATGTTAACACAAACTATGGCCTCATGCTAACAACTGCCTGCATATTTTACTTTAGTTGCATGAGCACAAGAGGAAAATTTGGATTGATACCTATATCTTTAAGAAAATGCTTGATATAAACAGTAAAAGACATGATATAGTAGTGATTACTGGAAAAAAATAAATAGCAGCTTAAATCTATCGATATTTGAAAAAATGTAGTCACAAGTACCACAAAAGCAGAATCAGAGCAGCAGGGACGTTAGTGCAATTATTCTCCTCTTTTTTTTTAAACTTCTGAATCACTGCAATTTCAAAACACCTTGAAGCAAGTCTTTTGTTTAAAAGATTGTTTTCTAAACTAAGGTAGCAAACATTTTGCCATGGAATGGCAGTGTTATATGCCGTTATCTTGCTTTGTATAAAGAAAAATAACATGAGAGACTTTTAATACTGGAGTTTGGTTACATTACATATTTAAGCTTCTATGTAGAATGATGGACACTTTGAGAAGCTAATCCTTATCCAGAAACATTTTAATCTCTTAGAAAACAAAGCAAACCAACCAACCAAACAACAACAACAAAAAACCCAAACTACTTTGCTCCTTTTTTCACAATAGTGCACATTTTAACCATAATTTAGTTATGGCTACAAAAATCAGAAGATTTTTTAAAAATGTATCTTCTCTATGGTATTTAAAAAACAACGACAACAACAACAACAAAAAAAAAACATTTTGTGCCCTTCTAGTCTTTAGTTGGCAGAAATATGTCCCCCCCCCAATAAACTATTAAGCCACATCACAAAGAGAAAAACAAAAAAACCCCAAAAAATAAAATCCAGAAAACAAACAAACAAACAAAAAACAGAGCATAATACCCTTTTACTGATGTGTCTTACAGATTGACATGACCAAAGTCATATGTTTTTCACTGAATTTCAAATTCCCCTTTCACAATATGCACCAATTATTGAATATATGCTCTGGGAGCCATAAAATGTACCAAACATCTACCTCTTCAAAAGAATGCATTAAAATATTGTAAAGATTTTTTTTTTGTTGTTTAAAGGTGAAAAAATATAAACAAGAAACTGATTCACTCCCTTACTTCATGCATTCATAATCTAAAACAAAAACAAAATTTTAAAGCAAGAACAAACTACTGCTGCAAGTTTTTGTAAGTCCATTTTCTCTGTACATACAAACTGCTCACTACTGAAAGAAAGAAAAAAAAAAAAAAAAGAATATAATCCATGGTGTCTGCTGATTCAAAGGGGAGAGACAAGGCTGTCATGAGTATCCCAAATCTTGTATATGTATGGTCTGCTTTTATAATGCATATCTTTTTCTCTTCTTTTTTCATATCCAAAACTTCTAAATGCTATTTTAGGGGCACAGCAGATTAGATTCCAGCACTTGGTGAACAGAATTCACAAGCTGTGACAAAACTCTGTCATCTTCAGGGTGCAATTTTGTTTATATACACTGTACGTATATATTTCTTTTAGATTTGGCTGTAGTGGACTGGCCATGGTTCAAGTGGGACTATAGCAGTACATGGGTCAGGGACAGTCATTTTGGCTATGTACACATTCATAGTCGGTCCATGGCTTCCAACTAGTAGCGCTATTTCCGAAGGTCTAATACACAAACCTGCAAGAAATTGAAATAATCAACCACATTGTACAGAATTTTATTTTATATTTTAGGATTAATTTCCTATAATACAATTTGGAATCTGTTTCTTAGTTCCAAGTTTATAAAACCAATAAGGCATAATCATGGAAATGGGCATATAGACTTGAGCAATACAAAGGAAGAAACATGGACTTTTTTTTTTGGTGGTGCTGGAGACTGAATCCAGGGAGATATACCCCTAACCCTATTTTATTCTTTATTTTAAAACAGGGCCTCACTAATATGCTGAGTCTGGCTGTGAACCTGTGATCCTCCTGTCACAGTGTTCCAAGTACTGGGATTACAAACATGTGCCACCACACCCAGCTACATGGCTAAAATTTTAAGAATGACTTTCTGTTTATAAAAAGGAGGGGAAAATACACAAAACAGAATTTTCCCTATCTCTTGGACCCTAATGAAAGATATCACAGATTACATTAGCCCACAGTAGCTTCAGTAAGCAGCAACAGCTTTACTCTTTCCATTTTTCCTTTGCTTTTGGAGCTCTAGAAGACATAATTGGCATTTTGTGAAAAACTGGCCAACTTCCTCCTGAAAGTTTCTTGGTATCCCACATTCCTCAACACAGGAATCAATTGTCTCTAATCTTCCTTCCTTAAGCCACTATCATTCTATAGGAAGAAGGTTGAAAAAGGCATTAAAAATTCAAATCACTCTCATAATCATACTCCATTATATTTAATTTCATTCGTGAAAGTTTACATAAAAATAACTGTTCATTACTTAATTATGAAGAAACTCTTCGCCGAGTGTGGTGGTGCATTCTTGTAATCCCCAGCATTCAGGAGGCTGAGAGGAGAGGATCGCTGTTCATGGACAGCCTCATCTACTTAGCGAGGCCCTTTGTAACTCAGTGAGATCCTGTTAAAAAAAAAAAAAAAAAAACTTTCGAAGCCAGCCTCAGCTGGCTTAAGAGACCCTGTTTCCAAATAAAATATAAAATAGGTCTAGGAGTGTAGCCCGGAGGTAGAAGGCCCCCGGGTTCCATCCCCAGTACCAAACAACAACAACAAAACACTGAAAAAGAAAACTGAAGGAAAAAAAAAAAAGGCTTAGGGAGTAGCTTAGAGGAACAATGCCCCTGGGTTCCATCCCCAGTAACCCCTCAAAAAAAAAGAATACTCCTCTGCAAAGATAGCCTATGATTTTTTTTTTAGAATGAGCCACATTCTAATGTGTGTGTGTGCAAGTGCGTACACACACATACAAACTTCTTTGGAAATACTTTACTATACTTACTGAACCATCTGATGCACTGGCTCCAACTTTGTCTCCTGCTGCATTCCAGCAAACTTCAAAAATTCCACCTGTTCCCCTATAGCTATGAACTAGAGCACCTGTCTAAAATAAGAAAAATAGAATCTTAAAAAATCATTATTACAAATGCAAAGAGTGAGATTAAAAATATTACATGAGTTTATTTCTAGTAATGAGATGGGACTTCAAATTCAAAATAAATAGAAATTCTGAAATGCTAAATATATGATGATTCTTTCTTTAAAAAAATATTATCAGTTTATTCTCAAAAGATCACTCCAACACATATTTATTTTCCAATGTTGATGACCATTTTTAGCTAACGTATATTTGATAAAGCTAACAAAAAATAAATGTCAACATTCAATATATGACATTAAATCATTTTTATTATTTCTAAAAATGCATAAGTTTTTACCATTATGTCCAGAAACAAAATTAGTCTAGAATTTCATTGACAAAACATCCTAAAGAGGAAGTATAATGAATAAATATAATTATGTCTCTAGTTTATGCCATATTTACTGAGTAACCCTAAGATAAGGGAGTACATGGGCTAAGAAAGAAGCTAAAAGTATATAAAATTTCATTATTCTTGAAATATGCTATAAGTTAAAAAAAACACAGAAATACTAACAATCTTATAATTAGCTAAATCATATGTGCAGCTAAATCACTTTATTCCTTCAGTAATGAAAAAATATCATTCAGCTACTATTAAAGAATTAAAACTAAGTCCAAAAATGTATTCACCTTTAAAGCCAGTCATTAATTATAGCACTGGTTGGAGGCCCTGTTGTCAGGACTAGAAAATGTGAAAAATGTGACAAAGCACAGAAGCAACCCTTGCAGCTTTATGGTAACCTAAACAGTCAGGCCTGAGAAATAGCATACCCATTAAAAACAAGATGGTAGCAGGCCATTTATTTACCTTGCAAATACTTCCCCATACAGTCTACCCCAATTAAACACTGAGCTAGAAGACTGTTTTCCTTTGCTTGCCACTTCAAATTCAGTCTGGAAAAGTGGCACAAACCATAGATATACTGCTATGGCTGATCACATTTGGAAAGCTCAATTTTCCTCTTCCTCCAAAACTAAGTATCTCACTATTTATGAGATTTAAAAATCATGAGTAGAGTAGGCCTGAAGTGTCTATGGTTAATAAAGGGGAAAAGGAATGAAGCCAACAAATTCTAAAGTCAACCAAGGTATAGAAAATAAAATGTAGAGTTGACTTACAGACCTATGATCTAAAGATAACTTTGGGTTAAAAACAAACATCTTTCTCTCAAAAGCACTTAATCTTTAAGCTTGAACTGAGCTATATAAAAATATGTTGTAAATATTTTTATATAAAAATTATATAAAAATTGTATAAAAATATGTTGTAAAAATAGTATGGTCAACAAAGAAAAGCTATAACACTAAAAGGCCAATGGGTCAGATCCCCAAATCTCTATGTTGAGACAATAAACAATTTACCTCTCAAGTGCTTAAGTAACATATAATCCAAGTAATAAAAAGGAACTTTATATGTATATATCACAAAAGGATAGATTTTTTTCCTGCACTGAAGTGTTACTAGATGCCACTTTACTATTTTCAAACTTAAATTTTTAAAAAGAAAAATGAGCCAGATATGTCAATGCATGCCTATAATTCCAATACTTGGGAGGTTAAGTATTGCAGGTTCAAGGCCAGCCTTAGCAACTTAACAAAATACCATTTTAAAATAAATAAAAACAAAAAGGACTTGGGGTATAGCTCATAAGTAAAATGCCCCTGGGTTTAATCCCAGTACCAAAAACACCCCCAAAAATAAAATATCTCATAAACAGTAGTTAAACAACAACAACAAAAAAAAAAAATCTGGAGGACTGATCAAATGTCCTTAAAAGCCTTAGCAGTATTTTTCATTAGCATTCAATAGTTCAATAGTTTTATACCCAAATTTCATCATATTAAATTTTTTTTTTTGGTACTACGGGTAGAACTCAGGGGCATTCTACTTCTGAGCACACCTCCAGCCTTCTTCTTCTTCTTCTTCTTCTTCTTCTTCTTATTATTATTATTATTATTATTATTATTATTATTATTAATTTTGAAACAGGGTCTCACTGCGTTGCAAAGGGTCTCACTAAGTAGCTGCGGTTGGCCACGAACCTCCTGTCTCAGCCTCCCAAATCCTGGGATTACAAGCATGCGTCACCACACCTGGCTTAAAATTAATTTTAACAATAGACTAAATGCCTGAAAATGTTCTAAGCACAGGAGACAAAAAGTAAGATTATATTTTTAAAAGTCATCTTTCACAATAACATAAAAAACAATGTACCTCAGAATAAAGAACAAAAGATCTTTATAGAGAATTGTAAAAGTTTACTGAAGAAATAAAAGACAAATCAATGGAGATATATATTTGTGGGTGATAAAACTCAATGATAAAATTTCTCTTGATTTCACCTATAAATTAAAAGCAGTGATAAACAAAATCTATACATGTAGATATTTTTTGGAAATACAGAAGACAAAAGTGCCAAGAACAGAAGAATAACTTTGAAAAGAAAGACTTTACTTTTTGAAAAAAGTCAGTGATGTCTATTTAAGGAAGGATGTATTAAGTTATAAAAAGCACCAATCAAAAAGAAAGAAAGAAGCAAAGAAAGAAAGACAGACAGACAGACAAAACCAAGAAGACTGAGCTCTGTTTGTGTGCACACAGAGATGAGGTGGGGAGCAAGACTCCTGTAATCCCCGTGATTTCAGGAGGCTGGGGTAGGAGGATTCCAAGTTCAGGGTCAGCTTAAGAAACTTAGCAAGACTATTTCAAAATTATAAAGAAAAAGCAGTGGGGTGTAGCTCAGTGGTAGAGAACCCTGGGTTCAATCCCCAGTACTGCTAAAAAAAAAAAACACCAGATAGAGAAATATGAAGACTGACATTACATACATGATGAATACTCCAAGAAAAGTAGGAAGAGGAGAAAAAAAAACACTAGAAGATCACTGCAATATATAAGACCAAGACGATCTTAGTAATCAACATAGACCACTAACTAATCAATACTAAAAAAAGAAGAGAAAACAATGGGAAAGTATGTGTGGAGTGGTATATCATGAGTGCATCTAAAGAGAGAATAGCCAACTGGGATAGTAAGAATTGGAAAAGCCATTTAAATTCGTCAATAACCAAGGAAGAGCAAATTAAAATATTATTTCACATCTATCATACTGAAAAGAATGTTTAATAGTCTGATAGTCTCAGGATAGAAAAAAATACAAAATCCTAAATATTGTCATTAGAATGATAAACTGGTATAGTTTAGACAACAGTTTGGTGTGTATACTTTATGTGATCATTATTTCTACAACAGAGTTTGCACATACTATATGTATATGCATGTATGTATTAAAGCATTAGGAAAACTTCATTTACACACAAAAAACATGTATGAAAGTATTCACAGCAAATGTTTCTATGAAAGTCCACCAATAAGAAAATGAACTGCTTGTTTTTAGATAATGCTCTACAGAAGTTAAATTCATTCTAGCCTTACATGCATTGATGTATTTATAATGGAAAAACATAAAATGGTGAAAGAGAGAAGCTTCAAAAGGTACATATAACTGAGTGCCAGGTACATAGCTGTAATCCTAGTATTTAGGAGGCTGAAACTGAAGGACCCAGGTTCAAGGATAGCCTCAGCAACTTAGCATGACTCTGTTTCAAAAATAAAAAAAAGGGGGGGAGGTCAGGGGTATAACATGGAGATAGAAAGACTCTGGTTTGTGGGCATGGTGGCACACACTTGTAATCCCTGCACTTGGGAGGTGGAGACAGGAGAATCACGCAGGTTTGAAGCCAGTCTTGCTGGCTTAAGAGACCCTGTTTCCAAATAAAATATAAAATAGGTCTGTGAGTGTAGCCCAGAGGTAGAAGGGTTCCATCCCCAGTACCATCAAAAAAGGTCCCATCCCCACTACCACCAAAACAAACAACAACAAAAGAAAGCCTCTGGTTTCAATCCCCCATACCAATGGGGGAATCTTAAAACTATATTTAAATATCATTTTTTTTTACCCATAAACTGTAGAAGTAGGAAATAAATAGAATCACAATGCTTTTTATTTATTTATTTATTTTTGGTACTGGGGATGGAACCCAGGGGCATTCTACTTCCTAGATATATTCCCAATCCTATTTTTTATTCTTTATTTTGATACAGAGTCTCACTGAGTTGCAAAGGGCCTCACTAAGTAGCTGAAGATGTCCACAAACTGCCATCCTCCTGTCTCAGGCTCCCAAATGCTGGGAATACAAACATGTGCTACCAACCCTGGGTTACAAAGCTTTTTATTCAATAAAATAACTCAGTAAAAATAAAACTTAATAAAAAACAGCTACTTATAGGAGATATAGCCAGAAATGGGAGCAAATTTTCTCATCTAATATTTTATGTAATAATATTAAAATATTTTATTTATACTCATGCTCACATTTAGACTCATGGTATATGATACATATGATTCTGTAACACTAAATATTAGTTATACTGAATAATAAATAGTATTTCAAATTACTATGTAATATTTGGATTTTTCTGAATCATATGAATGCATAACTTAACAAAAATAACTTCAAAATGATAGTTTATACAAATTAACTTATAATATCTACTATGGTGGTGATCAGATACAAAAGGGGAAATTATTCACAATAACTTACTACATGTTTCCTACAAACAGCAAAAACCAAATGAAGAGAAGGTGACTGTTATTAAAGAAACATACTGCCTGGTTTGGTGGCATACCACCTATAATCCCAATACTTGGGAGTCTGAGACAGGAAGTCTCATCAAGTAGTAAAATTTTCAACCTAGTGAAACCATGTTTCAAAATAAAAATAAAATATGCCTGGGGATGTAGCTAAGAGGTAGAATATCCGAGTTCAATCTCTAGCTCCACGTGTCTGCCCACATAAACACACACAGGAACTAAAACACTGGAAAAAAACTAAAAGAAAGAAACAGGTTGCTCCGTCTACTTTAAATCACTGTGTTCAGCCATATATTCTTGTCCTCTTATACACTGTTTTTACTGCTCATATATAACTCTTTCAAAGACAATTCTTTTTTTTTCTAGTTTTTTTTTTTTTTTTGGTGGTACTGGGGTTCCTGGAAATCCTTCTACTTCTGGGCTACACTCCCAGACCTATTTTTATACTTTTTTATTTGGAAACAGGGTCTCTTAAGCCAGCGCGGCTGGGCTTCGAACCTGAGCGATCCTCCTGTCTCCACCTCCCAAGCGCAGGGATTACAAGCGTGCGCGACCACGCCCGGCTCAAAGACAATTCTTTTAGAAAACAAATGTCCTTTATATCAATAAATGCATCTTAAAACTTTCACACTTTTTATGTCTACAACACTGCTTAAAAAACAAAATAATAATAAAACAAGAATCTATATTTATTACTAAATTCTGGTTCTGGTCTACATATCAAAGTATAACTTCAATTGTTTTTGAAGTTTATCTATAAATTCTCCCCAAATGTGTTTTTAGAAGAGCTGCACTATTTGCCACATGAACAGCAACTAAAAAGGTGGTGGCGGGGATAGGGGGTTTACGAACAGAACATTTGTACTGGCAAATGCTTCTAACAAAATACATGAGGTAGTTGATCACTTAAGTAACTCAGACATACCTGTGTGTTCCAGATGTGCACACATTTGTCAAAAGAGCCACTTGCCAGATACCTGCCATCAGGACTGAAAGCTACACTGTACACAGGCTCTTGATGTTTTGTCAAAGTATGGATGCAAATGCCTCGGTCTACATCCCACAATCTAACAGTAGAATCAAAAGATGCACTGAAAAGAGAGAAAAAATGACTTTATAAACAATAAAATACTTTCCTGCCTTGCCCCAACCTATATTCTGCCATACTCCTAAATAGCTAGCTACAAATCCTTTGAAAAGCAGACTGAATTGTAAAAATGCAAAGTAATTTGAAAACTGGAAATTAAATATGGAAAAAGGCAGCTTTAAAGTATATGTAAGTCCCTGAATTGAAAACATAAGTGAACCAATTTACTGTACTGTTTTTATTAATCTATGGTTTAGAATGCCAACTGACCATACTTTAAAATTTATCTCTTGAAGATGCTGATGAAACTTTCTTAAACAATGTTCAATTATTTGTTTCATTCAACATTTGATACCGTCAGTCGATAGATGTTTTTCCTGAAATACTATTAATAAAATTCTATGCTAATAATCTCCCACTAAAAATAATTTTTTATAGGCTACATTCTCATTTTATGGAATCTTCCCTAGTTTTCTCTCATGTTTAGTAGAAGTTACTTATAGAAGTCATAAAAGGAATAAGAGAGATGTCACCTTGCTAACATAAGGTTGGCATTTGGGTTATTTGTTCCTGGTCCTGTTGGACTCCATTTAATAGTGTAAATTTCTTTATTATGTGCTTGCAAATCATGGACACAATTGTCTTGTTTCATACTCCATATCTAAATAAAAAAGAAAAATACATATAGTTTTTTCCATATTAGGGAATCATTTAGAATACAATGCTGTTATGCCCAAATGAGTGATATAAACCAGAACAATTATAGAAATCAAGTATAGAATGTTTACAAAGAAAATTTAAATGTACTATATTTCATATTTATCTCTATAAAACATAGTAAATTTTACCCTTAAGATATTCATCATTGTGAGGGATTGAAGGTTGAATTAAACTAAGATTACTTTTGATAGTTTCAGATGTTGCAATTTCTATATTTAAGTTCTTGAGAAATGATAAAATGTTGAATGGGTAATTTTTTTATGCTATTCCTTAAAAGGCCTGCATTGTAAATCACTCTTGGAATTTAGAACAAAGAAAATTTTGCATTAATTATGAAGTGAAATAAATTAAGAAGTGAAAATAAATAAGCAACTTTCAAGTTATATAATGGTGATTCATATAGAAGAACAATGAAAAGTAATGAAGTTAAAATGTTTAAGCAGAGAATATACTTTTCTTCATATAAAAATATTCTTATGCCAGGCGTGGTGGCGCACGCTTGTAATCCCTGCTCTTGGAAGGCGGAGAAAAGAGGATCGTGCTGGTTTGAAGCCAGCCTCGCTGACTTAAGAGACCCTGTTTCCAAATAAAATGTAAAATAGGTCTGGGAGTGTAGCCCAGAGGAAGAAGGGTTTCCAGGAACCCCAGTACCTCCAAAACAAGTACATATTGTGTTTGGATGTAAATTAACAAATCTCTATCAAGTATTTCTGGCCACCATTCAAAGCAGTTGGGAAGGGGTTGCAGTATCTCCACAATCACACTAATGTACCAACCCCAAAGGCCAACAAAGAAACAAAACTTAGAATTCACACTTCTGTAAAGTAACCAGTAGAGGATAAAAAAAAGTGACAACACAGTGTTTTTGTAGCTTAGGTATTTACAGAACCAAATAAATGAATCCAAAAGACATGGTTCCAGAACTTATTTCATTAGCATTATTCCATTCAGTAGTATTTGATACTGTTAGCCACTATCATCCCTTGAAATAATCTCTATATACTGTTTTCTCTTTATACTTTGGTCATTCCTTCTCAGTTTCCTTTTGGAAACTCATCCTCTTGATCTGGTAATTTTTTTAGCTTCTTAAGATTTCTCTGTTATTTCTTGTTCTCAGAAGATGGCTTTATTACACATTATCCATCCATTTCATTTCTGCTTAAAAGTCTTATGTGACTTTTGTTCTTATGATGAAGAAAGGCTCTCTAACCATCTGTAGTTCCAACCTATCTTTCCAACTTGTAACACAATCATGACACCAGTTCTCTAGACATGGGCCTTCTTTTATTTCCTCATAGGAACCACACAGTGCCCCAAAACCTTTTTTAACTGTATATGCACTAATGCATGTGCATACAAGGAAAGCTCAATGATAAAAGCATCAAGAAAAGCATTTTTACTAGCAATGTTTACAAGAGAGCCCCAAAGTGAAGAAATAGTATCAAACTAAAAACACTTAAGGTACTTCTTCTTGAGTACTTACTGGTCAAATCTTCATTTCCCAATAGTGAAAACAATTTATGACATCACATTTCTTACTATCTGTGATGGTTAATTTTATATGTCAATTTCACTGAGTCATAGCATACCAAATATCTGGTTAAACATTATTTTGGGGTATGTCTGGATGAGTAACAAATAAAGCAGATTGTTGTCCCCAAAGTGGGCAAGCCTATCCAGACCTGAGGAGGGCCTGAATAAAACAAAAAGGCACAGGAAGTGAGAATTCTTTCCTAGCCTGACTGCTAAGCTGTCTTCTGCCCTTTGAATGGGACTTACACTGACACTCTTTGTTCTCAGGCCCTGTGATTCACACCAAAACTATACTACTAGCTTTCCTGGTCTCCAGCTTGCAGAGGGTAGACAGAGGGATTTCTGAGCTTCATAATCACATGTATCAATTCCTTACAAGTCAGATCAATTGTCTTCCCATTTCACCTTCATTTGGTTCTATTTCTCTGAAGAACTCTGATTAAAATACAATATCACAATTCACAACGTATAGACAATCTTTTAATATACTTACTATATTTAAGTATTTTTATGTGTTTCAGAAAATAAAGTATTTTTTTGAAAAATATTTGAAGACTTGCTGACTACTAAGACTTCATCCAGGGTTAAACACTCAAGGTCCTAGGGATGTATATAGATGAATAGCCAGAGTAGCCATACTGTGTGATACCCCCAACCTCATTTCTTCCCACAAACTGAATTACCTTCAAAGTCATGTCATCAGAACAGGAGGCCAGGAGATTGCCAGTTGGGTCCCATTTGATAGCATTTACTTCATTCTTTAAAAAAAAAAATCATTAAATATTCATATTTTCATTTTATAGAATAGGTTGATATTTGGATATTAATCATACACAGTTCAAAGCTTTTCTGAAAAAGTAGTTATTAGTGTCTGTCTGTCTGTCTCTCTCTCTCTTTCTCTCTGTGGTACTGGAGATTGAACCCAGAGGTATTCTACCTTCAAGCTATTTCCCCAGCCTGATTTTATTTGTAAATAGGATCTCGCTAGGTTGATGAGAGTCTTACTATTGCTGAGGTTATCCTTGGATCTGCGATCCTCCTGTCTCAACCTCCCAAGTACTGGGTTTACAGGTATGCAGCACCGCGCCCAGCTCCAGATAATTATATTAAAGAGGAATGAAAGTTTCTTACCGTATGTCCCTGGAATGTTTTAATAGGTCTGTCTTGTCCTAATTTGCAGACATGAATGCACATATCTGTACTACAAGAAGCAAAGGTGTTGTTGCTCTGCCAGTCAACATCCAATGCTGGTGCTGGGAAAAAAAAAAAAAGGTTAGGTCTGGATTAACTCATCACAGGCTGAAATCCAGAACCCTTAGATCTGAACCATGGTTGAAAATTAATTTTGCTAAACAGCACTTAAATATTTTGCTTTAGACTTAAGATACTAAAAAAAATAAAGATAAAGCTATCTAAATATCACATATAAAGCTGCATGTGGTGGCATAGGCCTATGATAGCCGCATTTGGGAGGCTGAGACAGGAAGACTGGGGTTCATGGACAGCCTTAGCTACTTAGTGAGGCCCTCCGCAACTTAGTGAGATGCTGTTTCAAATTAAAGAATAACAACAACAGCCGGGCGTGGTGGCGCACGCTTGTAATCCCCGCACTTGGGAGGCAGAGACAGGAGGATCGCGCAGGTTTGAAGCCAGCCATGCGCGCTGGCTTAGGAGACCCTGTTTCCAAATAAAAAATATAAAAGTAGGTCTGGGAGTGTAGCCCAAAGGTAGAAGGGCTTCCAGGAACCCCAGTACCACCAAAAAATAAAAAAAAAATAGGGTACCGGGTGTAGCTAGCTCAGAAGTCAAATGCCCCTGGGTTCCATCCCCAGACCCGCCCCCCCCAAAAAAAAAAAAAATATATATATATATGTATGTATGTATGTATGTATGTCACATACAGCCAGGCTTTGTGGCACATGTTTGTAATCCCAGCATTCAGGAGGCTGAGACCAGAGGATTATGGATCTTGGGCAGCCTCAGCTACTTAGCGAGGCCCTTTGCAACTCAGTGAGACCCTATTTCAAAAACATAAAAGAATAAAAATTAGGGCTGGGTGTGTAGGTTGAGGTACAATGCCCCTGGGTTCCATCCCCAGTTCCCATACATACATACATATCGCATATATTAATAAATTTAAGCTTAGTTATCTCTGTGTGAGACATAGCCTCACAGCAAGTACACTAGCCTAGTAATTTACTATACAAACTATTACCATTGGGTCTTGGATTCTCTTTTGTAAAATTTTAAAATCAAATGTATTTATCAGCCGGGCATGGTGGCACATGCTTGTAATCCCAGCATTTGGGAGGCTGAGACCAGAGGATTGTGGTTCGTAGACAGCCTCAGCTACTTAGTGAGGCCCTTTGCAACTCTGTGAGACCTGGTTTCAGAATAAAAAAAATAAAAAGTAGGGCAGGGGGTATAGCTTGGAGGTCGACTGCCCCTGGGTTCCATCCCCAAACCCACAATACATACATACATACATACATACATACATACATACATACATACATACATACAATTAAAATCAAATGTATTATCATTCCTTTTATTTCTAAAATCCCTGCCTGTTCAATGGACAGAGTTTATACCACTGCCTAAGCAAGTCACTTAACTTTTCCTGGTAATTTCTCATCTAAACAATTGGGATAAGCATGCAGTGGCCCAAGCCTGTAATCTTTGTAGTTGATAATCTCAAACAGGAGGATCTCAGGTGCATGGGCAATAAGTGGTACTTTAGAGAGATGCTATTTCAAGATAAAAAATAAAATAAAATAGAGCTGAGGGTGTAGCTCAGAGGCAGAATGCTACTGGGTTCAATCTCCAGTAACACATACAAAGAAGAAAAAGAAGAAGTAGAGGGGTGGGAAGGGGAAGAAATAGAAAGGAAAGAAAAGAAGAAAACACACTACTTCTAAATGGCTCCTGTTCTTGCAGGAAGTGTATTCTCTGTAGTTCCAATTCCACTGTGCTATTAGCTCCTGCCTTTTCTGCAGTCTTAGGTGTCCTGTGGTTGTTAATCTCAGGATGACCTCACATTCCTGCTTTTTGTTTGTTTATTAACTCTTCCCAACATCTCTATAATTATTTCCTTGTAGTAGATTACTCTTCTTGGATTAACTAATTTAGATTGTCTTTCTGCCTAGAACCTGACTCACTAAATACTACACTTTGATTATGAGCTGATGTAACCTTATAAAGAACACATACCCCCTTACTTTTTATATTAATAGGACCAGATCTCTAACATAAAATGCTGGTCTCATTTTATAGAAGCTAAAACTAAAGAAGAGTTAATTAATTTCACGAGGGTCACACAATTTTTTAATCTTGGAGCTAAGATTAAATTTTTTTCTTTCTCCTATTCTAACTTATTTTTTGTTAATCAATTTTACAAAGACCAAACCCATAAGGGAAGAAGAGCATATGTGTTATTCATTGACTTAAAAAAAAGTCTGTAATTCATAAGCAGTAACTTTCCATTTCTCCCTCCTACCAGCTTCTAGTAACCTCTATTTTTTGCCTTTATATATTTGCCCATTATGAATATTTCATATATGTGGAATTACTTGTGTGTGTGTGTGTGGTGTACTGAGGATTGAACCCAGGAGCATTCTACCTCTGAGCTATATCCCCAACCCTGGAGTGTGGAGGCAAAGGCAGGCAGGCAAAGAAAAGAAAGGGAAGGAAAAGAAAAAGGAGAGGAAAAGATCAAAGGGAAGGGTAGGGAAGAAAAGAGAAAGAAAGGAAAGGAAAAAGAAAAGGAAATGTCCAGGGTTTAATATAGGGGAAAACCCTTCCTAAATTGAGATCAATGGAATTTCTGAGTTGATGAGGCAAGGCTAAAAAAAGTCCAGGGAGCTTAAGACAGCTACAATTCACATGAAAGAATGCTAAATGGGAGAAAGTTAAACAGACAGAAAATTCTAAAGATCTTCTGCAGTAGGTTTTGCTCAGGCATTTGGTTGGGTGCTAGTCAGCACAAGTATATGAAGAAACTAGTTGCAATGTGTGTGTGTGGGTCGCTCAAAAAGATAAGAAGCAATGCCAATTACTCAAGGCTGGGAACAGCTTATATCTGTCAATCAGTCTAGAAAACCTCATGACTCATGATCACTGGTTAGAGTATACATAAGGTTCTTAGTAACAGGGAAAATAATTGAGACCCAAAGGGATCAAATAATTTCCAAGCACTGTTAACTGTGTCCCAGAATACATATCACAAATATTAATAAGAAAACAAAGAAACTGGGCATGGTGGTGCACACTTGTAATCTCAGCACTCGGGAGGCTGAGTGAGGAGTTTGCAGACAACCTCAGCTACAACTTAGTGAAGGCCTTTACAACTCAGTAAGACCCTGCTTCAAAATGAAGAATAAAAGATAGGGCTGGGGGTGTAGCTCAGAGGAAGAATGATCCGGGGTTCCATCCCTAGTACTGAAAAAAGAAAAAAAAAAAGGAAAAGAAAAATACAAAGATATTTAGCAACAAGGTAAAAATTTCAATTTCTTACTTTTAATGAAAATAACCAGCTCTTGATCCTCAGTATTCCACCCAAAAGTCTAGAGTCAACAGAGAACATAGAGAATGGGAGAAGATCTTTGACATCTACCCCTCTGTTAAAAATACCTAAATTATACTAAGAGCTTTATAAACCTTAAAAAAAAAAAAACACCCAAATAACCCAATCAGAAAAATGGGCAACTAAAAGAAGATTGCCGATGGCCAATAAATATATGAAAAAATGCCCAACATCATTTGCAATTAGGAAAATGTAAATCAAAACTACACTGAGATTCCACCTAACTCTAGTCAGAATGATAATAATCAAGAACACAAATGAACCTGGTATGGGCATGCTTGTTATCCCAGTACTTGGGAGGGTGAGATAGAAGGATTCAGGTTTGTGGCCAGCCTTAGCTACTTAGTGAGGCCCTTCAAAACTTAGATTCTGTTTCAAAATAATGAAAAAAAAAAATTGGGCTGGGGGTGTAACTCAGAGGTAGAATGCCCCTGGGTTCTATTCCCAGTACCTGGGGGAAAAAAAAAATCTCAAGTGATAATAGCTGGCAAAGATGTGGGGAAATAGGAGCTTTATACACTGTTGGTAGGACCACAAGAAGTACAGTCATGATATAGATGAGTGTGAAGGTTTCTCAGAAGACTGTGAATAGAACTATATGACCCAGGAATAGCACTCCTGGGCATGTTTCCAAAAGAATTAAAGTCAGAATATTATAGTAATATATGCATATTCATATTCATAGCAGCACAGTTCACAATAGCCAAATTAGAGAACCAGCCTAGATATTCACCAAAAGATGAATGAATTACAAAACTGTGGTATATGCTTATAAAAAGAAATTTTACTCAGCCATAAAGGAGTACAAAATAATATAATTGGCAGGAAGATGGATAAATTTGAGAATATCATGCTAAACAAGAACAGCAAGCCTCAGAAAATGAATAGTTGCATATTTTCTCTTACATGTAGAAGCTAGAGAGAAATTCACATGTAACAGTTGAAAAAATGATGAATCTATACATAATTACCAATTCTAACCTCAAAGACAAGTATGAGGAAATGGAGAGAGAGAGGTGAGACCAACAGGGAGATTCTCCATGAGTTATGTGTATGTATGTCTCTATCACATTCTATATTATAAGATATATAATTACAGTACACCAAATAAAAGTATAATTTTTCCCCAAATTTAGCTGGGTCTGATGGTGCATACCTGTAATTCCAGTACCTGAGAGGCTGAGACAGAAGGATTACAGGTTTAAGGATAGTCTCAGCAACATAGCAAAATCCTGTTTCAAACAACAGCAATAATGAGGGCTGGTGGTATAGCCAGAAAATAGAGTAGTCCTGGGTTCAAACCTCAGTACAAAAACAAAACAAAAAACACCCCCAAAACCAAAAAATCCCACCCCCACCAGAAAACTGAAGACCATTATACAATGGATCCCAGAAGTTCAATGAACTTAAATGATGAGAAAAACAAGAAAAGATATATCAAGCAACAACAGAAATTGTTTAAAATCAGTGATAAGAGCCAAGTGATGGCATAGGCCTGTAATTTCAGTAACTTGGGAGGCAAAGATAGGACTGCAATTTCAAGGTCAGCCTTAAGCAACTCAGTGACACTGTTTCATAACAAAAAAATACATAAGAAGGGCTGGGGGTGTAGCTAAGAGGTAAAAATCCCCAGTAATCAAAGAGAAGAAAAAGATAACTAATGGTAAGGGGAAAATCTTGAATGCAGCCAGAGGAAGACCAAAGACAGTAGGTACTCACCAGAGGGCATGCAGAGGAGAATGGGCATCATTTTATTTAAAGTACTGAGAAAAAAATTCTGCCACCCCAGAATTCTACAAGCAAAACTACTCCTCAGAAGTAAGGGTAAGCTGGGAATGGCAGTATACTCCAGTAATTGTAGTACTTGGGAGGCTGAGACAGATGAATTCTAGGTATAAGGCTTAGTTGTGTCAACTAAGGAAGCCTTGGAAACTTTTAAAATCCTGGTTAAAAAAAGAAAGTGAAATAGAGGTACAAAGGCGAAAAGGAATTTTAAGAATTCATAATCTTATTATTGCATTACAAACAATATTGTATTTCAGGCAAAAAATTAATGTAAACAAAGAGTATTTTATTTTTATTTACTTATTTATTCATTAAATAATGAATTTATTTAATACCCATGGGCTCAATTTAATTTAATTTATTTAAATGGGCATTCTACCTCTGAGCTACAATCCTAGACTGATTTTTTTTATTTTGTATTTTGAAACAGGGTCTCACTAGGCTGACTGTGAACCTGCAATCCTCCCATATGGTCTCCCAAGGACTGGGATTACAAGCATGCATCACAAAGCCCAGCTAAGAGTATTATATAACCCATTTAAACATCACTTCAAGGTAGATGGTGATAAGTTAAAGATGTTCAACCACTTAAATCAAAATGCGACCACTAAAATCAAATAAAAAATTAGATAATAGTTTAAAGGAGAAAAAAATGAATTATTAAAAAGTATCTGATAAATACAAATGGAGGCAGAAATGAGGGGGCAAAGGAAGAACAGGAGAGATAAAGAGAAATAGCTCAATGTAACTATATCACTAATCACATCAAAAGTAAATGGCCTAGCCGGGCATGGTGGCACACGCTTGTAATCCTCGCGCTTGGGAGGCAGAGACAGGAGGATTGTGCAGGTTCGAAACCAGCTGCATGCGCTGGCTTAGGAGACCCTGTTTCCAAATAAAAAATGTAAATATAGGTCTGGGAGTGCAGCCCAGAGGTAGAAGGGCCTCCAGGAACCCCAGTACCACCAAAAAAAAAAGTAAATGGCCTGATTGTTATGACAAAAAGAAAGATATGAGACTGAATAAACAAGTGCAGAAGCAGAGATCAACTCTATGTTACATTTTTTAAAAAGACATACAAATGAAGATATGAAAACATATCATGCAAACTCTAATACAAAAAAAAGCCAGAATGGCTATAGTAATATCAATATAGAATAATTGTAATCCCAGTATGAGGATCACAGGTTCATGGATCTCCTCAGCAACCTATGAGAAGGGATTATGTTCACTTAATGTAGATTTGAACATTATCAAATTGACTAAATGACATTTGCGGGAACAAAAGGATCAAATTCAAAATCAATATTAGAAAGTCTCTGGAAAAATCCCCAAATACTCAGAAACCAAGTAATGCAATTCTAAATAACCAATGGGGCCAGAAAAGAAATAAATATTAAAGCCAAGTGTGGTGGCGTACGCTTGTAATCCCAGCATTTGGGAGCTTGAGACAGGAAGATCATGATTCTTAAGCCTCAGCTACTTACTGAGGCCCCTTCCAATTCAGTGATACCCTGTTTCAAAATAAAGAATGAAAAATAGGGTTAGGGGGGTGTATCTCAAAGGCAGAATGCCCCTGGGTTCCACCCCAATACTGCAAAAAAACAAAAACAAAAACAATATTAAGCCAAAAACACAACATAAATGTTGACAGATCATTAAAATAGGTAAATTTATAGCACTGAATATTAGAAAATGAGGTCTCCCCCACCCAAAAAAAAAAAAAAAATCAATGAACTCAACTTCTACTTCATGAAAACAGAAAACGAGAAAAACAGATTAACTCTGAAAGCATAATATATAAAAGCACAAAATAATACATTATAAAAATTAGGAACCCCTGATCTCTGAGGGATATTGAAAATAATATAGAGATAATTCATAGAGTAGTAGAAGATATTTGCAAAGTATATACTTGATAAAAGACTGTGTCCAGGAAAAAAAAATCCTTGTAAATGCTAATTAATAAAAAATTAATATATCTTGAATAGACATTAAAGACATACATATACATGATAAATAAGAATATGAAAAGATGTTCAAATCACTAGTCATTGAGAAATACAAATTAAAACCAGAGGGTTATCACTACACAACTACCAGACTGTCTACAACTAAAAATGAGCACAAACCAAGTGCTAGAAAGACAAGAGAGGGATTAAAACACCCACCATGGGTGGGAATAGAAATCATTTTGAAGAACAGTTTTGCAGTTTCTTAACAATTTAAATATTCATCTATCTAATATAATGCAGACATTCTACTTCTGGTTATTTTCATAGAATACATACCCATAGAAATATCAAAGTCTTTCTATAAATGTTTATAGCTGTTTTGTCTATAATAGACGCAAATTGGTGAGAACACAAATTTACTTCAAAAGTCTTGTAGATCAGATGTGGTATAGATACATTACAAAATTACCAGTAATAAAAAGAAGGTACCACTGATATTTGTTGCAACATGAAAGAATTAAAAATAATTATGCAGAGTGGAAGAAACTAGACAAAAATATGAACAATATAACTTCATCTATACAATGTAAACTAATCACATGACAAAATGATTATCAGTGGTTGCCTGGGGTTTGGGCGAAAAGAACTTTTCCAAGTATCAGATGAATTTGTTGTCTTGAGTGTGGTGGTTTAAATGCAGTATACATATGTCAGAATATAACAAATTATTTAAATATGTAAAGTTTGTTTTATGTCAATTATTACTCAATAAATCTACTAAACACAAGAAAGCATGGTTAAAAAAGAATATCACAGGCAAACTGATTAATATTATTTGTAAAATTACTTCTATCTCCATCATCAGGATTTAGCCTAGATTCAGTGGGATAATGTTCACAAAGAGGACCGTTTCTAGCATGGTTGGCATTCATTACATGACAGGTTGTATTACTCCTAGGATATATGAGAGCTTTTAGGAGGAATGGCCAAAGGCCTTAGAAATTTGTATCTGGAGGAAGAACAGAAGTGAACATAAAGAAATAAAACAGATAACCAAGATCTGATATGTGAATGCTCATTGGTATGGTAAGCTTTAATCAAGGTGAATTATTTAATGTTTCATCTAATACTTGAAATCTGATGGTTTTCAGATACTAGAGAAAAATCATTTTGTGGCTTCTCTAGCTGGTCTACTCACAATAAATGGAAAATGACAACAAAGCAAAATGTCGGATGCTACAGGTTTCCATTTTTAAAAGTGGTATAATGCCATTGACTCTTCGTGAAAAAAATGTTACTAAGGATTTGAGAATAACCAGTTATCTTAACCTCCAAATCAAAACTCTTTCCAACCATGAGAAAATCCTGGAAGAAGCAACTAAATCAGTACTGACACTACTGGTCCACTAGTTTGAGGTTTTTATTGCAGTTAACATCACTTGCTTATTGCAATCAAGAAACTGAGCAGGCACAAAGATTCTAGGATGAAAGGGCGTAAGAGTTTTAAATCCTGTCTCTTCTCATCAAGTTGCATGCCCTAATGCACAGTGATAGACCATGTACACCATCCTAAGAGCACTATTATTTTTTAAAAGAAAAATCCATCTAAAACACCACAATTCCAACAATAGTGGGAGAGCCTGTTTGGGTTTTATTGTTGTTATTTATGGTACTAGAGAGTGACCTCCCAGGTCACTGGAATTAAAAGTATGTGCCACCACACTGAGCAGAAAGCCTGTTTTTTTCAAATTATTATTATTTATTTTATGTATAAAGAAGGGCTGACTTAGACACATTGATATAAAATGAAAAAAATGACAATACCAAAATTTATGAAAGTTTATGCAGTACTTACATTAAAAGTATTTATTCTTATCCTCATAGCAAACAGGTATTACTATCCCTCATTTACAGGGAGTGAAAATAAAACTCAGAAAGGTTAAGTGACTTACTCAGTCAATGTTAAGTGAAGTGAAACAGATGCTCAAACCCAGGTCTTCTAATTAAAAAAAAAAAAATCTATGTTCTTTCCATTAAGTAATACCTCCCCCCTAAGTGCTTCAGGATGCAAATGCTTTCTTTATGGTACACTTAAAAAAAAAAAAAAAAAAAAAAAGCCTGTGATGATCCTCTGACAATGAACAATCTGAATGAACAATCTGAATGCCATTAAATATCAACTACTGAGATTAATAATTGATATTTCAAAATACTGAATGAATTACATGGTGCTAAAAGTTGAACTAGAAAAACAGAAGATAGCTACAAGCTTTTATGTAAGTTTTAAAGATTTACCTGAATGAAAAGGAAACTGTTGCTTGGCTTCACCAGTATGTGCATCCCAAATAATTGTAGTCTGAGATTAAAAAAAAAAAAAGAAAGAAAACTAAATTGCTATAAAATTAATATGAATTTATCATAAATATACAAATTAGATGTATAACTGTATAAGGCAGTATAAAATGTCAAAGTGGATTTAATCTTAAATACTTATTTTATCCCAAATACTTCAATAAGGCTCCATAATACTCTACTTTGGGAGGAAATAATGGTTTAATTTTTTCCTTGTGAATTTTTATCAATTTACTTCATATAGTAATTACTGGCTATGCTAGGCATTAAATTTATAAACCCTATTGTCATCAGGTATTTTATGTAAGATTCTCATAGCTGTTTAGTTGGAAGCTAGAACATTTTTGGTTAATAATGAAAGCAACTAGTTCACAATACTGAAAAATTTTTAAAGCTCACATTTACTAAAAAGACAGTCTGAATTTGGGTTAATATTTAAGTCTGGAAACCAAAGTAGTATTTGTGGCAGTGACTATTAATATGGCTTTTCTTTCCTCTTCTCAGACACTTTCATTCTTTACTTTTTTTTTCTCATTAAATATAAAAAGTATGAGCCAGTTTCTCTCTGTTTCCCTGTCTAATACCACGGTTAATTATTGGCATGTCCTTTCCTTGTTTAAAATATTTGTACCCATTTATTACTTTGGGAAGTACAGTAGAGGGAATGACCTAAGAAACTGATATAGGAAGGATGCCATATTTTCAAGTTATTCACATTCATCACTCTACTTCGGTGAAGAATGTTAGAAAGGTCGTACATTGCCGGGCATGGTGGCGCACGCTTGTAACCCCTGCACTTGGGAGAAAGAGACAGGAGGATCGTGCAGGTTCGAAGTCAGCCTCGCTGGCTTAAGAGACCCTGTTTCCAAATAAAAAAAATAAAAATAGGTCTGAGAGTATAGCCCGGAGGTAGAAGGGTTTCCAGGAACCCCAGTACCACCAAAATAAAAAAAGAAAGGTCGTATATTTCTTAAAGTTTCAATTAAGCATAGGAGTTTAGATAACAGTGATTTCATGGGATCCATATTCACTGATGAGATAAATTATAGAAGCAAAAAGTACAAAAAGTATATTTCATCATGATTCAAATTTCATAAAAAATGGTCACAAAGAAAAAACACAAAAGATAAATGATTTGATTCAAGAATAAGTAGAGAAAATGAAATAAAGCATTGCTATTACTGTCATAAATTGATACTTGAACTTCTACATGTGTATGTTTTATTTATGTTATTAACAGAAAAGAAAAACTATTACTTTCAGTTATACCCTTTCAGTTATTACTTTCAGTTATAACCTTTACAGAACTTAGTTTAATGTTCATTTACCTTATCTACTCCAGCACTTAAGATGAAATTTCCTTTCTTATTCCATTTTAATGCAAATATAGGACCTTTATGCTGTCCTAAGGTGCTAGCAAGATTACCTAAAATTCAAAAAGAAAAACTTAAAATTATTTCAAACTTTATAATTTAGATCAACAACACAGTAAAAAGAAAAATGTTTCACTTACCATCTTTAGTCCATATTCTGGCAAATCCATCATATGAGCCAGTTGCTAGAAGTGTACCTTCACTCTGTCAGAGAAACATATTTCTTTCATTAAATAACCCAGAAAGACCATTTGATTGTTATTATAATACTCCATTTTTAATTCCCCGATACAGCACACCCTTGATTTTCATTCTCTGCTTCAAAACTAATCAGCCTTATCTACTTATAAGTGCCACCACCAAAGGCCTACAAAACACCCTCATGGCTGTGAGGTTAAGTGTGCTGCGAGCCTTATATTCAAATCAGAATCATAACAACAGATGCAAGTGATCAGACTGGGGGGATGTGAATTGGGAAAATCATCAAAATCACAATTTTACAGTGACTTAAAAGTACAAAGCAAAACCTTTCAAAATATTTAAGTATAACTTAACTTTATATGACCCTCCCTCTAAATCTTTTACTGTCTAAACAAAGCCTATGTTCTAAACAATAAAGCAGTATCTTTTTCTTTTGTTAATAACTTCCCACTATGAGATAGTCACCAATAAAAAGAGCAACAAAAGCCAGAAAAAAGAGTGCAGGCTAATTTTATAGTTAATGAAGTCTGCGTAATTGCCTACGGCTACTTTTCTTTGAAGAAATATTCATATGAAATTCTCTAAACTTGTTTTCCTTGACTTGATGGATAGTGTGACAGAAGGACAGACTACATTAAAGAGACTACTGTTGAGATGAGTGAATATTATTGGACATGCTGAATTAACTCTGGCCTTATTTGGCACCTTCTTGATTTTTCTGATAAGGACATTCAAAACATGATTACCAGTACACAGATACACAGATTCTAGGAACTACAGGCTCTGTCCTGCTAGGATCTGAAAATCCCTCAGGGATCTTATGCTAAACTAAAAGCACAATCTTAAGTTTCCTATATACTACAGGTCCCCAAATAATTTAATTCATAGACTACTCAACCAATCCCTACACCAAAAAAAAAAAAAAAGAGTAAATATGAGACATTTCAGTCAGGTGTGATGGCACACTTGTAATCCAGTACTTGGGAGGCTAAGAGGAGGACTGAATGTTTGAGGCCAACTTTGGCAACTTAGCAAGACCCTGTTTCAAAATAAAAAATTCTAATATGAAATAAATAGAAAGGGCTGGAAGCATAGCTCAGAGGTAGAATGCCCCTGGGTTCAATCCCTGGGGGGAGGGGGGAGAGACAGACAGACAGGCACAGACACACTCCACAGGGTTCTGCTTTAGCCACGGAAAATAACTATTAATTAAGGATAGTGTTTTCCCCCTTTTAGTTGAAAATTCAAGTTAACAGTGACATTTTTTAAAAGCCCACACATATAAAACTATAACTCCCAGTTTAGAATCACCAAGCTAAACAAACCAATATCCATTAAACATCCTTTTTAGGGTAAATAGTAAATGCCATTAAACTACAAATTTCTCTAAACTTCTTTTTCCTTGCTATGCCTGATTGGGTCCAGTAAGCATAAAAAAGTTATTAATATCTTTGACCTAAAATATAATAATTTTTTTTTGATACTGAGGATGGAACCCAAGGGCTTTCTACCTCTGAGCTACATCCCTCAGCCCTATTTTTCATTCATTTTATTTTGAAATAGGGTCTTACTGAGTTGCAAAAGGCATTACTAAGTAGTAGCTGAGGCTGTCCTTGAACCGCAATCCTGTTTCAGCCTCCCCAATGCTGGGATTACAAGCGTGCGTGCACCACCACGCCCGGCTTGAAAAACAATTCTTAATACTAAAAATAATGGCAATGTGTTCGCACCTCTGATTTTTTTAAAAAACACTTTCAATAAGTATTTCTTAGCAGCAGGAGGGTGAAGACATTGCTGAAAATTTTGGAAGTGAATGTTAAAAAGAAACAGCCATGAATTCTAGAAAAATCCCACATAAACTCAGAACTCTGGCTAGAAAACTAATTTGTAAGGATGGAACTCATTCAGAGAATGAGATTTAAAAGATCCTTTGGAAGGCCCCACAAAAAAGTTGTTGAACAGAGATCAGAGGAAGGAAGTATGCTTACTTGCTGTGGAAAGGGCATTTGACCCAGATATTATCTGCAGTGCTGAAAATTATCTGTAAGTCTTCTGGGTGGGAGGATGGGAGGGGTTGTATAGGCAAGAAATGTTATTTGAAGCCAGATGTAATGGCACACATCTATGATCCCAGTGTTGGGAGGCTGAGACAGGAGGATCACAGGTTCAAGACACACCTCAATAAGTTAGTGAGACCTGTATCAAAAAGAAAAGAGCTAGAAATATAGCTTGTAGGTAGACTGTTTAAGTGAGACCCTGTATCAAAAGTAAAAATAAAAAGAGCTAGAGATGTAGCTTGAAGGTAGACTGCTTCTGGCTTCAATCCCCACTACCACCAAAACAAACAACAAAAAGACCCTTATTTCAAACTGAAAGGGTAAAGATGTATCAACTATAAAAACAAATATTTTGACAGAGTAGTAGTCCAGTTATATTTAAAGATGATGAATCTTATTTGGAATCAATGCACTGTAAGATTCCTACAACTAGAATAAACCTTGGAAGTTATCTGGAATAATGATCAGTTACTAATAATCAGTTACTAATCATCATAGGCAGTTAGTGATAAAAATTTACTCACAGCATGAGAAAAAATGTTTTAGCTACAAAGATTTTTACTCCCAACAAAGGACTCATAACACGTTGTTATTCTGCTATGTATTTTCATCTACTATCTCATTTACACAGGTACCATTTTCATACTTCAACTTTACACTGAAGAAAAATGAAGTACAGAATAATTGAATAGGAATTTTATCAAGGTTATGCCATTGGATAAACTGAAGAGCTAGACAGTGAACTCTGGTCTGACTGCTGTAGGTCTAGCCTTTGTTTTTAACACCATGTTTGAATAAGAATTCCAAGTTTTTATTAGTGAAATCTGAAAATATCTGAACAAACAGACTCTGCAATCAGTTTAGGCTCTAAGAAGCCAAGTATATTAGCAGGTACATCCATCACATACAAGACAGTGGTACTCACATTCCAATCTAGAGATGTTACATCCTTGTTGCTTGGAACATCTTGCCCTCCTTCTCGTATACAATGTCTAAGTACTAACTGTGTGGAGCCGCTAGTGCTATTTTCACTAAGATTCCATATTCTTGCTGTTGAGTCTCCAGACCTACAAAGTATGCAATATATTTTACTTTTGCATGAATCAAAGCAACATATTATATCTTATTACTAATATTGTAAGTAAAAAATAAACTACCAAGGATTTCCATTTCCAACATTTTTTCCACTATGTTTTGGAACCCCCAAGCATTCTCGAAGTAGCAAGTTTAATTAAACCTTCTAAAATTACTTCATGAAGTAATAAAGACTTACTGAGGCAAAAATGACCATAAGCAAGCAATGAAATATCCTGAAATTTTTTAAGTAGACTATTTCTTATATTAATAAAATGTGTAACAGTTCTGTAAGCTACTGTAAAGAGCTACTTGAGAATTACTTTGAGATACACACCCTGATGCCAGAAGATCACTAACAGGGTTCCAGGCACAGATGAAAACCTCAGATTCATGGCCCCGTAACACGACTGCTTTATTAGGAGGGATTTCAACATCCCCATCCACTTCCATCATATCAGTATGATTATCTGTACCATGAGAAACAAGTGCAAATTCTAGTTAAGTACTATTGACAACATGAGAGGAAGACCTTAACAAGCAAATATTTTCCTTTATAATATAGTGTCATTAAAAAAAAATGTCAGGTTAACTTTAACATGACTACACAGCCTGACACAACAAAATTTCTAACTTGAATATAAGAAGAGTGTTTCTTAAAGTATGTATGTGAGTACATTTACAGGTCTATAGGGACTAAGGTTAGAGGAGAAGAAAGCCTAAAGTTAGACCTAAACACAACTAAAATAAGAAAGTGGTTTGAATTAAATATAATGTGTAGCACACCATTCTGAGTTTCTGCCAGTAGGGGTTGCTGATATCATTCCTATAATATTAGACTAGTTTGTGTCTCAACATGGGAGCTTTACTGTACTTGTTACTATTAAAAATTTTATTTAGAAATTGAATGCAGATGCAAAATTAAATTATAGGTAGAAAAATGGGTTTTTAAAATATTTTTCAAAGAAAGTTAATAAAATAAATCTAATTTTTTATAGGTTTAGTAACAAGAACCTGAACTGTGCAATACAAGTTATGGCAACAAGATGGTATAAATGAAACAGGTAAAGTTATTTTAGCTTAGAAGAAGAGATAGGAGACTCCAATACAGCAAAATATTTTCCCTGAAAAAGAGTTTTAATAAATTCTTAGCTCACTTGCTATGGTATGTGCTCCATTCTCCTCTCCATTTGCTGTGTTTTCTCCATTTTTTGCAGATCCTTGTTGGTTAGCAGCAGCTGCAGCAGCTGCAGCAGCTGCTGCCTGCTGCTGAGCAAGCTTATCTCTATAAGCTTGTTGTCTTGTTTGTACTACATCAGGCATTACGGCATCTATCAGGGACAGAGACTCTATGGGTCGACCATCAAACAAGGTACCATCCTAGATTTGGGAAATTTTGAGACAGGAAAAAAAAAAAGGTAGCATTTAAGGTTACTTGTATTCAACCAACAGAAGAACCAAAACTCTTCATTCCAAAAAAACATGTTTATATATTTTTTCTGAACTCGCATATGAATGAACGGAAAAGAGGAAGAAACATCAAAAGGCAACTAGAAGTAGTTTTAATTTTTCTTCTTCATTTGGCTCATGTTGATAAATGTTATACAGATATGTATAGAGATGTAAGAGAGATCACTGCTGAAAACTGAAAATAAAATGTAGGCTGAGATGATAAAAAGGTTTATAATTAGATTATAAAATTATGTCAGTCAAAATGATGCCCAATATAGAAGTTACACTATGGTAAGAGATTTGGTGACACATTATAAACACAGTCAGCCATCTGTATCAATAGGTTTAAATCTATAGATTCAAACAACTGTAAATAGAAAATATTTGGGAAAAAATTACACGTGTTCCAATCAAGAAAGAACGTTTTTTTTTTTCTCTTGCCATTATTCTTTAACTAGTACAGAACAAAAATTACTTACATAGCATTTACATCATTCTAGGTACCAGAGATGATTTTAAAAGTATAGAGCTGGGTGTGGTGGCATATTCCTGTAATCCCCGTACTTAGAAGGCTATGACAGAAAGATAGCCTCAGCAACTTAATGAGACTCTATCTCAAAATAAAATAGGGCTGGGGTGTAGCTTGGAGGTAGAATGTTCTAGGGATCAGTAAACAGTATCACCCCCCCCCCCAGTATATGGAAAGATTTTATACAAAGGAGTTGAGCATTCTAAGATTGTGGGTGTGGGTGTGGGTGTGGGTGTGTGTGTGTGTGTGTGTGTGTGTGTGTGTGATGGAACCAATCCTTAAGGATAACAAAAGGTGACTGTACTTCAAGAGAATACAACTTTTTTGTGTGTGTGATACTGGGGTTCCTGGAAACCCTTCTACCTCCAGGCTACACTCCCAGACTTATTTTATATTTTTACTTGGAAACAGGGTCTCTTAAGCCAGCAAGGCTAGCTTCAAACCTGTGTGATCCACCTGTCTTCGCCTCCCAAGCGTGGGGATTACAAGTGTGTGCCACCACGCCCAGCCTAAAATAACAACTTTTAAGATACTTTCGTTAAACTCAAAAGTTCCTTGTGATTTGATTAGAACATTAGAAAATTTTAATATCAAATGTTAAAACATTAGACTTCAGATATTAGTAAATGATTACTAATGTTGAAATTTAAGCACAATAAGGGTTAAAGACTTAAAAGTTACAGAGCCAGTCAAAGGCAGTTGAAATCTTTCAGCCCAATGCTATTCCAAGTACCACCAGCCTCTATCACCTGGCAGCTTAGAAACATAGATTTAAGGATTAGGGGGTAGCTCAGTGGCAGAGTGCTTTAGGGACATGCCCTGGGCTCAATTTCCAGCATTGCAGGGATGACTAACAATAAGGTAGATTCAAGCAGTCCACAAAAACCAAATCTTTGAAGAGAAGCTCAGAGTACAAGTAATCAACATGCTCTCCAGTGGGTCTTCACTGCATCAGTGTTTAAGAAGTACCATCATAACACAGATTAGTGCTCTTTAATTTTAGGGGATTGCTAAATCTTCCAGAGTTCCACTTATTAACAATAGAGAAGAGTTCATGATTAGCAGAAAAGAAAAAGAAAAAAACACTCTATTGAGCACAAGAAGAGTCACAGACACAGAGCAAATCAGAAATAGATACAATGCAAATTAGCAAGGAATGTATGTAGGTGAGCCCTGGTTCATTAAACTGGTGAACATGTAGTAGTGATTATTTATAAGTGGCATGACAAGGTATGCTGAGCTACAAAAACATAGCCTATATTTCTGAACTGTTGATTATAATGAAATATGTGAGGAATAGGAAAAAGTATTTTAAATTATAAGTAAAAATAAATACTAAATACAACACAAATACATTTTGAAATATTACATTAAATTTAGGCAAAAAATTTCAGCTAAACTTCACCTCTGGCCAAAGGTGGAACCTGCTTATCACCCTTGGCAAAGAGAAAGTGCAAAAAGATAATGAGGCCATATTTAAATTAGTATTATTGAATTCTTTAGTCATAGAAACAAGAAAATCCATAAATAATGAAATAAGCTTTAGTATACTACATAGTTAACAAATATATCAGAGATGTTTCAGCTAAAATTCTTACAAAAGGGAAAACACATTAATCTTTCAGATGATAATAATAAAGGGTAAAGCTCCACATGTCCTGAGTCGGCCATACATGAAAAAAAATATTACATATATTTATATTTGGTGGTACTGGGGTTCCTAGAAACCCTTCTAACTTCAGGCTACACTCCCAGACCTATTTTATACTTTTTTAAATTTGGAAACAGGGTCTCTTAGGCCAGAGCAGCTGGCTTCGAACCTGTGCGATCCTCCTGTCTCTGCCTCCCAAGTGCAGGGATTACAAGCATGCGCCACCACACCCAGCCATACATGAAAATTTTAAGCTAGCCCAGGGTGTGTAACCGTCTGTAAAAGACCAGGTAATAAATTACTAATTTAGGCCATACAGGCCACGTGGTTTATTCTGCCATAAGCACCCATCAACAATACCTAAATGAATGAGTGTGGCTGTGTTCTAATCAAACTTTATTTAGAAAATCAGGAGCAGACAGGATTTGCCTTGTACTACTGTGTGCTGACACTGGAACTAAACATGTGGATATGTGGATCTCAGATTAGCAACAATGTCAAGAGTTAGTTTTAATTATAAATTTCAGCTTCTAAAACCAGGGTATATCCAAATAACATTGAGATTCCAATTTTCCACTATCAGTTTGGTCTCAGCATTCTACAGCAAAATGTTGTTGTGTGTGTAAATAAAAATTATTTCCTAGTGCTTACTTATAAGCACACATATTAAGGAAAATAAGCTACAAAGAACGGTTCTTAAAAATAGAAAACAACATGCCTTACTCAGGCAACTTGACTGATAAGATAGAAATTACAACCATTTTTGTTAGACCAGTGAAACAAAGGTCAGATAAGCAAACAAAGAAGATAGCAAATTTAAGAACATATTTAAGAGGAGGAATCTGTATTTGAAATAAACATGGCTTACCTCATTAATACTAACTTCTGCCTCTACATACTGTAGACCTTTCTGGATGATAGAAATCAATGCAGCAGGTGGGACAAGTGCACCATTTATATTACTTTGACTTATATGGCTTTCTATACCAAAGGTAAATGCTGAATGAGAAAATCCTAGAAGCAAAAAAAAAAAAAAAAAGTATGAGAATTTATTTTTCTAGTAGCAACATGTTAAAAATTATACCAATGAAAAGATTCAAAATCACATTTCTTCATTTGAAATTTAAACTCTTAGCTAAGGCCGAATATGTTTTTATATAAAAGCTATATCAAAATTTAAACATGTCAGTCTGCCTGTATTTTCTTCTCTCAATTAAAGTACTCTTTAAAATATCTAGTACCTTCTACATTAGTGGCTTCAAATTTTCTAAAATTTAGCAATGATATATAACCAACCTCAACAAAAAAAAGCATCAAACTTAAAAAGTTGAAAAAGACGAAATCATCTGATTCAACTACTTAGCTAAAGATAACTGAGGCCAGGGTAGATGAAGTGACATTTAATATTTCTATAGTATATTTAAATTTCTACGTATCAATTTTCAAACACTTTCAAGATTTTGCAACTTATAAACTACTAGAAAACAAAACTATAAGAAATGGCAACAAATTTAAAACTGAAAACAAATTCTAACACATAGTTCCCATCCTTCAATGTATGAATTGAGTACTTTAAAAAATACAAACTATTTTCTACTTTATTTCATTTAAATGAAATCTTTAGGAGATACAGAGCCAGCAAATAAAAATCCAGTTTCTACATCTCTTAATTAGTATGTTCCTACATACTCAATTATTTAAGAGTATGTGTGTATGTATGTTTTACTGGGAATTGAATCCAGGGGCATTCTACTTCTGAGCTACACCCCAAACCCTTTTTACTTTTTATTTTAAACAGGATCTAATTAGGCCTGAGAGTCTGAGGCTGGTCTTATACCTGGGATCCTCCTGTCCTAGCCTCCAAAGTACTGGGAATACAGGTGTGCAGCTGGCTCAATTACTTACTTCTAATTTGAAATACTTAAAACCATAACACATCTCTTTTATGGTTGGCCATGTTTTTTATGAAAGTGTAGTCCAAATCCAAAAGTTCTAGAAAACTGACAAAACCAAGGGTGGTTATTCTCTTTAACAAAATACCCATCATAGTTAATCAGTAAATGGTAATTGCTATTAACATCTTTTAAAACAATTTAAATTACACAGGTTATATAGAATGTTTAAGAAATTTTTGTACTAACTAAATGAATATTAGCTTGGTTCTTGGTTGAACTGATTTAATCTAAGTAACAATAGTTTTTTAACTTGTTTTATTCTAACTTACTGTTTAGTACATGTACTTTTTGTATTTGTGCTTCTATCCTTAGGTGCCTTGTGGCAACTATAAAGAGTATAATGAAACACTATGGCGTAACAAACAGCATGGACCAGGAAATATTTTAATTCATTTATTATAGTCAAAGTATACCTAAGTTGATTTTCCTCATCTCTCTCTTCCCTTTTGTATCTGTAACTACCCATAGTGGAGGGGGATAAGAAAACACATTACCTTTGAGACATTGATTTTAATTTCCTGATTTTGCCCATATGTAAGATCATGATTAAATATTTATAGTTTCCAGCTTAATCTGTGCTCACAAAGATGGCTACACAAAAAAAACCAATAGGGGAAAAAGCATACCATTTTAAAGTTACTATCAGAACTGCAGGAAGCCTATAGCTCCTTGGATATAAGTAATTTCCAGGTTGCCAGGATAAAAAGCTAAGACCAAGGACTGGGGAAGGTGGGGGGAAAAAGTGTGAAATACAATAATGAAATAAACACACAAGTAGTAAAGTTGGAGATCCTAGTTTTTAATTACATACTACTTCCTAAATGACTTTTTCAAAAAATCTTAAACTGGCTGGGGTAGCTTAGAGATTTTAGAAGACAGAGATAAAAGATATCAATTTATGGAGGGCCTCTGCAATGTATTAGGCAAAACACACACACACACACACACACACACACACACACACACACACACACACACACAATGTTATTATGTTATAATCCAATTCAACAGAAGGGAAAACAGAGCCACTAAAGCAAGACAGTAGGATCAAATTCATTACCACACACCTGCTATTCCTTTTGTGTGTGTGTGGTACTGTGTGTGGAAACAGGGTCTCACTAAGTTGCTGAGAGCCTCACTAAGTAACTGAGGCTGGCTTCAAACTTGTGTGATCCTCCTGTCTCAGCCTCCCAAGTTCTGGAATTACAAGTGTGCGTAACCACGCCCAGCCTGCTGTTCCTTTTAAAAAGTCAAAACAAAATAAAGAAAAAAGCTAAGGAGTAACTGAGTACCTGCTTCCTGAGAAAGTGTACATTATTGTGTTGTTTCAACTCGGGGTCCTGAAAAGTGCATGAAACACTACATTTTAATAGTAGCACCTAGCACCAGAATTTTAAAAGTGTTTGACTCACATGAAATTTGTAAATTGCATAAAGTCCATGCTTTCTGTGTTCCCTATTCTTGGGTATAATTTAAGTAGTCAAAATCATTACATTTATACCCTATTTAATTTGCTTGTATAAGCTAACCTATTGTTTCATTTTAATAACATAATACCTATAGAATTGCTCAATTTATTTTTATTGGTATTTTATATATACAGGAAGATAGACACAAGGGGTTAGCACAATATATCCAAGAATATCCTAGGTTATTAAGGGCAAAACTGTGCCCATTTCTGGCTGCAGTGCTGCATACATCTGGAATTTGTTTTGTCAGACCTTAAGAGAAGTGATATCAGGTCCTCAGACCTCAAATTATAGAAGATGTGCTCATAACTGAGCTAACGGATGCTCTCAAATATCAATGACTCAACCCTGATGTCTTCATTAGTGTTAAGGTTTACACTAAAGACGTTCTACACTTACATACTCTGCTAAACAAATTTATTTTATTTATTTTTTATTTATTTATTTTTGCGAGTCTGGGGGTGGAAACCAGGGGCATTCGACCTCTGAGCCACCCTCCCCCTTTTTAATTCATCATTTTGAAACAGAGTCCAAGTTATGGAGGCCTCACTAAGTAGCTGAGGCTGGCCGCAAACTGCAATCTTCTGGTCTCAGCCTCCCAAATGCTGGGGATTACAAGCCTGCGCCACCACACCTGGATTGCTTAATAAATTTAAATTCAACTAGTATGTTTTACTTCTAGTCATAGCACTGCATGGCAGCTTAAAATCATTATGTTCAAAAATCTATTTTTCTCCTTCACTACCAATTTTTTTCCTAGAAACTTCTGGTCTCTTCATTATACCTAAAGCCTTAGTTGGATTAACCTGGCCCTGGAACATTACCATTTGCCAAGTTCTATCACCCTACCTCCTCTGGACTCTGCATCACTTTTCCTCCTCTGCCAGGATTTGAGTTAAGCCCCCATCATCCTTTGCATTGACTATTATTGCTGTTAGTTCCCTTTTTCCCCAGTTCAGTATATGTGTCACACTGCTGCTGGAATACTACAACTGATATATTACTTCTTACCTGAACACTTTTCTTACACTTTATTGGTGCATTACAATCTCTAATCACAATATAATTCCTAGTGATGGCGATACACATGCACACAGCACTTGGTGGGTTTTCTCCACCCTATTGCCCCAAATTCTCCCTTCCCCAAACAAGGTACTGAATTACCTAAACACTTTGTTTTGAAGATTTAAAGAAGTTTATTAAAAAGATAGAAATACAGAAAATAGAAATACAGAAAATAGTTACAGCTCGATACCAAAATGGCATGAGGGGGGAGGGTGGCCCGGGCCAACTCACCACCTCCCTTACCTAAACACTTTTAATGATCCCCTTGACCTTTATAATACAGGGCAAACTCCCGAGTATGACAGACAGTAATTTTTGCCATCTAGCCCTACCTGTCTCAACTTCATCTTATCAATTTCATACACCCTAGCTTCTTTCATTGAACATTTAACTTAAGTAATGGAAAAAAATCTCATAACATCTTGAATATGCTGTGCTATACCATTCTTGACTCTTGCATTTTTACTCTGTCAGGGTTAATGTTTTTTTCTAGGCTGATCCAAGGAAATTTGCAATGTTTAACAATGGTAGCATCTATGATTTTTACACAGGTTTAAGTACTGTACTAGAGTGCTTGAGATAAGTATTATGGTATATTACTCCATTAATTCTGGGGAACCAGCAAGTTACCTGATTTCAAGTAACTCAGTAAACTTTTTTTTTAAGTTAGAATTATACCACAATGTATTGCAGGCATATCTGAAAATCTATAACTCCAGAAAAAGCATAAGACTTAAGTCTTCCTTGAAAAACAATCTAAAACTTGAACCAGGTTTATGCGAGAAAAAAAATCTCATTTATCTGTAAATATGACTGCAGGAAATACTTTTTCAGGAACAGCTTTCAATTTACATAGGAAGCAAAAGCAATCCCCTAAATCTGTGAACTGTTGAAATCCAGCTTTCCTGCCTAAAATAGCATCCTTTTTTCCTCATGGGTAAAAGCAGATCTGACATGAATAGTACCTTCTATAACACTAACTAGTATAATTAGGATTCAAGAGGCAGGAGAGAGGTAACAGACAGGAAGGAGGATGAAGCCCATAGCATTCAGTATGTAGCAATTTGTGATAGAGATAAGTAGCAGATGTGTGTGTGTGTGTGTGTGTGTGTGTGTGTGTGTTTTGTGAGAACACAAAATGACCATTTTCTATATTTTCTATGCTGCTTGTTTCAGAGACTGCTTTCCCTTGGGATGTTAGGGATTGCGTTCTTAAAGAGGAGTCAGTCTTCCAGGGCCAGCCAACTCTACTTTGTAAACAGCATACAGGCATAAGAAAATGGACCTTGAACACTATGGCTATGGCACCAGGGTGTCTAGGACAAGGCAAATTGATTTTTAAAACGGCAGGACTTAACTATGAACACAATACAGTGTCCTAGCCTGGGACAAAACAAAACAAAACAAACAAACAAACAAACAACCCTGATTCATTCAAAGTCCTACTATAGCTTCAGGTTAGGAAAGCCCCCAAATTGATACTCTTGCTTATATCATCACGAAAACCTTTTTTCCCAATCTATTTCCAACTCTGCTGTCCAGATCCAGATTTAAGAAATTAGAAGAGGGGGAATGTGTTATAGGGTATGCTGGACATTAAAGAGTTAGACAACTTAGCACTTGTATACTAGAGGATATCAATTTTGTGCCCTACTTTTGTACTTAAAAATAAATATAAAAGCTAGGTGGGATGGCACATACCTGTAACCCCCACTACCTGCAAGACTGAGAAAGGAGGACAACTTCACAAGACTCTAAGCAACCTAATGAGACTTTTTTTCAAAACAAAAAGGTTAAAAATGGATTAGGAGGGAGGCATAGCTCAGAGGTAAAACTGCCTCTGTACCAATCCCCACAAAATTAAACTAACAAACACAGGGCTGGGGATATAGCTCCAATGTATAGTGCTTGTTGGGTCCAATTATCAGAATTGTAAAACAAAACACCTCTCCCCTGACTTTATATTAAATTTTCTGAAATAATTTTAATACTATCATATATTCAGTCAATAAATGTACTGGGTCAGTAAATTACTGATACCATAATTTGATATTCAGATTTTTCCAATGTTCACTGTTTAAAAAAAAAATCTTAAACTATCTGTACAGTTTTTTTTTTTGCCACGTATAACCTCCCTCAAAGATTCCCTCAAAAGCTGAAAAAGACATGATTGTTTTAGAGAAAATTTTCATGATTGCCAAAATGAGTTTCAAAAGTTAGGCAATTTATAATGTCACTAGCGATTTATATATGTTCCCCTATGCCCTCATTATACTGGTTAGTCCTTAAAAAATTGATATTAAGCAATTTCTCTCCTCGGCAGTATTGTAAACACCTCTGTCCTTTATAAATGTGTCAGTAGAAATATGTAGTAGTATTTTCTGTGTCAGCAAAGAATGGTCATTCAGCTTACAAAACAAGGAAAACTGTTTGGAAGTATAAAATTACCTTAATTACTAGCAGTTATGACAAATGCTTGCAGTTTATTGTAAACTGGTTAAGTGTACAACTATAGGTGTCAAATCAAAGTTATTCCATATTTTATTATAATGAAAAACTATGTACCTATTTGTACTTCTATATAGCTAGTAATCTATTCATAAAAACTAGAAGGAAAATTGAAGTGGAACATACCAGATCCTGAGTTCTCTTTTCTCCTTCTCTTCATGACTAGAGGCATATTACTGGTTGCCAGGTTAACTGACTTCATCCAACTGGCACTATAATCTGTTTATAAATGGCACCCAGAGTGACGTATGTTACCTACTCCAGTTACCTTTATTCATACCAAGAGAACTGTACTGTCATTGATTGTTAAGATTTTATTTACTATTATACAGGCTAATAACTTTAATAAGAAAAATGAACATGTATTATAGGTCAGAACCATGTTATACATATTCATTCATTTGGTTATTTTGTGCCCATTATGATAGTGTGTGTGTGTGTACACGTACATCTTGAACAGTCCTTGTTTGAAATGCTTGAGACTATGTGTGATTTTGGAACATGTACATATACACAATGAAGTATCTTGGGAATGAGACCAAAGGTGTCATTTATATTCATTCATATCTCTCTCATTCATATTCTCTCATTCATATTCTCTCTCTCCCTCCCTCCCCCCCCCTCTCTCTCACACACACACACACACACACACACACACACACACACACACACACACACAGTTTTTTTTTTTGGGGGGGGGGCCTGAACCCAGGAACATCCCACCTCTGAATTACATCTCCAACCCTTTTTACCTTAAGACAGGGTCTCTTTAAGTTCTCCAGGGTAGCCTCAAACTTGGAATCCACCTGCTTCAAGCCTCCCGAAGATGGGATTACAAGTGTGTACCACCATGTCAAAATTCACTTACATAACAAATGTACCTATATACATAGCCTGAAGGTAATTTTACAAATTAGTTTTAGAGTGCCTGCATTTTGACTGAGGCCAATCACATCCCATTTGCATCATCTTGGAACTCAGTTTCAGATTTTAGAGCACTTGGGATTTTTAGATTTTTTTGTACAGGTTGAAGAATCCTCAACCAAACAATATTTGAAGTAATAAGTGCCACCTCAGAAAAAGTAGTGTGGTGCAAGGCCTATATTCAGGGAAATGTAATATCCCTTTGAAAAAGAAAAGTGAACAGTAGAAGAAGGCCTGGTACAGGAGAAAAGAGATGTTCTTTTTTACACCAAATATGCTGGGCTTCCATATATCATCTTCAGATAGATGAAGACTGTTGGAAAGATGAACCTCAGTTCTAATTACATGAGGTTATTGTATTTTAAGTAATAGTATCCAGAATCACAATGCAGAAATAACTCCTTTTAGTAATAAGGGGCATTTGGTTTTTGCAATTTCTAAATAGTTTTCTTTCTTTTCTTCTTTTGTGGTACCGGGGATGGAACCCAGGGGCATTCTACCTCCAAGTGACATCCCCAGCCCCTTTTTTTTTTTTTTTTTCTAATTTTGAAACAGGGCCTCACTCATTTGTGAATGGCCTCACTAAGTAGCTGAGGCTGTCTGCGAACCGCGATCCTCTGGTCTCTGCCTCCAGAATGCTGGGATTACAAGCATGTGCCACCACACCTGGCTCTAGTTGGTTTTCAAACACAAGATTCAACTGTTTTCAGAACAGTCAAGTATATCAGCAATACAGAAATGGAGCTCTTCAACATGTAAAAGATATAGTTAAATCTAATATATAATTCTCTAAACCAAATATACAACTTAACCTAAATCAAACTGCATATTCTTATGCAAAGCAACAAGAAAGACAAGTAGCAGATGTTCACAAAAAATTATCAAAACAATTTCTTTGGCAAAATAAACTCAAACTAAATAATTACAGAAGTCAAAGGTAAGGCAAAAGAGGAAAACATATTTTGAAAAATTTAGTAGCTCCTCTATAGTTAACACCATATCAGTTTCTATTATATAACATAGCATGTACCACTAGGTACTTATTATATGGTTGCTAGATGAGTTATAAGAGCAATCAAATTAATGCCGAAAGGCAAACACTAATTAAAGAGAGAATGCTGAATCAAGTAAAACATTACTCAAAGTTTTACATCCCAAGTAATTTCAATTTTCAAGTCATCTTAACAGGGAAAAAATAATTTTATTCCTTAAGAATACATGCTGAACACGGTCTATCTCATAAAGGTGTAAGATAGTGAGCACAAACAATCTGCTTATGGTTCACTTTCTTCACGTAAAATTGAAAAAAATAAAACGTTAACAATACTTAATAAAAACCTAATAATAAATATACTTTAAATTAGTTTTGATGTGTTATGGATGGCTTATTTGAAACAAAGAAGTCCATTAAATGGACTTTTTGAGGTTGAATTAACACAATTTAGAAAATGCATCTCTGAAAAGGTATGTAATTTGGGAGGAATAATAACAACTAACAAATAACTAACAAATAATAAGTCTAATACAACATTATAAAATATTTAAGATTAAAATGATTTTATTACCTTTGGATTTGGAAATGAGTCAATATTAAACATTATTTGTAGAGAACAATCATTAAATGTTCTTATCAAAAAATACTTCAAATCCACTTATCAAAAAAATACGACTTTTCAAATCCATTTATTTATCAAAACAGAACTTTTTTTTTTCTGTTTTTTGTGGGTCTGGGGATGGAACCCAGGGGCATTCACCCTCCAAGCTACCCCCCTGCCCTATTTTTTATTCTTTATTATTTTAAAACAGGGTCTCACTAAGATGTGGAGGGCCTCACTAAGCAGCTGAGGCTCTCCGTGAACCGTGATCCTCTGGTCTCAGCCTCCAGAATGCTGGAATTACAAGCGTGCACTACCACACTTGGCTAAAAGAGAACTTTCAAAAGGTGTTTCTGAACTTCCAGATAAGAGAGGCTTTTAGGTAATGAGATAGGCAAAAAATTTTATCTTCCTTAGTGGGAGTAGTGAGCATTCACAATCTTATTAGTCCTTTAAACATCTTTGCAATGATCCTTTCATTACCATGATTCTGTGTGTTCCCTTTCTGTGTGTCTCATAATCCAACCAAGTATTCTTATAGAGATGAGAGCAGTGTTAAGACTGTTTCTTTTGTATATAGATTAAAATCTTCCTAGAGAAATAATTATGGACCTACAAGGAATTTAATAAAATTTATTGCAAAATGGCCATATCTTTGTATAGTTAGAGATAAGAACCAAGAATAACTTTATAGAATGCATCACAAATGCCCAGATCTACAGTCACTCTGGGAATTTGCTACGGGCAAGATTCTGGCCTCTAGGTAAATCCTAAATTCATAGAACTATAAAATTCTCTCTATTGCCTATTTTTGGAAGTTACTTCAAATGAATATCTCACAGCATCCTTTATGATAAAAACATGCCCCATCATTACTGCTAAGCCTTGCCCACAAATATAAATAAGCCACTTTTATAGGTAGTTCCTCTTTACAAGATATTTTCATACTCTGGGTATCAGTATATGTACATTTCATGCTTTCTACTTTATCCTGAAGTTACTAATTATAATTTTTCTTTCAAGATATTGTGAACGTTATACATACCCAGTGTCAACGTTCTTGTCAAGTTCTAACTGTCCAACAACTAACAAAGGCCAGTGGCTTTCAAACTTTATTAGGCCCATGAATCACCTAAGGCCTTTGTAAAATGTCGATTTCCTAGTCCCACTTGTTATTTCCTAAGTGACTAAGTCACCTAAGTGACGCATGCAGGTGGTCACAAGATCAGACTTCAGAATTTTGGTATAGGCAATGATTGTTAAATCTATGGCAAATTACACTTCTAAAAAATCTGCCATTAAGTCAAAAGGTCATCAGTAGAGCCTAAATTTTTTCAATATATCTTAACATAAAGAAGTTATAATTTTTACCAAGAGTGCTGTTTCTATTTTTAGAAATGTGAGTTAATATTGCACTTTATCATTAGTATAGTGAAAGCATGAAACTTTCTATGGAATACAATAAGCATACCTGATAACAGAGTAAAAAGTTATACAGGCCTTCATCTAATATATATCAGTCCATACAATGTTTTAAATATGATTTCTGCTTTATTTTACTATAAATTAAAATACCCATGTAAAAGGATTTTATATAAGAATATAATGTTAAAAAACTTTTGATAATATTTAGTAACTAAGTAATATTTCATATATTAAACCAGAATATTATTTTGCTATATTTTTACTATGTTTTATTGTAGAAACATAAAAGATCAATTTGTAGACTTCTGTTTGGACACAGGAAAATTTAAGTGTTCATTAGCACACTAACTTCATATTGCCTTATTTTACCTCAGCACAGGATGAATCAATCACAGAACATCACTGAGCTATTCATTTGTTTCACTTCCAAAACCATTAATTTCATATGGTTCAGCATGTAGTTGCCTTTAAAATACATATTTTGTAATATATTTCCCATCTACTGATCCTTCATAGCAGTTTTGGTTATTTGTTCAAAATTCTCAAAGTTCTGGCTTAAAAGGTGATCACATTCGAAAGCAAAAAGCACAATGTATTTTGACCTAACAAACTGCATTTGGGCCAAAAATTCTAACTTCTAAATGCATTTACATGTTCCATATATAACAATCACTAGAGGTCACTGCTTTTTCATGCTATTAATCATTTTATTTAATTCTAAACAATATTTGGAAGTTCTCTTCTAGATATGTCTTCTAAACCAGTTTAAACAAAAGAGATGCATTAATTTCAAAGCTTCATAACAAGTTATTCTCTTATGATTGGTTAACTTTAGTTTCTTATCTCTCTTCCCCTCCCTGCCCATCCTTGTTGAGTATCATCTTCTCAGCTAGTCAAAGAGGAATAGTGCTAGTTCTTGGAAACAGAAAACATCCATCTAAGAGAAAGGCTCAGAACTGAAGCACGGCTGAAAATGTCAAACAATGGGATGGATTTGTTCCCAGGAAGGAAAGGACAACGACCTAAGCCCTCTAAGAACAACTATTCAAATCTAAAAACTACAAATTGAGGCTTCAACGTCCTTCAGTAGTTTAGACTTCTATTCTGTTCTTTTCTCTCTCTCATTCGTAGCTACCAAAATTGTCTTTCTTATACCAAACCTCAATTTACTACTAAACCATAATAGTAACTTTATGGTATAATTTCTAAAATTCAACCTCTAGATTTGATTGACATTTCAAATTACCAAATGATTCTACCACATGTTAATAATCTGCACTTACCACTTGCAATCAATATTTTCCACCATCCTATGACTCATCCATACACAACAGTTTTCCTTTCACTTTTACATTTTATGCTTAATCTAGCCACATTTTCCTTTATGGAAGTCCTTCTATATTATGCCTAAATCTCTTAAAATATCTAGATAACGTGGTCACTGATTTACTTAGCATTAATTGCAAATGACTTTCAATTCTATATTTAGGACATTAAATATGTTAAATATTTAATCAGTTGGGATAATACTTATGAAAGCATTCTAAAAATATACCATTAATTTAGTTTTGAAATGCTAACTACAGTTGGAACCAATAGCATTTAACTGAGGATACTAGATATATATTATCAAACTGATGGTACTTGAAAATTTATATGTTCCTACTAAACATGTACAATAATCTAATTTATAACAAATCATAAAAAAGACAAACTGATTATTACAAATATTTCCCTGAGGTTGATTCTAACATATTTGAAAGAGTCAGAGAGTTAAACCATGCAGTAAAACATAGCTTTAAATGGCAGTCCAGACATTAAGGAAACATACAAAGTTCAGCAGTTTGGACTGATACAAATTTCAAATGCATAAAAGTTTATTTTGAGAATATTAAAATAATTTGAGGCCTATTTACTTTATAGAAGTACTCACCTGACTCTTGCAAGTATCTATATACCAAGAAGTTGACCTCATCACTGCTTATACTCATCTTTATTCTCACTTAAACCATGAGGTCACAACACAGGATATAACCCTAAAAATAAAACAAAGTTAATTATTTTCTCAGTAAAATATTTAAAACAAAATGTAAACATGTTTTAAAAACTACTTGGTTTTATTAAATGATGTAAATTAAGGGTTCTATATTACCTAATAATAAGCCCTGATAAAGTTAATTTTCCATTGTTAGTAAAATGATCATACAACCAAAACATGGCCGGTGCTATTTACAAGGTCAACAAAAGCTAATCAAAATTTCTAAGAGGGAATAAAGAGGGCTTTGGCATCATATTTTAATGATTATATCATATAATATATAAAAGCTGTTTTACTTTTATTGTCCCTTAGCTAAAAAAAGGCTAATATTTAAAATCGAGAATACTGTTATTAGCCAGGCATGGTGGCACATGCTTGTAATCCCCAGGCTTGGGAGCGAAGACAGGAGGATCACGCAGGTTCGAAGCCAGCAAGGCTGGCTTAAGGGACCCTGTTTCCAAATAAAAAATATATATGTAAGATAGGTCTGGGAGTGTAGCCCGGAGGTAGAAGGGTTTCCAGGAACCCCAGTACCACCAAAAAAAAAAAAAAGAAAAAAGATTATTATATATTATTCAGAAAAGGCATGATTCTATGTCTAGGCCACTGGGTAGAGGAGAAAAACAAGTCATCTATTCTGGCTTTATCTATGTGATTTTTCAGAATTTAACAGCTTTAATTTTCTGCATCTAACATGCAATGTTTCAATCTCAAAGTGTTCTCTACGTAAAATAGATGCTAAAACACAGCCCCCCAAACTCAAAGGACATTCTCTTACTGGACACACATAAATCTTGAATACAGATAGGAAAGGAGAAGAAAACTGAGACATGAAGTAAGTGTTTCTAATTATATGTATCCATTCTTAAATCACAGACACAATTTATTTAAAGAAGAGGTCAGCAAACTTCTGTAAAGAGTCAGACAGTAAATATTTTGGACTCTGCCAACCATACAGTCTGTCACAATGACTCAACTCTACCATATGGTACAAAAACTGCAATATGTAAACAAATGAGCATGGCTTTGTTCCAATAAAACTTTATTTATGGTCACTGGAATTTGAATTTCATAACTGTTGTACCACACAATATTAGTGGTATTTGTTTTGTTCCCCAAGCACTTAAAAATATAAAAAATTTTTCTTTTCTAGGTTCTTACAGGATGGAGGGCTAGACTGTAGTGGTGTTGTTTTAATCTGTCCTCTTTCCCTCCCTCCCTCCCTCCCTCCCTCCCTCCCTCCCTTCCTTCCTTCTTGTGGTACTGGGGGTGGAACCCAGAGGCTTTCTACCTCTGGGCTATACTCCCAGCCCTATTTTTTATATTTTATTTGGAAACAGGGTCTCACTAAGTTGCTGAGGCTGGCTTCGAACCTGCGTGATCCTCCTGTCTCAGCCTCTCAAGCACGGGGATTACAAGCATGCACCACCATGCCCGGCTTAATCTGTTTTAAAAAAGATATAACTGGGGCCGGGCGTGGTGGCGCACGCTTGTAATCCCCGCGCTTGGGAGGCAGAGACAGGAGGATAGCGCAGGTTCGAAGCCAGCCGCGTGCACTGGCTTAGGAGACCCTGTTTCCAAATAAAAATGTAAAAATAGGTCTGGGAGTGTAGCCCAGAGGTAGAAGGGCTTCCAGGAACCCCAGTACCACCCCCCCCCAAAAAAAAGATATAACTGGCATCTTTTCTGTATAAAGGCATATTTAACATTCTGGACCTATGCTGCTTCCCTTGTCTAAGAAGGTCAAATTCCAGTTACTGATACTACTTAGGGTGATGATCCAAATGCCGATTAAATATGCTAGGTGATGTGTGAAAGAGAAACACTACACACTCACACACACACACTCACACACACACAAGCACTTTATACAGAATAATTAGTTGAATTCACTCAGAATTATGGTTGATAATCTGAATGGTACTATGACAGGTTTTCAAAATATGGACTACAGCTAGACCTTCACACCTTAGAGGTTGTTATAATTAACTAATTGTAATTAATAAATTGTAATTAATGGCTAATTAAAACTTAGATAAAAAATGCACAGTAAAATTATCAACAGAGACAACCTAAGCTAAGAGTACAAGTAGGCAAAGAATGTAAATGTAGGTGGTTTACAGAATTTCATATTGAAAAACAGTGCTGAAGAAGCCAATTTTCTCTTTAATTCAAAATTTCTCAAGTCTTTCTAGTAATTCTTAGCACTAGAAGTTCCTGTTGCTAATACCAAGTCATAATAAATGTTGTCAATGCCCATGTACAGTGCAGGCTGTCACTGTACAGCTTTCATAGGCTATGATATAAATAAAAGACAATATAAATGGTCAGCTACACTCTGCTGGCACATACAACTATCACTAAATAATAGGTTTTAAACACACAATCATCTATTACAAATATTTTCTTTGTTGGGTATGTGTTCTCAACCTACTGTGAAATGATTTAACAGTGTTATCTGATGCCATGCTACCACTGGGTTAGCACAGGGAACTCTGCCACACTGTCAAAATTTTAAATGCAAACTCAAACCAACAAAAGCAAAAGTGTGTGCAGTGGTGGGGATTAAGTCACTTCAGAAAATGACTGTATTTGGAGATAGAGCCTTTTAAAAAAGATCATTAATTTAAAATGAGGCCATTTGGGGTAGAGCCTAATCCAGTATGACTGGTACCACATAAGAAGAGATACCAAAGAAGACGATGTACCACATGAAGACATAGAGGCCATCATTTGCAAGCCAAGAAGCAAGTCCTCAGAAAAAACCAACCTTGTTGACCTCTTAACGTTGGCTATCTAGCCTCCAGAATTGTGAGAAAACAGATTTCTGCTTTTTTGGCCACCCAGTCTGTGGTATTTTTTTTAATGGCAGTCATAGCAAATATAAAAAACCCTTCATCACATACAATTTTTTTTAGATGGGGGTCTAACTATATTATCTAGGCTTGAATTGAACTTACGTGTTCAAGTAATCCTCCTGCCTCAACTACCCAAGTAGCTGGAACTACTGGCACATACTACAACTGGCTTCATCATCACAAATTCTTAAAACCCTTCACTTAATCATTCAACACTTTTAAATTTATAAAATTCAAACAGGGTGGTGGTGGTGTACACCCGTAATCCCAGTACTTGAGAGGTTTGAGACAGGAGGATCTCAGGTTCCTAGCCAACCTCAAAAACTGAGCCAGGGCCTCTGCAACTTTGTGAGATCTTGTTTCAAAATAAAATAGGGTCACCGGGCATGGTGGTGCACGCTTGTAATCCCAGCATTTGGGAGGCTGAGACAGGAGGATCGTGATTCATGGCCAGCCTCAGTTACTTATTGAGGCCCTTTGCAACTCAGTGAGACCCTGTTTCAAAATAAATAATAAAAAATAGGGCTAATACTGTAGCTCGGAGGTAGAATGCCCCTGGGTTCCATCCCCAGCACCGAAGGGGGGGGGGGGGGGGTTCGGTATGGCTTAGAGATAGAATGCCCCAGGGATTCCATCCCCAGTACCAAAAGTAAAAAAAAAAAAAAAAAAAAAAAAAGTAAAATAAAAATTCACAATTGTTAGGATGTCTTTTAGGAAACTAGATTCTTCCTTTAGGAACCAATACTACTCTTCACAAATTACTGAAGATAATGAGATGAACATAGTACCTATCTCCTGCCCACTAATATCCTTCTTCTTCTGATGAAGAAGATAACATGCTTAAGATAAGCATCATAAATGGTTCTCCCACCTTGTTAAAAATAACTAAAACTTCAGTGTTAGATACAATCTGACAATCTCAAGAACAGTAAGTTCTAAATGAAATGTATATTTCAGCTTATTTTAATACACCTGATCAAACAAAATTAAACAAAAAAGTCCAACAAGATCAAATCATTTAAGTGATTTTCTGAAGCATCACTGACAAAGAGTAAATTATTTTTTTTATCTATTAGCCCTATAAACTACAACTTAACTATGTTTCATTTACATACATTTTAGGATATCTTCCCTTGGCTGCCTGTAATATTAAGATCAAAGAAAACCAAAGCACACATTTCCTTAAAACAAAAACTCCACCACTCTTATGAGGATAAATTCTATATAAATTGGATTTTAAAGACTCAATCTCATAATATACTATTTTATTCACAATACTAAGGAGAAAATATCACTGCTTTTCATCTTATTTATTTATTTATTTATTTATTTTTGGTGTTCTGGGGATGGAACCCAGGGACAATGTACCTCTGAGCTACACCCCCAGTCCTATTTTTTTGTCTTTTTAAATTTGTGTGTGTCTTACACACACAAATTTTTTTTTTTTTTTCAGTACTTGGGATGGAACCCAGGGGCATTCTACCTCCAAACTACCCCCAGCCCTATTTTTTTAATTTATTTTTATTGGTGCATTGTAATCATACATCACATTGGAATATAAGACTTGAGAGGATATACAAACACACATCATCCAATTAGCCCTCATCCAGCCCCCATCACATTCCCTCCCCCTCCCTCGATCCCATGCTTCTTTGGTGATTAACTTTGATACATATGTTTATGTACCTCTTGCTTTTTAAAGAGGCTCCATCCTCCCCTATTCCATACCCTCTGATTGGTCACCTTAATTGCTTCACTATAGGGCCCTTTCTATAGCTCAACCTCTTCCTGTTGCCCATTTCCTCCTAGTTATTGATGATTAGGGGAAGCATCTGGTTTTAATTTTCTGTGATATTTCTCTGTGCATGCCGCATTGCAAATACCGATCCCACTCTTGACGGCCCCAGTTGTGGCCTGGCTACCCGGTGGACTGATCCAGACCTTACTGGCTCAAGCAGCAGCCTTGCCTCGTGGAAGGCCCTGGTTCTGGCCTCGCTGGCCCCGACACTGGCCTAACCCCTCAGCTGGCTCCGATCCCAGTCTCAGAGGCTCCAGCACCGGCCTTGCCTCACGGCAGGCTCCGATGTTAGCCGATGGCCCTGGCATCGACCTAACCCCTCGGCAGGCTCTGATCCTGGCCTCGCTGGCCCCAGCACCTGCCTAACCCCTCAGCAGGCTCCGATCCCAGCCTCAGAGGCCTCAATAGCGGCTTTGCCTCACGGAAGGCTCCAATGCCGGCCAGTGGCCCCGGCACCGGACTAACCCCTCAGCAGGCTCTGATCCCGGCCTCGGAGGCCCCAGCATTGGCCATGCCGCGCGGCAGGCTCCGATCCCAGCCTCGCTGGCCCCAGCACCGGCCTAACCCCTTGGCAGGCTCCGATCCTGGCCTCGGAGGCCTCAATAACAGCCTTGCCTCACGGAAGGCTCCAATGCCGGCCGTTGGCCCCAGCACCGTCCTAACCCCTCGGCAGGCTCCGATCCCGGCCACACTGGCCCTGGCACCGGCCTGACCCCTTGGCAGACTCCAATCCTGGCCTCGTTGGCCCCGGCAACGGCCTAACCCCTCGGCAGGCTCCGATCCCGGCCTCGGAGGCCCCAGCACTGGCCTTGCCTCATGGCAGGCTCCGATCCTGGCCTCGCTGGCCCCGGCACCGGCCTAACCCCTCAGCAGGCTCCGATCCGGGCTTCAGAGGCCTCAATAGCGGCCTTGCCTCACGGAAAGCTCCGATGCCGGCCAGTGGCCCCAGCACCGGCCTAACCCCTCCGCAGGCGCTGATCCCGGCCTTGGAGGCCTCAATAACGGCCTTGCCTCACGGAAGGCTCCAATGCCGGCCGTTGGCCCCGGCACTGGCCTAACACCTCGGCAGGCTCCCATCACGGTCTCGGATGCCCCAGCACCGGCCTTGCCTCACGGCAGGCTCCGATCCCAGCTTTGCTGTGTCCGTCTCTGGCCTCACCTCTTGGCAGGCTCTGAGCACCCTCTTCTCCCAACTATTTGTCCCACGTTCTCGAGGGTGCGTGGTGGTAGTAGCATTCTGCCTCTGGGGTCATTACTTCAAAAGTTCCAGGTGTAATGTATCAGATCTCTGCCTCCCCTGAGTACTGGCCACTGCCATTGCCACTGCCTCCACGATTTCCAATCTTTCCCAAGCTCTCTTTTCACTCTGAATGTTGTCCGATCTTCCTAAGCATGTGTGACGGTAGCATGCAACCTTTGGTGTAATTTCTCAAATAAATAAATAAAGTTGGTAGGCTCCGATTTCTGCTTCTCCTGAATACAATTCTCCACCACCAACACGAAGACCGCTTTCAGCACCGCCTTCTCCTTGGTCTCTGCTAAAGTCTCTCTCCTTACAGGTGATGTCCAAGATTTTTAACAATGTAGAGAAGAATCAGTCCTCCTTAGCGGGGAATTTTTCCAATAATTTCAGTTCATTTGGATAAGTTTTGTCTGCATCTCCAGTATCCTGGCATCTGCCACCTCCTTGACCCCTCTCCGATATTTTCCTTTTTTCTTTTTCTTTTCCTTTTTTACAGGGTCCTTCCGGGTGGAAAGGGGGGTCACCTAGGGGAGCCCCGCCAGCGCCTGCCCACCCGCCCAGGGTCGGGAGCCCAGGGGCCCCGGACCATGGGGTCCTACCGGGTGGAGAGGGGGTTCGCCGAGGGGCGCCCCGCCAGCGCCTGCCCACCCGCCCTGGGTCGGGGGCCTGGGGTCCTTCCGCCCAGCCCTATTTTTAACTCTATTTTAAAACAGAGTCTCACTAAGTTGAAAATGGTCTCAGTAAGTAGCTGAGGATGGCCACGAAGCACCACGATCCTCCTCTCTCAGCCTCCCAAATGCTGGGCGCCACCACGCCTGGTTTTTTATTTTTTAAAAAGGGTCTCACTGAATTGTGAAGGGCCTTGCTAAGTAGCTGAGGCTGTCCGCAAACCGTGAACCTCCAGTCTCCGCCTCCCAAATGCTGGGATTATAAGCATGCGCCACCATGCCCAACATAGTTGTCTTTTTTACAAAGAGAATATAACTGGGGCTTACAAGATAATATATTATAATTGGGCTTTGTTGTTAGTTTTTATATGACTTCTTTAATAACACAAATATAATGTCCTAGTTAAAGGCCCATAGTTTCTTCATCACCATCCCCAAGAAAAACAAATATAAGTTTAAAAAAACAGGTAGACAAGACAGTTTGCAAATGAAAACCAGCATGCAATGACAATGATTTTACCTTCCGATTTTAACACATGGGAATCTTTCACACAAACTTCCTAAGTGTAATTTATTCTTTTATAGACAATTTTTATGCTGCGAGATAGGAGGCTGTTTTGTTCTCCAAAGTTGGTGAATCTGTTTTGGGGGTGGGGGCAATAGGGATTTAACCTAGGAGGCATTCTACCTTCAAGTTATACCCCCAAACAGATTTTATTTCTTATTTGGAAAACTAAGTTGTAGAGGGCCTCACTAAGTTGCTAAGGCTGGCTTCAAACCTACGATCCTCCTGAAGAATCAGCCTTCCAAATATTGCCATTACAAACCTGAACTACCATTCCCAGCTCAAAGTTGGTGAATCTTAAGAAATTAAAACACAATTATAATTTAGAAAGAAGAAACTTCTAAACTACTTCCCTTTTCTTTCTCCTTCTTACTCCAATCCAGAGCTCTCAATTACAAATTAAAGATAACATGAAAGAGAGGCAAGATCTCTTATAGCTTATATGACTTTAGATAAATGATATAAATTTTCTGCCATTTGCTTCTTCACTTGTAAAGAAATAAAACTGGATTTGGATGGCCTCTTCCTATTTCAAACTTTAATAATTTGATTTGGTCAAATGTACAGACTGATTCTTCATGAAACTTGCAGGCTACCAGAATACCAGATCATATAGAAAATTTTAAGAAATTTTTATAGGCTTACAGAATAAATTAGAAAAAAGTATTAAATGGTCAGATCTCTCCAGGGATTAATGAAAAAAAAAAGCCATCTCATTAAAAAACATTTAAGTATGGCTACACATGATGCTTACTAGGACCTACTCTCCCTTATCAACACAAAGACTTTTGATGTCACTCATTTATTTCAAAATCATAGTGATCTACACCAGGAGTCTCTAAACTATAATCTATGTGTACAATCCAACCTGGAAAACACCTCTTTTTACACATTCAGAAGGTAAGAACAGGACATTTTTTGAATGTTTGTTGAACAGGAAACATTCACCATCAACACTGGTATATCAATTAATCAATTTTAAAGAGTCTTGAGCAAAGCAGACTGGGAGCAGTCAACTTTAATGTCCAACTGACAATAGCTACAGCTCTTTTTTTCTTTTCTTCTCATATCTAAAGACATCTGATTAGCTGCCTCCATAGTCTGTAGATGCTCACCTCAACTCCCAAAACAAAAACTGCATCATGCTAAAAAAATCTTAATGAATATGCACTGAATAACTGAATCACTTAAGGTATATAGACAGGGGAACTATGAACAAGAAAGGAAATCGCAAAGAAAAAAGATAGTTCATATTTTTTGTGTATTTTTTCCCAATTATTGAGGGCTAATCAGTCACAGGACTTAAGGCAAACCAACCACTGTCAGTCTGGGAAAGTAGAGAAACAAAGATATGAAAACAAAATCGAAAGGGTCGTCCCACCAGGCGTGGTGGCGCACGCTTGTAATCCCAGCATTCGGGAGACTGAGACCAGAGGATCATGGTTCGTGGACAGCCTCACCTACTTGGTGAGGCCCTTTGCAACTTAGTGAGACTCTGTTTCAAAATATAAATAAATAAAAAATAGGGCAGGGGGTGTAGCTCGAAGGCCAAATGCCCCTGGGTTCCATCCCCAGACCCGCAAAAAAAAAAAAAAAAAAAAAAAAAAAAAAAGTCCTCTCCTACATTCAAAAAGGCGGGCTAGGCGTGGTGGCACAGGCTCGTAATCCCTGCCCTTGGGAGGCGGAAACAGGAGGATCCTGCAGGTTCGAAGCCAGCCAAGCTGGCTTGAGACCCTGTTTCCCAAAATAAAATAGGTCTGGGAGTGTAGCCCGGAGGTAGAAGGCCTTCCAGGAACCCCAGTACCACAAAAAAAAAAAAAAAGGCAGTAAATCTGTTTGAATGAGAAAACTAATGAACCTTCTCAATTAAAAACTTATTATTGTAGCTAGGTTTTGAAGGATTGAACCACATACTAAAGCTTTATAAGGACATTCAACCACCTGAATGGATGGATACTTACTTAAAATTTAGATAGTAACCCGGGCATGGTGGCGCACGCTTGTAATCCCCGCGCTTGGGAGGCAAAGACAGGAGGATCGCGCAGGCTCGAAGCCAGCCGCACTGGCTTAAGAAACCCTGTTTCCAAATTAATATATACATATTAAAAAAATAGGTCTGGGAGTGTAGCCCAGAGGTAGGAGGGTTTCCAGTAACCCCAGTACCACCAAAAAAAAAAAGATAGTAAGCCTGGCATGAGAGCGTATGCTTGTAATCCAGTACTTGGGAAGCTGAAACAGGAAAATCCCAGTTCTTGGGAGGTTGAGACAGAAGGATCCCAGGATAGTGGCCAGCCTCAGCAACTTGTGAGGCACTTTGCAACTTATTGAGACCCTGTTTCAAAATAAAAAATAAAATAGGACTGGGGTGTGACTTGACAGTAGAATGCCTCTGGGTTCAATCTCCAGTACCAAAACACCTCACCCCAAAAGAAAACAAGTATAGGTTAGCAAGAATAAAACAAGCTTTTTAGTAAAAATTGTCATGAACCTAATAGCTTCCAAATACTAAAAAACTTATCTCACTAAATCAGTGGTGATAGCTCTGATTTATTTATAATGTATGATGAAGATATGAAAGTTTTCATAACTCAGTGTATCATTTTTTCTCAACGGTCAATACAAAATTATCCACTAGTAAGGTATACTAATGTTTGAGAGGGACGAGTAGATTTTAACATAAAGGAATACAAAAAGATTACTGACATAATTTCAGATCCCTACTAAGAACAAATAATTTTTTAAGATTTGGTATAGTATCAAAGAATATCCAAACTCATTTCAAAACTATTTATTTTGATTAAAAAATTTTCCAACCATCTATCTTTGAAAAGCTAGGCTTTCCATCACAACCCAAGATATTTCTACTACAACAACGTATTCAATATGTGAATATACAGAAGCAGACCTACAAGCCCAGCTATCTTTTTAGTAAGCTGGAGATTATTCAATTTGTAAAAATATAAAACTAATGCCACTAAACTCCTTAAGTATTTTCTCTGGGAAAAGTTATTTCTTATAAAAATACATGATTGGTGTTAACTATCCATGGGGTTATGTCAAAATGCCTAATGTGAAATTTTACAGTTCAATATTTGATGTAGACAATATTATAGCCTATGTAAACACAAGCTCTTTGGCGCTATCAATAAATTAAGACTATTATCAAGTCACTAGGACTAACATAATTGAGATCTACTGGTATAAAAAAGTTGATTCCTCATAGTAGTACTGATGGTCAACATTTTATCAGAGTCTACCTCAAGAATTATGAAAATAGGCTTATAATGTTCATATTTTAACATTTTAGTTTGATTTTGTATATGTTGAAATACACAGTAGGTATTTTTATTTATTTTATTTAGTATATTTAGTTTTATTTAGTTTGATTTTGTGCATGTTGAAATACACAGTAGATATGTAATAAATTCATAATTAAAGAGAATAGTTACTTTAAAGCTATAAATATATCAAGGTTCTAGTTTTGATTAATTGTATAACTGATATTTGATAATTTGATTAATTGCAGCCTCCTTTACCATTTTTTGGCAACAAAGAATTCAGGATTCTGGTACTGAAAAAGTGGGTAATCACTCAACCTGTTTAGCTATATGAGGAATAAAAAAGGGGTACCAACTGAGGAGCAAGTATGAAATCTTTGTAGCCAGATTTCATGTCACACCTGGTATAATTCCCATGCATGACAACTCTGTATCTTGAGGCCACAGGAAGAGCAGTGAAGATATACAGAAAAGAGATCCAGGAAATAGAGAGGTCAATAATGGCAAAATCAAGACCTTACACACACACTGCCAATCCTATCCACATTGCTAGTTGCCCTGCATATGTTTGAAGGTGTTCAAACATAATTCCTTTTTTTTTCCCCAAAAATCTTGTATGTAAGCCATTTCACCCTCTTGTCATTTGAGAAGCTTAACCCTATGTAAGCCTTAACTATTATTCCTTTTCCCAGTCTGTTCCCCTTACCAACCCCCCAATATTTAGAACTGTTGTGCTACTGAAATTCTCTACCTTGACAATTTCCTCTTTCTCATCTTCTTCAGAACCCCAACAACTGAATCCACTGCCTTCTCGTCTAAGTACTAAGAGTACTGTGCTCCAAGCTTTCTACACTACCTTCTCACCCCTTGCCATGAATATATTTCATTCCTTAAACCCAGGTATATGACAAAAGTGACAATTTGATACAATAAAGAGCTAATGAGTAACAGCTTAATGTTGTCCCCAGAAACTTGTATCACAACAAATATATAAATATATTTCCTATACTCAATATTCCTCACACACTTGAGTAATATTAAATAACTTTTCAAACAAAAAAAGTTGTGTTGGCTGGGCGTGGTGGTGCATGCCTGTAATCCCAGCATTCGGGAGGCTGAAACCAGAGGATCGCAGTTCGCGGACAGCCTCATCTCCTTAGTGTGGCCCTCCGCAACTTAGTGAGATCCTGTTTCCAAAATAGAATAAAAATAGGGCAGGGGATGTGGCTTGGAGGTCAAAGGCCCCTAGGTTCCATCCCCAAACCCGCAAAAAAAAAAAAAAAAAAAAGTCCTGCTAGTTCCAAGAGTTGATCTTATTATGTTACCAAAATTTAGAAATATAAAACTAGGCATAGTCCTTATCTTTTAGTATTTAAACCATAAAATCAGCTATGCATTGTGGTGCGTGCTTATAATCCCAGTATTTGGAAGTCTCAGACAGGAGGTTCACAGGCTTGTGGCCAGCCTCAATTACTTAGTGAGGCCCTCAACATCTTAGTGAGACTCTTTTTCAAAATAGAGAATAAAACATAGGGCTAGGGAGGTGTAGCTCGGACCCTGGATTCCATCTCTAGTACTATACAAAAAAAAAAAAAAAACTATAAAATCAAAACAGAATTAGGTTATCAATATCAAGGTGCTTAGTATCTATTATCAACTACAGAAATTAAAATAGTTTATACTTTGTTACAAAGTGGCCATTGGACTACAGAATTAAAATAAAAAGAAATATTTGTACTTTGTTACAAAATGGCTGTCCAAATGCTGGAAATACACTGCTTGTACACTTGTGTTTGTGTGTGCGTGTGTGTGTATGTGCATGTGTGTGTGTATTTTTTTTTGCGGGTCTGGGAATGGAACCCAGGGGCATTCCACCTCCAAGCTACAACCCCTATCCTATTTTTTCTTTATTTTGAAACAGGGTCTCAGTTACAAAGTGCCTCACTAAGTATCTTAGGCTGTCAGCGAACTGCAATCCTCTGGTCTCAGCCTCCTGTATGCTGGGATTACAAGTATGCACCACCATGCCTGGCTCACTGTTTATATTTTTATATAATTAGCACATGCCCCTCCATACCCTACCTCACAATGTAGAATCTCTCATGAGAAATAGCTAATACAGAATAGATTCACTGTATTATTCAGTGAAAAATTCAGTGCATATTATTCACTGAGTAATATTATTCACCTCTCTGATGTCACTAACTTTGTGATCTAAAATGAAATAAAATGGAGACCTGAAGACAAAACACAATGTCTGACAAGGTAAACATTTTGCATTCTTTAATTTATCATTCCTAATCCAATTTTACAAAGGAACAGTTGATGTTCCTTTGTACTGTGTGCTTCATGAAAAAAAGTATTTTAATAAAATTTATTTGTTTTTACTTACTAACATTTCACTCTTCAAATAAAGATACACACATATGCATTAGAAATTTAAAAGTGTTTGGTATAACTTTATAAATAATTCATTATATATGACTATTAATATACTATCTAGCCAGCCTGACCAAAAACAGAAAAGAATAAACAATTTAAAATAATCATGGCAGGCCAAAGGCACAGATGAGTTGGGGGGGCACGGTACAGGGGCCAAGATGCTAATAAAGTTTACAAAACAAAGAGTTTTGTTAGGGCCAGGTAGGAGATTACAGAACTAAGATAACAGGTTTAGCCTGATGGTTTCTCAAAAACTGCTGCACACTAGAAGCTCCTAGGAAGCTTTTAACAACCCTGATGATGTCACACTCCAGAATATCTAGATATGGAAGCCAGACAACATTTATAGAACAAAGTTTGGGAACTATTCAAATAAAAACAATCTGATAATCTTTGCAAAATGTTATGATTTTAAGGAAAATAGCTATTCAAGCATCACAATGGAATTCACTGTCTCAGAGTTCTAGTGGCCATATGTCCCTAACCAAATGATGGCAGGGCCATGCTCCTTCCTGTGCCACCAGCAGATAATTCCATTATTTTCTCAGCTACTATAGTGTTAGGCTTTCTATGCCTATATAAGCAAAATTTAACTATCTACTTCAATCTACACATGGCCAACTTCCCTTGATTCTATCACATGGCATTCTCTTCTGTATATCTATGTCTATTTTTATTAAAAGTTATACTGGAGTAGGGTTCACTTCAATGATTTTACTTTAATTTGATTATATCTACAAAGATCCTAAATAAGCCCATATCCAAAGGCAATAGAGGTTAGGACTTTGATATACCGTTTGGGAGACAAAATTCAAACCTTAACACCTTTTAACTTTCAAAATTTCCCTATTAACCAATTGTAAAAAAAAAAAAAAAACTTAGTGTTATGTGGTTTGATAAAGATTTCCAGCTTAGAAACAACTAGGTCAAGTATGTTGTACTTTTCCAGAGCTAGAAACAATAGATCTGAAGTTACCATTTCCCATCCAGGCATATAGGGAATTCACCCTGTTGTATCCCTTTCAGTAACTAGATTACTCCATTATTACCCAATAAAGGTAAAAAAAAAAAATAACCTACCCTGAAGCTAGTTTTATGTTGCCCTGTATACTACACTTCTATTATAAGGCACTCCTCTAGCAAAGTCCCAAATTTTTTATCTTGGCAATAAAGTCACTTACAATACAGCAACCTATAGTTACTGTTCACATTCCTTCCTGTATCCTTACAATCAAACAGACAGGTCAAAACTGTCCACAAGAGCCGAGCATGGTAGCACACACTTGTAATCCCAGCATTCGGGAGGCTGTGGTGAGTATTAGGGAGGCCCTCTGGAACCTAGTGAGACCCTGTTTCAAAATAAAGAAATAAAAATAGGGCAGGGGGTGTAACTTGGAGGTCAAATGCCCCTGGGTTCCATCCCCAGACCCACAAAAAAAAAAAAAAAAAAAAAAGAAAAGAAAAAAAGTGTGCCACAAAAGTAGGTGGCTGAAGCAAGGTGTGGTGGTGCAATGCCTGTAATCCGCGCGCTTGGGAGGTGGAGACAGGAGGATCGCGCAGGTTCGAAGCCAGCCTCGCTGGCTTCAGAGACCCTGTTTCCAAATACAAGTATAAAATAGATCTGGGAGTGTAGCCCAGAGGTAGAAGGGTTTCCAGGAACCCCAGTACCACCAAAAAATAAATAAATAAAAGGAGGTGGCTGAAAACAACAGAAAATTTATTGCCTCACAATTCTAGACATCAGAAGTCTGAAATCAAGATGTGGGCAGGGACATGCTGCCTCAAAAGGTGTTAGGAAAAATTTGTTCAAGGTGTCTTTCATAAGCTTTCTTAGTGTCTCAGACCATAGATCTACTATAACAAAATACCCCATCTAGGTCATCTATAAACAACAAACATTTCTCACTGCTGTTCAAGTTATTAAGTCCAAGCAAGACTCAGAAGTTGCAACTCGACTTCCGGGAAAATGGCGACGGAGGAAAGCGGCACTTACAAGTCCCGCTAAAAATAGAACTCTATTACCACAAAACTAGCGCCTTTCAGAGCCAGAAAACACCGCCAGCAAAGAAATAAAAACTGTAAATAAAAGGGACAGAGAAAAAGGGCTGGAAAAACAAGACACAAGAAAGAAACCTGCCCAAAGTGCCGTGCCCGCTGCAGCCGAAGCTGTGGCACAAAGGAGGCAGAGCGGCCAGAGCAGGGGAGTGGAGCAGCCGGACCCGCAGCGCAGAGCATCCGGACCCGCGGCGAACAGTGGGACCCGCGGCACAAAGGAGCCGAAGTGGCCAGAGCAGGGAAGCGGAGCAGACGGACCGCGGCGCAGAGCAGCTGGACCTGCGGTGAGGAGCAGCCGGAACCACAGAGCGGATAAGCCAGACCCACAGCACAGAGCAGCTGGACCCACGGCACGGAGCAGCCGGAGCCGCGGCACAAAGGACGCGGAGTGGCCGAAGCCGCGGCCCGGAGCACCTAGAGCCGCAGCACAAAACGGCTGGAGCGGCCAGAGCAGCGGCGAGGAGCGGAGCGGCGCGGCCTACATCTTCGGTAGCAGCACCAGGCTCCACAAAGGAGGGAAAATCAGAACGGAGCTCAAATCCAAAGAGGAGGTATGCCGGCCTTGCGGCCTAGGTCGCAGCAGCAGTGCTTTACTGATGGCGGCAGCGGCGCGTTCACTGAACGGCCCTAGACCAACGCACTCAACCAGCCACCAGGTGCCAGAGAGGAGGGGTGGACAGCGAGCCAAGGTGAGCCACTGCTGAACAGCCGGGCGGCAGTCAGAAGTTTCTTCGGTGCAAGAAGCATCTAAAGCTCCCAAGGGCCAGAATCAGCACACTCCGTGGGGACTCAGTGGAGTTCAAACACCAGAGAAGAACTACACCAATCTCACGGCGTAGGACGCAACAGCAGCGCCTTACTGCGAACAGCAGCAGTGAGTTCTCCGGACGGCTGAACACCAACGCACTCAACCAGCCACCAGAATCCAGAGAGGAGGGGTGGACAGCGAGCCGAGGTGAGCAGGTGCTGAACAGCTGGGCAGCAGTCAGCAGTTTTGTCGGCGCAGGGAACATCTAAAGCTCCCAAGGGCTGGGCACAGCACACCTGGCAGGGACTCAGAGCAGAGCTCAAAACCAGAGAAGATATACACCGCGTCACGGCCGAGGGCGTGGCAGTGGTGCCATATTGCCAGTGGCAGCAGCAGCGAATCCACGGAGTTCTCTACATCTCCATCAGCGCACTCAACAACCATGAGTCAAATTGCAGCCCCTAGGGGAGAAATCCCAGTACTGCAATCGCAGGGACATGTGCAGATAGTCTTCCTGGGTCGGAGATTTTAGCAGTACAACCCAGTGAGGGAGTGGCGGTGGCAGAGATATCATACCATAGTCACAACTCCCCGCAGGAGAACGTTCAACTTGGCATACCCCAAGGTCTAAGCAGCCTCGATTGATTCTCTGGGTCTGAGTCTTTGTGATACAACCCAGTAAAGGAGTAGTGGTGACTGAGATACCACAGACTCGAGATCCAAAGCATCTTAAGTGAGCTCGTAGTGACCCAGGAAAGAACCCAGAGAAGGCAAAAACTTCCAAAATCTTGGAAAAGAGAAATAACAATGGAGCAGTGAATGCCCACAACACCACATCAGATTCTGATAACACAAAAATCCAAAGATCTCTAGGAGATCAAATCAGGAAAATAACTGTAGAAATAATAGAGGACTTTAGAAAAGAATTCAGAGAGAGTCGAGAAGAGATAAAGGATGCAATCAATGAAGTAAAGGCCTCAATTCAAACTATAAACAATAGATTAGACCACATGGAGAATAGAATCTCGCTTCTTGAAGATGATCACTCCAAAACTGAATGCATAGTTTCTAATTTAGAAAAAAAAAAACAAACCCAACAGCAGGAATCTGACATTGGAGAAATATGGGCCCATTTCAAGACAGCTAACCTAAGAATAATTGGAATAGAGGAGGGAAAAGAAAGTGAAACCAAAGGGATCAACAATCTCTTCGAGGAACTAATAGCAGAAAGTTTTCCAAACATAGACCAAGAGGTCGATACACAGGTCCAGGAAACTTATAGAACTCCCTTTAGACAGGATCAGAGAAGAGGATCCCCACGCCACATAATTTTCAAAATGACTAATGTGGAAGCCAAGGAGAGAATATTAAAGGCAACAAAAACAAAAGGTCACGTGACATTCAGAGGCAAACCAATTAGAATCACTTCAGACTTCCCAAACCAAGTCATGAAAGGCAGAAGGGCATAAAGGAAATATGGGGAAATATGGGGAAATAAGAAGCTTCCATGACAAACAGCAACTGAAGGAATTTATGTCTTCAAAACCAGCACTAGAGAAAATACTTAAAGAGATTAACTGCAAAGAGGAAATGGGTAATACACGCCAGAAACAAAGAAACAAGAATTCCTATCCAACAGACAACTAAGCAAAGAAGAATAAACAGTATATCAAACAGAAATAAGATCTTAACATGTTGAGAATTAAAAATTATCTCTCTATAATCACACTGAATGTAAACGGCCTCAACTCCCCAATAAAAAGACATAAAGTGGCAAAATAGATTAAAAGCCAGAATCCATCCATCTGCTACTTACAAGAAACACACCTTACAAGTAAAGATAGGAACAAACACAAGGTAAAGGGCTGGAGCAAGGTAATCCATGGTAATGGTACTTGAAGACAAGCAGGAGTAGCAACTATGATATCAGACAAGTTAGACTTCAAACCCAAACATATTAGAAGAGACAAAGAAGGTCACATTTTACTGGAAAAAGGAATAGTCCAGCAAGAGGAAATAACAATAATCAACATCTATGCCCCAAACATAAGGCAGCTACTTTCATAAATCAAACTCTTTGTGACATGAAGTCACACAGAAACACCAACACAATAATACTGGGAGACTTCAACACACCTCTCACAATACTAGACCGATCTTCCAGACAAAGGGTCAGTAAAGATGTTTGAGAAATAAAGAACACCATTAACCAAATGGACCGGTTGGACACATATAGAATATTTCACCCAACTACAGGAGAGTTCACATTTTTCTCAGCTGCTCATGGAACCTTCTCCAAAATAGATCACATCCTGGGTCACAAAATGAGCACTAGCAAATCTAAAAAATGTTACATACTTCCCTGTGTCATTTCAGACCATAATGGAATGAACCTAGAAATCAACTATAAGAAGACCCAGAGAAACAACATAAACATGTGGAGACTGAACACCACACTTCTGAATGAAGAATGGGTCATAGAAGATGTAAGAGGTGAAATCAAGAAATTTCTAGAACAAATGAAAATAAAGATACAACATATCAAAACCTCTGGGACACTTTGAAGGCAGTATTAAGAGGAAAATTTATAGTATTGAGTGCTCACATAAGGAAAACAGAAAATCTTCAAATAAACAGCTTTACGACACACCTCAAAGCACTTGAAAAGTAGAAACAATTGAACCCCAAAGCCAGCAGAAGACGAGAAATTATTAAAATTAGAGCAGAAATTAACGAAATAGAGAATAAAAAAAAAATAAAAAAAATCAACAAAACCAAAAGCTGGTTTCTTGAAAAAATTAACAAGATTGATAAACCACTAGCCAACTTAACTAAAAAAAAAGAGAGAATCAACCCAAATTATGAAGATAAGGGATGAAAAAGGAGACATTACTACTGACAGCGTAGAAATCGAGAGGATTATCAGAAACTACTTTGAAAAACTATACTCCAACAAAATGGAAAATCTGGAGAAAATCGACAACTTCCTAGATAAATACAACCTTCCTAAACTGAGTAAAGAAGATATAGAACACTTAAACCAACCAATAACAATCAAAGAGATTGAAACAGCAATAAAGACCTTACCATCAAAGAAAAGCCCAGGACCAGATGGGTTCCCAAGTGAATTCCATAAAACCTTTATAGGAGAACTAATCCCAATACTACTCAAACTATTTCATGAAATAGAAAAAACCGGGATTCTCCCAAATACATTCTATGAAGCCAAAACCACACTAATACCCAAACCGAATAAAGAAAGTTCAAGGAAGGAAAACTACAGGCCTATATCTCTGATGAACTTGGAAGAATGGGAACAAATCTACCATTTGATCCAGCAATACCACTGTTGGGTATCTACCCAAAAGAAAAGAAACCAAACTACTAAACTAATGCATGTGTATCTATGTTCATAGCTGCACAACTCACCATTGCCAAACTATGGAACCAGCCAAGATGTACATCAACAGATGAATGGATTACAAAACTGTGAGATATGTACAAAATGGAATTTTACTCAGCCATCAAAATAAACTCAATTACATCACTTTCAGGGAAATGGATGGAACTGGAGGACATTATGCTAAGTGAGATTAGTCAGTCACAAAAAATAAGAAATCAGATGCTTTCCCTAATATGTGAGAGTTTGGGAGACATGGGTCATAGGAGGAACTCTTGAAAGAGGAAATCCTATAGAGGAGCAAACAAGACAACCTAAAGGAGGAGAAAGGGGAGGGGGAGGAAAATCTCTAAAACACATAAAGTACTTAAACATATCAAAGTCAATCACTAAGCCAAGCAAGGGAGGGAGGGACAGGGAGGGAGAGAAACAAGATTTTCCATCCAAAAGACAACTAAGATAAGTTATCTGTGGAGATTCATTACTTATGTTAGTCTTTTACCTATCTAAATTGTATTGTTTGCTTTTATCGTTGTTAATTTTTAGGATTTCTAGTTGGAATATTAATATACCTTCGAATTTAGCATTTGGAAATATTTTATCCCATTCTATCAGTAACTTTTAACTCTGTTCACATTGTCTTTGGATATACAATTTTTTTTATTATTTTTTAGGGAGTTTGTTTACCCTTCTGTTGCCTGTGCCATTGAAATCATATCTAAGAAATCACTCCCAATTTCAATGTCGTGAGGTTTATGAACCAGATTTTCCTCTAAAAGTTTATAGTCTTAAGAATTATATTTATATCTTTCATCTATTTTGAGTTAATATTTCTATATGGGATTAGGTAAGGGTCCAATTTTATTCTTTTTCATGTAATTTTAATTTTTCAACAATATTTAGTTAAAAGATTATTATTTCCTCCACCAAATGTTCGTGGAAACCTTGTCAAATATAACTTGACAATATATGGAAGAATTTAGCTCTAGGCTTGTATTCAGCTCCAATAGTTTATATATCTGCCTTTAGAACAGTACTACCCTGTTTCAATTATTGTAGCTTTATATGGTTTGAAATCAGAAAATATACATCTTCTAACTTTGTTCTTTTTCGAGATCATTTGGGTATCTAGAATCCATATTCCATATTAGGATAGATTTTTTTTCTGAAAAATAAATATATAAATATACGATAGTTTCACCTTAAAAAAAAGAAAAAATATTCTCTGGTAAGAAAGAAAGCAAAAAGAAATATTGAAATGTTATCTTTATGTTATCAAAAGCTTGGTATCAGAAAAATGAAACTGTTATGTGAGATTATCATTTTTAATTTTGGATTAATTGCTATAATACTAGATGTCAACCATTAAGCCAAGCATGGGAAGGAGGGATGGGGTGGGGAATGGGTGGGGGTTTACTGGCGATGTATGCATGTATGTCTACAAAAGTTGTCTTTGTATCCCACTATGATATATGAATACAATGCACCAATAAAAAATAAAAAAGAGACTTCCTGGAAGATGGCGACCGAGAAAAGCGGGTATTAAGATCCCCGCTAACAACCAATCTCCATTACCACAAAATCAACGCCTTTCCTAGCCAGAAAACACCATCACCAGAAAAACAAAAACAATCACTAGGCTCCAGAGAGAAAGCGGACTGAGAACAGAGCTCAGAGCCACAGAGGAGATAACCGGTCTCACGGCCGAGGACGCAGAAGCAGCGCCATAATGCCGGCGGCAGCAGCAAATTCACCGGACGGCCACAGCAAACCGAGGTGAGCTGCTGCAGAACAGCCAGGCGGGATTTCTCGCCGCAGGTAAAATCTAAAGCTCCTAGTGGCTGAGCTCAGCACACGCCGCAGGGATTCAGAGTGGAAATCAAATCCAAGAAGAAATACACCAGCCTCACGGCCGAGGGCGTGGCAACGGCACCATATGGCCACCAGCGGCAGCAGCAAAGAATTCACCGAATCCAGTACAGCTACATCTGCGTACTCAAGAACAGTGAGTCAAATTGCAGGCCACAGAGGAAGAAATCCCAGTATTGTACTCCCTGGGACTTGACCCAGTGGGGGAGGGGCGGTGGCAGAGATATCACACCATAGGAGAAGGTGCAATCTGGCACCCCCCACAGTCTAAAGCAGCCTCTATCGACTCTCTGGGTCGGAGACTCTGTGATACAACCCAGTAAAGGAGTAGTGGGGTCTGAGATACTACTGACTCAAGATCCAGAACACCTTAAGGGAAGTCATAGTGACCCAAGGGAAGAACTCAGAAAAGGCACAAACTTCCGTAATCATGGGAAAGAGGAATAATACTGGAGCAATGAATGCCCACAAACCCACAACATCAGAAACTGATAAAACAGAAAATCAGAGATTTCTAGAAGATCAAATCAGGAAAATAACTGTAGAAATAATAGAGGTGCTTCGAAAAGAACTCAGAGAGAGCCAAAAAGAGATAAAGGATGCAATTAATGAAGTAAAGGCCTCAATTCAAAGCACAAACAACAGATTAGACCATATGGAGAACAGAATCTCGCTCTTAGAAGATGATCATTCCAAAAATGAACGCATAGTTCTAATCTAGGATAAAATATCCAACAGCAGGAATCTGATATTGAAGAAATATGGGCCCATTTTAAGAGAGCTAACCTAAGAATAATTGGAATAGAGGAGGGAAAAGAAAGTGAAACCAAAGGGATCAACAATCTCTTCAAGGAAGTAATAGCAGAAAATTTTCCAAACATAGAGCAAGAGGTTGATACACAGATCCAGGAAACTTATAGAACTCCCTTTAGACAGGATCAGAGAAGAGGATCCCCATGCCACATAATTGTCAAAATGACCAATGTGGAAGCCAAGCAGAGAATCTTAAAGGCAACAACAACAAAGGGCCAACTGACATTCAGAGGCAAACCAATTAGAATCACTCCAGACTTCCCAAACCAAGTCATGAGAGCCAGAAGGGCTTGGAGTAACATATTCCAAACTCTGAAAGAAAACAACTTCCAGCCAAAAATTTCCTACCCAGCAAAACTTTCTATCAAATTAGATGGAGAAATAAGAAGCTTCCATGACAAACAGAAACTGAAGGAATTTTTGTCTTCAAAACCAGCACTAGAGAAAATACTCAAAGAGATTAACTACAAAGAAGAAATAGGTAACACACTCCAGAACCAGAGAAACAAGAGTTTCCATCCAACAGTCAACTAAGATTGGTTATCTGTGGAGATTCATTACTTATGTTAGTCTTTTACCTATCTCTAAATGGTATTGTTTGCCTTTACTGTTGTTAATTTTTAGGGTTTCTAGTTGGAATATTAATATACCTTCAGATATAGCATTTGGAAATATTTTATCCCATTCTATTAGTAACTGTTAACTCTGTTTACATTATCTTTGGATATACAATATTTTTTTCTATTTTTTAGGGAGTTTGTATACTCTTCTGTTGCCTGTGCCATTGAAATCATATCCAAGAAATCACTGCCAATTTCAGTGTTGTGAGGTTTTATGACTCAGATTATCTCCTAAAAGTTTATAGTCTTAAGATTTATATTTAGGTCTATTATCTATTTTGAGTTAATATTTGTATATGGGATTAGGTAAGGGTCCAATTTTATTATTTTCCATGTAATTATTATGTTTCAACAATATTTATTTAAAATATTATTATTTCTACCACCAAATGTTCGTGGAAACCTTGTCAAAAATGACAATATAGGGAAGAATTTAGCTCTAGGCCTTTATTTAACTCCAATGGTTTATATATCTGCCTTTAGAATAATTAATATTTAATTCAATTAATTCAATTAATAATTAATTCAATTATTGTAGCCTTATATGGTTTGAAATCAGAAAATATATATCTTCTAGCTTTGTTCTTTTTCAAGATTGTTTTGGGTATCTAGAGTCTATATTCCATATTAGAATAGAGTTTTTTTCTGAAAAATAAATATATAAATATATGATAGTTTCACCTAAAAAAATAGGAAAAAAATATTCTCTGGTAAGAAAGAAAGTAAAAAGAAATATTGAAATGTTATCTTTATGGTATCAAAAGCTTGGTACCAGACAAATGAAACTGTTATGTGAGATTATCATTTTTAATTTTGGATAAATTGCTATAATACTAGATGTCAACCACTAAGCCAAGCATCGGAGGGAGGGATGGGGAGAGAATGGGGTGGGGATCGGGTGGGGGCTGACTGGGCGATGTGTGCATGTATGTCTACAAAAGTTTGTATCCCACTATGATGTATGAATACAGTGCACCAATAAAAAATTAATTAATTAATTAATTAATTAAAAAAATAAAAAATAAAAAATAAAAAAAAAGAAGCTGCAGCTCTGTGGATTTGGGCGATGGATTATTGCTTCTCAGTTGGTCCCTTATGAGCCTTCCCAATGTGCAAGGGCTGAGGAGCTGCCTGCAACCTTTTTTGTAAGGGCATTTGTTTCACCCTGGAGGGCAGTCCCCATGACTTAATCACTCCAAAAGGCCCACCTCTCAACACCAACACATTGGGAATTAGGTTTCAACTTAAATTTTAGAGGACACAGTCAGACCAAAGCAGCACATACTGCATATATGCTTTCTCCAGCCACATCATCATGTTTTCCCTTAGTCTTTTCATATTTCTTCTCCTCTGCGTCTGGTCCAAATTTCTTTTTTTTTTTTTTTAAAATAAGGACACCAATAATGCTGTATTAGCATTATGTATGTAGCATCCTACAGATGACAGACACAAGTAAGGACTAAGAAAAGTGTTTTCTCCTTTTGGTTATGAGTCAAACTTGGCTTGCAGATAATCCCTTTAAAACAAAACCTAAGCTAAAAATTGTAACTATGATGGCATAAACACATGGAAACAAGATAAGTGACTTTATATGGTGGAGTCTACAGTAGACCTTCCTGCCAGGGACATATTTCAAGACTCCCAGTGGATATCTAAAACAGCAGATAGTAACAAACCCTATATAAACTGTTTCCCCCCATACACACATACCTGTGATAAAGCTTTATTTATTAATTAGGCAAAGTAAAGGAATTAACAATAATAAAATGAAATGATTGTAGTAATACTCAATACTAAAGTTGTCAGCATCACTACCCTTTACATTTAAGTAAAACAGGGTTACGTGAACATAAGATGGGCTACTAAGTGACTATTGCTTGGGCAGAACATTCTAAGTGGTTATGCTAGATAAAAGGATCATTTACATCCTGAACAAAATAGAGTTCAAGATATCATCACACTATTCAAAATACAAATTTAAAATTTGTTTATTCCTATAATTTTTGATTTAATGTTTTCAAACGGTGGTTGTTAGTGGGTAATTGAAAACAAAGAAAACAAAACTGCAATTAAGGGGGTAGTACAGTATTACTGTTCAGAATTTAATCACTCTCTTCTTTTCCTAAAAAACCTATTCTTCTCTGCCTCAACAACTTGGCAATGGATAGGTGACATGCTTTTAGTCAATGGGATTTGTGTAGATGTAACAGACACCATAAACAATCGCAAGATTTAAAAGACAGAGTATGAAGCCCGGCATTGTGGCACATGCTTGTAATCCCAACATTTGCAAGGCTGAGACAGGAGGATCACAGTTCTCAGACAGCCTCAGCTAGTACTTGGTGAGGCCCTTTGCAACTCAGTGAGACCCTATTTCAAAATAGAGAATAAGGGGGAGGGGAAGATGGCGACCGAGTAAAACAGCTTCTACGAGTACTGCTGACAATCTCCATAGCATCAAAAATAACAACTTACTGAGTCAGAAAATACTATAAATAGAGAAATAAAAGCTATAAATATAAGAAGCAGGAAAAAAAAAAAACTACAACAACCAGAGAAGCCTCACAGAACCAGACTACAGGGAATAAAAGCAAAGGAGCTGAAGTGACCAGTTGCAGTCCAGTCAGATGTAATTCAGCAGTTCTTTCAGCAAGAAGACAAGCAGCCAAGCCCATCACAGTCTCCAGGGGTTCAGAGCGGAGCTCAAAACCAGAGGGAAGATACACCAGCCTCACTGCCGAGGTCATGGCGGTGAAGCCATATTGCCATCAGCAGCAGTGAGTTCCCCACGCCCACAAAAGCTCCAGCAAAAGCTTCAGTCCAATGCCACTAAAAATCTTAAGTGAAATTGTGGTCTCTACAGGAGAAATCCCAGCGTTGCACCCTCAGGAACTCAACCAGCTTCGATAACCTCTCTGGGTCTGAGATCTAGCAGTTCAACACAGTGCAGGAGTAGGGGTGGCAGAAATTACTACACCCTAGTCGCAGTTCCCTGAAGGAAAGCCCCCTGCCCGGAGCCCTCAGAGTCTGGCGCAGCTGCAACTAACTCCCTGGGTCTAAAACTTTGCGCTACAACTCAGGGAAAAAGCAGTGGTGGCGGAGATTACCACACTCCCCAGAGATCCAGAGGACAATAAGTGAAGTCCTGGTGAACTGGAGAAAAACCCAGAGAAGGTAGGAGTGGGATTTGTTGTTGATCATATCAGAAGCTCAGACAGAATCAGGCTAAGATCAGTGGAAAGTGTCGGGGGAATCTTATGCTTAATTCTAAACACAATGAGTAGGATTGCTAAGAACACCACAAACATCCCAAATGTGGGGAATGGAGAAATCAGACTAGCCCAGCCCTTGCTGTGCAGAACTGAGACTCCTACACTGAGTTTGGTCTCAGAGGCATATGCTACCAACAGAGGCAGGGAGAGACCTAGACTCCAATTCTGTTGAAAGTGTGGAGGGTAACCTTCACTCATTGATATCGACCATCTGCATAGCTGAGAAGACTCAGAGAACCAGATTCACAGAGGGAAAGGTGCCAGTAGCACTCAGTATCTACACAGAGAAAGACTGCTGAATTTACTTGTAGAGTTACACCTTTTGTTGCTGGGGACTGTTTGGGAATTTTCGTTCTTGTATGGGTGTGTATACCTGATTTCTGTTTTTTTTTTTTCCTCCTTTTTTTGGAGGGGGTTTGTGGTGGTTTTTGTGTTTTTTGTTTTGTTTTTATGATTTTTGTTTTGTTTTGTTTGTTTTTGTTGTTTTTTAACCCTCACACCAAATCCTCTCCCAAGCTTCTTCCATTGTACAAATCTACTCTCTAACCCTCTTCTATCTTTTCTGTTTTTATAGCTCCCTAGTCCTGTATTGAATCCAATTCATATCAACATACCATAAACTATACATTAGTTACTAGAATTCTACTACATTGGTTCTATCTCTAATCTCTAGTATATACTACCTTAAAAAACTCATATACTCATACTATTTGACCCTATCTGAGACCTTACCCTATTCTTCAATTTACTCCTTCACTTCCCTCCTTACTCAACCTTCTCTGTTGAACACAACTTGCCCTTGAATATTACCAGCTGACTCCTACACACTGAAAGTAAGCTACCAAAAGCAACAGGTACAAACTTCTGAAATCATGGGAAAGAGGAAAAACAACAGAACAATGAGCTCTCACAACCCCACAATAACAGAATCTGATAACACAGAAATGCAGAGATTTCCAGAAGATCAAATCAGGAATGTAACTATAGAAATAATTCACAATTTTAGAAGAGAATTTAGAGAGAGTCTGAAAGAAATAAAGGATGCAATCATTGAAGTAAAGGCATCGATTCAAACTATAAACAATCCATTAGACCACATGAAAAATAGAATTACGCTCCTAGGAAGATGAACACTCCAAAAATGAACTCATAGAAAAGAAAATTCATCAACAGGAATTGGAAATTGAAGAAATATGGGCCTATCTTAAGAGAGCTAACCTAAGAATTATCAGTATAGAGGAGGAAAAGGAAGGTGAAACCAAAGGGATCAACAATCTCTTCAAAGAAGAATTAGCAGAAAATTTTTCCCAAAAGAGGGCAAAAGGTTGATATACAGGTTCCGGAAAAGTACAGAACTCCCTTTTGACAAGATCCTAAAAAAGGTTCCCCACATCACATAAGAGTCAAAATGGCCAATGTAGAAGCCAAGGAGAGAATCTTAAAGTCAACAAAAACAAAAGGCCAAGTGACATTCAGAGGCAAACCAATTAAAATCATTCCAGACTTCCCAAACCAAGTCATGAATGCCAGAAGGCCTGGAGTACCACATTCAAAACTCTGAAAGAAAACAAGGTCCTGCCCAAAATTTTCTACCCAGCAAAACTATCAAATTAGATGGCGAAAAAAGAGGCTTGCATGAAAAACAAAGCTGAAGGAATTTATGTCTTCAAAACCAGCACTAGAGAAAATACTCAAAGAGATTACAAATAAGAAATAAGTAATACATGCCAGAACCAGGGAAACAAGAACTTCCATCCAGCAGACAACTAAACAAAAAAGAACAGTATTTCAAACTGAAATAAAACCTAAGCATGTTAGGAATTAAAAATCATTTCTCAATAATCACACTGAATGTAAATGGCCTCAACTCACCAATAAAAAGACACAAATTGGCAAAATGGATTAAAAAACAGAACTCATCTATCTGCTGCTTGCAAGAAACACACCTTAAAAGTAAAGACAGAAACAAACTTAAGGTAAATGGCTGGAGCAAGGAAATCCATGCCAATGGAACTCGAAGACAAGCAGGAGTAGCAACTGTGATTTCAGACAAGGTAGACTTCAAGCCCAAGCTTATTAAAAGAGACAAAGTCATTTCTTACTGGTAAAAGAACAATCCAACAAGAGGAAATACCAATAATCAACATTTATCATTTATGCCCCAAACACAGGTGCAGCTACTTTCATAAAACAAACTCTCTGTGACATTAAACCACACATAAATCCCAATACAATAATACTGGGAGACTTCAACACCCCTCTCATACAATTAGACCAATCTTCTAGACAAAAGGTCAGTAAAGATACCTCAGAACTAAATAACACCATTAATTAAATGAACTTTTGGGACACATATAGAATATTTCACCCAACTACAGAGGAATACACATTTTTTTTTGCTGCTCACGGAACCTTCTCCAAAATCGATCACATCCTGGGCCACAAAGTGAGCACTAGCAAATTCAAAAAATATGACATGCTTCCTTGTGTCTTTTCAGACCATAATGGAATGAAATTAGAAATCAACTATAAGAAGACCCAAAGAAACCACATGAACATGTGGAGGCTGAACACCACACTTCTGAATGAAGAATGAGTCATAGAAGACTTTAGAGGTGAAATCAAGAAATTTCTGCCGGATGTGGTGGCACATGCTTGTAATCCCCGCGCTTCGGAGGCAGAGACAGGAGGATCACGCATGTTCGAAGCCAGGCGCTCTGGCTTAAGAGACCCTGTTTCCAAATTTTAAAAATGTATAAAATAGGTCTGGGAGCATAGCCCGGAGGTAGAAGGGCTTCCAGGAACCCCAGGACCACTAAAAAGAAAAAAGAAAAAAAGAAACTTATAAAAACAAACAAAAATATATATACAACATATCAAAACCTCTGGGACACTTTGCAGACAATATTAAGAGGAAAATTTATAGCACTGAGTGCTCATATAAGAAAAACAGAAAATCATCAAATAAATAACCGAATGACACACCTCAAAGCCCTTGAAAAACAGGAACAATCTAACCCCAAAGCCAGTAGAAGACAGGAAATTATTAAAATCAGAGCAAAAATTAATGAAGTAAAGAATAAAAAAAATACATACAATCAACAAAACCAAAAGCTGGTTTCTCAAAAAAATTAAGACAGACAAACTACTAGCCAACCTAACTAAAAAATAGAGAGAATCAACCCTAATTATGAAGATAAGAGATGAAAAAGGAGATATTACTACTGACAGTGTAGAAATCCAGAGGATTATCAGAAACTACTTTGTAAAACTATACTCCAACAAAATGGAAAATCTGGAGGAAATTGACAACTTTTTAGAGAAATACAACCTTCTTACACTGAGTCAAGAAGATAATAGAACACTTAAAGCAACCAATAACAATCAAAGAGATTGAAACAGCAATAAAGAGCCTACCATCAAAGAAAGCCCAGATGGTTTCCATAAAACCTTTATAGAAGAGCTAATACCAATACTCCTCAATCTATTTTGTGAAATAGAAAAAAACGGAACTCTGCCAAAAACATTCTATGAAGCCAACATCACACTAATACCAAAATCAAACAAAGACAGCTCAAGGAAGGACATCTATAGGCCTTTATCTTTTGAGGAATTTGGATGCAAAACTGCTAAACAAAATACTAGCAACACATATTCAAAAACACATAAAGAAAATCATACATTATGACTAGGTAGGGTTCATCCCAGGGATGCAAGGCTGGTTCAACATATGAAAATCAATCCATGTAATTCATCATATACGCAGTACTAAACTCAAAAATCACATGATTATTTCAATAGATGCTGAAAAAGCATTTGATAAAATCAACATCCATTTATGATAAAAGCACTGCAAGAGAATTGGAATAGAAGCAACATATCTCAACATCATAAAGGTAATCAACAATAAGCCCACTGCCAACATCATATTAAATGGGGAAAAACTTCAAGAATTCCCCCTAAAAACAGGAACAAGACAGGATGTCCATTATCACCACTTCTCTTCAATATAGTACTTGAGACTCTAGCCAGAGCAATAAGGCAAGAAAAGGAAATCAAAGGAATACAAATAGGGAAAGAAGAAGTCAAACTTTCACTCTTTGCAGATGACATGATACTTTATTTAGAAAACCCAACAGACTCAACCAAAAGGCTTACAGAAATGATCAACAAATTCAGCAAAGTGTCTGGATACAAAAATCAATCTTAAAAAATCAGAAGCTTTTTTTGTACACCAACCATAAATCCACTGAAAAAGAAATTCAGAAAATACTTCCACTCAGGATCACCTACAAAAAAAAATAAAACACTTAGGAATAAACTTAACCAAGGAGGTAAAAGATCTCTACTCTGGAGAATATACAATAATATGCCAAGGATCACAAGTGGGATGGTAAATATGTCCAATTATCTTAAAGAGCAGTTTTGTTGGGTTTTTTAAATTTGTTTTGTTTGTTGTTTTTGCAGTAGTGGGGATAGAACCCAGAGGCATTCTACCTCCAAGCTACGCACACAGCCCTAGTTTTTATTCTTGAAAATAAATAAATTTGATTTTTACTTTTATATAAGATATTGAATGAGAGAATGAATGAAAAAGTATTTTAATGCTTATACGAACATACTTTCAACAAAACTCATACTATAAAAATGAAGCTCTAAAAACTATAATCTGCTGGGCATGGTGGTGCACGCTTGTAATCCCAGCATTCAGGCGGCTGAGACCAGAGGATTGCGGTTTGCAGAAAGCCTCAGCTACTTAGTGAGGCCTTGTTTCAAAATAAATAATAAAAAATATGGCAGGGAGTTTGGCTCAAAAGTCAAATGCCCCTGGGTTCCATCCCCAGACCTACAACAAAAAATAAATATATAAAATAAAATAAAAACCTATAATCTAAGAACTAGTGATTTGTTGTTCTTACTATAAACATTCACTATCTAGTTATAAAAAGGCCTAGAGCCAATTAATATAATCCAATTAGTAATGAACACCTCATGCTTAGATTATAGTCTATTAAAATAAATATTTTCACTAAAAGGAACCCAGAACCCCTTAGAGAGAAATGACTAGTTTGAGAGCTGAAACAAGAAGCCTAAAACATGTCACATAAAAAAGCAAGGAAATAACAAAAAAAAAAAGCAAGGAAACTATCAGAGATGACTGGTGTCATGTCAAAAGGAGACAGAAACCAACTTGAAGGGACTCTCATCAGCCAAAGATGGGCTGATCTGAGTAAAATAGGAGAAAAATATTTCAGTAAATTAAAATACATTAACAATTATTAATTTTTAACATTTAAAAATTAAAAATTAAATTCCATTTCTCATCATTTTAGAGGTAGAGTGTCATCAACTCATTACTCTAAAAACTGATAACTAAAGTAGTCAGGTAAATTTCAGGATATCCCAAGACTTGATTAGGAAGAGTCCTTAACAAAATTCCACCTAAGCAATGCAGAAGCAATGAAATCATGAGGAAATAAACATTCTGAGCTCTCTAAGAAAATAATATGCTAGACAAAAATCACAAATGGTGCTAAATCCACCAAGGGAAATCCTACATGGAATTTTATAATGGGTGGTATCTTTGTTCATTTGGGCAGCCATGGCAAAATACTTTAGACTAGGAAATTAATAAACAACAGAAATTAAGTCTGGCTGGTGTTCATTATCTGCTTTGCCGATGGCACTTACTCTATTCCTCATGTGATAGAAGAGCAAAAAGAGGGCAAATGAGCCCCTATGTCCTCTTTTAAAGGGCACTCTTCTCATGCATAATAGACACCATGATCTAGTCACCTCAGGAACTTCCAACAGACACAAATACTCAGACCACAGAAGATAAGTTAGGTTAACAGCACCTGAACCCACTATAAAATATCACTGAAAGTTAGATAAACAGAAGGTTTACGCCTCATGATGATATAAAAGCAATAAAAAGGACCTTATAAACAAAGAATTAGAAGTGAATTTAACCAAGCCTCTACACCTACCACTTTACAGAAACCATTATAAAGAAATAGCAGAATGTTAGTACCTCAAGGATGCAATTACTCTAATACAGAATATGGAAAATAAAACAGAAAGTATCAAGTTCTTCTACCAGTAAGTGAAAAAAAAAAAAAAAAGAGAGAGAGACTTTGAAATTTTAGCAATCAAAAGAAGTACATACATCTTATTTGGATTCTCCAGGGATGATGATTAGCTACGAGTTCATCTATACATATCTTAAGGGTTTTCATCAGAAACATACCATTCCTATCAAAATGCTAATCAGTTTACTGTTTCAAGTACAGGTATTAAAAAATCCATCTTCTCGCAACAAAAGCACACCAAGGCTCAGACCACAACAGATAGATTAGGCTAAAGTATGGCAGAACAGACTGCTTTTCTTCTCATTGTTCTCAATCTCATCTCTTCCTTGAAGAGGAAAGGTATTTAGAGACAAAGCAATGTTCTGTCTATATCCTTAGACATCAACTTTAGAATTAGTTTGGTTTACTTTAAGAATATTAAGGGATTAGTAGTAAATATTTTTTATTAGAACAGTGAAACATCTCCCTATCCCCAAATAACACATAGTAGTTAAGATACTTGTTTTTACTTCAATTGGTTTAATAAAAGCACTTTTTTCACAATTTTGTTACACAATCCTTTGAACAACAACAAAACTACACTCTTTTAAAAAGTATAAAGTTATGTTTGGACTACTGATCTAAAAATTTTACATTTAACCTCAATTAAAATTCCCAAATTATGAGAGATTAAAAACTGAATGCACATTAAGTTAGTTCAGACAGAAGTGTCTGAACTAGGTCATATTAACTTTTAATATTTAAGCTGTTCTTACAAGTCACACCCACTCTAACTCTACTTCCAAGACATCTCAGTGTTTCATAGTTACTCCATCTAAAAGTCCAAAATATAAATCATAATAAGCATTATACAAATCAGGAGAAACGTACTATTTTCTTTGGGTCTGTTAGAATAGAATTTATAATACATAAAATATCCAGAATCATATGCCATTGAACATAAGGAAAAAGTAAGTTTTCTTCCAGTCATAGGTTGCTCAGATTAATTAAAGCTTCAAAGCATTTACATTTAAATATATAATCACTGTCTTTAAAATAAAAAACAATAGCCAGGCTGGTGGTGCACACTTGTAATCCCCGCACTTGGGAGGGATGAGACAGGAGGATCGTACAAGTTCAAAGCCAGTCTCACTGGCTAAAGAGACCCCGTTTCCAAATAAAAAAATATAAAATAGGTCTGGGAGTGTAGCCCAGAGGTAGAAGGGCTCCACCCCCAGTGCCACCAAAAATAAACAAACAAACAAACAAACAAACAATGGATAAAAACCAAAACGAATGATCAGAACACTACATGTGAAGATTATAAAAAATTAAATTCAGAGCTGGTCGTGGTGGCACATGCTTGTAATCTCAGCAATTGAGAGGCTGAGATAAAAGGATCATACAAATTCAAAAGCCAGCCTCAGCTACTTAAGTGAGGTTCTAAGCAACTCAGTGAGATCCTGTTTCCAAATAAAGTATAAAATAGGTCTGGGAGTATAGCCTGGAGGTAGAAAGGCCCCTGGGTGCCACCCCCAGTATCACCAAAAACAAACAAACAAAAAAACCTAAATTCATGGCAAGTGACTCTATAAAGTACTAATGCCTATAAGGCACCTATTATATTTCTAAAACTTTAAAAGATACTTGTGTTGGGAGAGGAGGAACAAGAAAATATAACAAAAAAGGACCTCTATTCCCATACTGTTTTTGTTTACCTAATGGATTATCAAATAGATTTAAGGTTTCAATCTACTCATGACCAGTACGAATAAGTCTATAATTACTTCCCTTTCAATGGTTCTATATTTTAAAAACTTACTATACTGAAACTCCAGACCAGTGAAACTCCAGACCAGTGAAACTAAAAGAATAGTCCTTCTAGTCTTGGGATGTAGCTCAATGGTATAGTGCTTCCCGGAGAGGAGCAAGGCCCTAGGATCAATCCCCAACACCAACCCCCCCACACAATAAAAGTTCTCTACCATTATTTAAGGAAAATGGGAGTCACCTTTTTATGTTCCTTTTTTGTAATAGTAGAAAAGGAAGCTTTTAAGACATGCTTATAAGAAGAAAGCAGAGTTAAATGCAACAAATAAAAGCATTAAATTAAAATTAAATTTGTGGGTGTAATCATTCAAGTCACCCCTCCATGGCAGTCTGGTATGGAGCTGTATCTATCCTCTGTATTTTTATCTTTCTTTAATAAACTTTAAATCTTCAAAAAAAAATTGTGAGGGTGGGGGCTTCTAGGGATTGAACACAGGAATGTTCTATTTCTGAGCCATATCTCCAGTCCGTTTTATTGTTTTGGAAAAACTGTCTCACTGACCTTGAACCTGCAATCCTCCTGGTCTCAGCTTCCCAAGGAACATGCATCACCACGCCCACCTGAATATTAATTTTTTGTCTGTATATCGTACACTCTAAAGATACAATGCCAGATCATAAAATGTGTGAGACAGATGACATTTTTCAAACACAGTGGTGACTCAATTCAATTAACAAAACTCTGGGAAAGAAAACCATACCAAAAAAAAACAAACCTACTCATATTTACAAAAAAAAAAAAAAAAAGTAAGCTATATGAGACCAGACACTTGGTCATTTTTATTCACTACTCTCATTGTACCTGGAATACAGTCTGATTCATACAGACATTTCTATCATAATTTATATCATTAAAAAATAAAAGTTCTTTTCTTTTATTCTTACTATATTTCAGAAAAACAAAGGGACAGCCCAAACATGTATATTTTGAGAAGATCCATAAATTTTATCATTCCACATAGTCCAAACACTTTTTTTTAAATCTTGTGTTTAGTAAAAAAAAAAAAAAAAAAAAAAAAAAAAAAAAAAACTCTTTTGCTAGTGACAGGAAAGAGAATAACTGTCTCTACCCATAAAACTAGTTAATTCTTCTAAGTATACTATGATATCATTAATAACAATACTAGCCATTTACAAGAAAATTTAATACTATAGCTAAAGATATCACAATAATTTTGTTCTACTCCAATAATAAACACCTATAAATACAAAGGAGAAAATAGTATTTCATTTTAAAAGAACAAAAAAAGATTTAAGTATTTAGAAAAAAAATTTAAAAGGCACATAATTTATGACTAAACACAGTACTTGATTGAAAGACATAAAGGGAGCCAGGTGTGGTGGCGCACGCTTGTAATCCTGGCACTTGGGAGGCGGAGACAGGAGGATCGCACAGGTTCAAAGCCAGCCTTGCTGGCTTAAGTGACCCTGTTTCCAAATAAAATACAAAATAGGTCTGGAAGTATAGCCTGGAGATAGAAAGGTTCCATCCCCAGTACCACCAAAAAAAAAAAAAAAAAAAAAAAGACAAAAAGGGAAAGGTATACCATATTTTGAGAGGCCATCTCATAAATATAATTTCTTAAAACTAGTAAATGTTCATTTAACTTCCTATTTAACATATAGTAGTTTTTATAACTGAATATGAAATTGCATGGAAAAATAAATGACTGAAATTAAGCAAGAAGTATCAACTAAGAAGTGAAGGAGAGACTTTGGGGGAAGGCAGACTGGAGATGGAACACAGAGGCATTCGACCTCCGAACTACACCCACTGCTCTATTTTTTGTTCTTTATTTTGAAACCGGTTCTGAGATGCAGAGGGCCTCACTAAGTAGCTGAGGCTGTCGGCGATCCGCGATCCTCTGGTTTCAGCCTCCCGAATGCTGAGATTACAAGTGTGCACCACCACACCTGGCAGGAGAGACATATTTAACATAAGCCAAGCAGGGGTTAATTCAATAGGAAAAAGATGGACTGCTATACGAACTTGTGCTGCCAAAAGTGGCTATCCATCTGGGAAAAAATAAAACTGAATCCCAAATGGATTTAACATCCAAAGATTTTAAATAAATGTGTATATATGTGTACATATGTTGTATGCACTGTACACATATACTTTTAAAATATCTTATCAATACAATACCAGAGTGTACACGTCCAATCTAGAAAATAAAAAGAACCTTCTTAAGACAGGAAACTCATAAATACTGGATCTAAGTATTGAAGATAAACTAGTTATCGGGAAATAAATATCCAAGTAACAAAGAGCAAAATTATACCTATTAAAACCGGTAAAAGTTTTAAAGACATATAATGCCCATTTCTGGCAGGAATATATATATAATATATATTATATATATTATTATATATCATTATAAACATATTATTATTATTATATATTATTCTCTCTCCCCCTCCCTCCCTCCCCCACTCCCTATCCCTCTCTAAGATTTCTCCATAAATATATAGAGAGAAAGAAGGGGCAGGGGAAAAGGAAGGTGGGCAGGCTTTTTTTATGCCAGAAGTAGAAATGTGAATTAAAAGAAAAAGGCCAATCTTGGCAATTTTTATTAAAATTATACACATTATACTCAACAATAAAATTCCTTTTTCTTCTATAAAAATGATCAGTTACAAAGTCACATAGTTTAATCAACACTATAACCTAAAGAAATAAAAGCAGAAGTTTGTAAGAATGTTTAAGAGCACTGCTGTGTGTGTGTGTGTGTGTGTGTGTGTGTGTGTGTGTGTGTGTTATTAGGGATGGAACCTAGGGGCATTCTACCTCTGAGCTATACCTCCAGATCTATTTTATTCTTTATTTTGAAACAGGATTCTCACTAAATTGCAGAGGACCTCACAAATTGCTAAGGCTGGCCGCAAACCTGTGATCTTCTCCTTTCTCAGACTCTCAAATACTACACCCAGCTCAACACTAGTTTTTTAATAGCAAAGGAAAGTAATGTGTATGTCCACTAAAAGGAGATTAGCAAAACAACATTATGGAACATTTACACGATCAACTACTATAACATTATGAAAAATAACAAGCTAACAGGGAGGCAAATTAAAGGAAAGAAAGAGTTCACTACAAAATGTATGATCACATCTATGCATTTAAAAAATCTGTGTAGAAATGTAACACAGAACAAAGATTTCTGTTGTTGAAGTTTTGCCTTTGACTTTACTGATTCTAAAAAATACTTTATTATCACCTGATCCCTCCAAATTAAAAAAAAAGCCTTCATATTCTTTGATCTAGACTTGAGAATGTAGCCATTCTTCAATATCCTTTCCCTTAAGCAAGAGACTGGTTCCATAACTAACATGGATACCAAAATCTGCAGATGCTCAAGTCCCTTATACAAAATGGCATAGTATTTGCAGATAACCTATACACATCTTCCCAAATATTGTAAATTACCTCTAGATTTTTCATAGTCACATTATAACAGTCATAATTCATATTATCAATTTATGCTCGATATCCCCATGTTTGTTTCTCCTCTTGCTATTCCTTTTTCACCGATATAAACTTCAAGCAGGTATTAAGCTTTGGATTCAACCTCAGACTTCAAGTTTTACCTGAAATCTTCTAGCTCCTGCCTTCTAGAACTTAAACACTACTACTTGCAGCCATGCCTTCCATTCTTGGTACCTACCACAAGTATTACTGCAATATTCTTGGGGTATTCTAGGTATTTTTCTGTTACCTTCTGACACCTAAGCATAAAACATAACTATATCATGTATGTTCATAGACACCTGCTACATTCAACCTTCACTCTAAACTCTTTAGCCTGGTACTAAAATTCTACTGTTCTCAATCTTGTGGTCTCAAAGTATTTAGGCATGTGTTTCCTTCATGTGCTCACCCTTCTGATGAATATATTGGTATTATGGGACATGTTCTAACATGTCCCACAAATTTCCCCTTTTGTGCTTTTTAGCTCTTTGTTTCAACTACAACTGCTAAAATGATTCTTTTCTACAAAGCCATCTCTTTATGTTATCTCTTTAAACACCACCATTGAAGATGCTCAGATACTTTCTTCCTGTGCCTTTAGAGTAAAATTGTATTACTCATCTCAAAAGTAAACAGTAAAAAAGATTACTAGACCAGAAATCAGAAAATTGATCATATCTTCCAAATACTACTGGTCTTTGACATGAAATCCAGCCATTTTAATTTCCTGAATTCCTGTTTCTTTATTTGTAAAACAAAATTAAAATGTAACCTATTTATCACAGGTGAGAAAGCAATAAATAATCTATTAATGTAGTAAAACTATTTTAAGTCACTTTTTTATTTCAATTAATGGAAAATTATAAGCATTTATAAAGCAGCCTGGACAAAGAGCTAAATGGAAAAGTATTTACCCTGGGGTCCTAGCTAGCTTCCCTTCAAAAAAAAAAAAGTTGGTATTTTATCTAGCACATAGCTGTGAAAATACACATTTGAAAACCTTTGAAAATCATAAAATGTAGACTTCATGCTCTAAAATGAAAAAATAATTCAAAGCACATGTATAAATTTGCCTTGGTCTAACACACACAAAATGGATACAAAAAAAACATATTTTCATGAAGTGAAAGGTCTTATAAGTTCTTGCTCTCACAAAATCAATAGACAATATTTATGAAAGTTCAAGAAAGAAAGAATGGAGGGTAGGGGGTTGTGATAGTTAAATTTTACAGGTCAATGTATATTCATGTAGTAGTAAGGCATTAGATTGGGGTTTGTTTGTGAAGGTTTTCTAGAACAGACTAGTATTTATCTTAGTGGATAAGATTATCTTTGGATTCCAAAATTTCCTCTAATGGTTTCTCAGGTATTCAAATTAGTGATAAACCATCAGTTTCCATCCTTTCACTATCTGACAGTTTAAGACTTCTCAATCCCCATAATTCCATGGGATTGTTTTCATAGTAAGCAGGTGGTATGTGTGTGTGTGCCTGCAGACACACACACACACACACACACACACACACACACACCCCTAACCTGTTGGCTAATAATTGCTTTATAAAATTAAGTGTCTCCTTAGAACTGACCGTTTTGTGTGTGGGGAGGGTTTACTGGGGATGGAACACAGGGGCATTTTACCTTTAAGGTGCAACTTCAGCCCTATTTTGTTCTTTTATTTTGAAACAGGGCCTCACTAAGTAGCTGAGGCTGGCTGGGAACCTGCAATCCTCCTATCTCAGCCTCCCAAGTACTGGGATTAAAAGTGTATGCCACCACACCCAGAATGACCCCTTTTAAATATACAATTTACTGTGTCCCTCTGAGAGGTTAAAATAAAACCAGTAAATCATGAAGTTACTAAAAGAACGTGGGGAAAAAATATTTTGGGGGTTGCCCTTGAAAACAATGTTAACACTAATAGCTTGTCAAATCAGGAAAAAAGTAAGCTATTCAAAACTGCTAGGTTCTTTAAAAAAAAAAACACAGGAGTCAACTTGAGACCAATTTGAGAATCAATATAGAAAAGAATTCAACCTTGAACACGGTGTGTAAACCTATGATTCCCATTTTTACTGCAATTATGTCAAGCTACTGCCTGATATTTGTTCATTTTTTGGTATTTCATACAAAAAAATCCCTGCTTTAGTGCCTGTTATCATATCTGCTCTCAAATCTCATCTATACTATTGTATTTTCTTGTAACTCATTTTATAAATCTAAATTTAAAATTCTACAAGTCATCTCTGTTGTAAGTTTTAATCTACTGTTGTTTTAGTCTCTGGTAGAGCTGTAAATAGTCACTGGTAAGAAATTATATTACTAAAAGTCTAACTCTTAAAAATAAGAGTCAAATGTCAAAAAACAGTAGCATCAACATTTTTAAAAAGTACTCAAAACTTGTGGAGGTGGTACTAGGAATTGAACCCAAAAGGGTTCTACCTCTGATTTACATACCCAGACTATTTTTCTTTTTATTCTGAAATAGGGTCTTGTTAAGTTGCTAAGGCTGGCCTTGAACTTGGAATCCTCCTGTCCCAGCCTCCCAAACATTAAGATTAAAGTCAAGTTCCACTGAACTCTGTTCCAAATCTTTTAAGATTTGATTTTTTTCCTGTTTTGAAGTGCTAGGAATTGAAAACAGGGCACTTTGCATGCTAGTCAAGTACTTAACCACTAAGCTACATCCCAAGCTAGTATAGTAAAATTTTTAAATAAAAAATTTAAGAGTCCAAAAACAAGTTATTGGACAATATAATGGATCAAAATAGATATGGTATAAAAGAAAAATGAGAGTTAAGACAAGAATGGATCAAAAGCAGCTGACGAGAACAGCAAATCATTTTTTGTGCTCATTAATTAAAAAAAAAAAGCTCACCCCGTATATGATGTTGCTGAGTTCCATAAAGACAAGCATCAAGCAGCATGATGTGACAAAAAGAGTCCTGGACTGATCAGAAGACATCTGTTCTAGTCTAAGACCTCAGTTTCCTCATCTGTAAAATGAGGATAACTGAATTAGATACAGGATTTCCCACCTTATCCACATTTTCCCTTTCCACAGTGTCACTTATTTACCCCCAGTCAATCACACTCCCCAAATGGTAAATAAAAAATTATTTTCCCTATGCATAATATTTTTTCTGGCTATCTCTCAGAATACACAACCTGGCATCTCCTTCTGACAATAAAGCTAATTTAAAGTCAGTAAAAGAACAAATAAATGTTAAAAGAGGAGGAGGAGGAGGAGGAGGAAAAAGCCAGGTGTGGTGGTGCACAACTGTATTCCCAATACTTGGAAGACTGAGACTGGAGTTTTGAGGAAAGACAGTACAGAGACTCTCAGCAAGTAGTGAGACTGTTTCAAAAACAATAAAAAGGGCTGGGGGTGTAGTTCAGAGATAGAATACCCTTTGATTCAATCTGTAGACACACACACACACACACACACACACACACACACACACACACACGAAGTATGTCTTTGTGTTTACATTTTCTATAGTGAAAGACATCAAGTTTCTATTGTTAACAAATAATATAAAAGCTTGGGTCCCTCAAAAACTGGTGGTTTTCTAACTGCAATTTCCTAAGTATAAACAACTGACTGGTTCTAAATTATATGCAAAGGTCTAACAAATTTAACAATTAGTTTAAAGTTCAAAGGTAAGCTGACAGCCACTGTGGTGGTGCATGCCTGTAATACCAGTCCTTGGGAGGCTGAGATAGGAGGATCAAAGGTTTGTGATCAGTTTTAGCAACTTAGTAATACCCTCAACTTAATGAGGCCCTGTTTCAAAATAAAAAGCTCAGAGGCAGAATGCTCCTGGGTTCAATTCCCAGAAAAAAGTAAGCTGATATTCTCTATATATTTATTTACCTATACCTTATGTTACTGCTAAGTTTCTTGTCTGGTAGACTTAAAACTCCAACAACATGAGAACAAATATACACAATGCAAACATCAAGAAAGTGCCAAAAATATACTGATAGCATTTTGTAGAAAATATAAAGATTTACTGAAACATTCACTTAAAAACAATCGTGTGCTGCTGGGCATGGTGGCGCACGCTTGTAATCCCAGCATTCAGGAGACTTGAGACTGGAGGATCGCAGTTTTGTGGGCAGCCTCAGCTACTTAGTGAGGCCCTGTTTCAAAATAAAAGAATAAAAAATAGGGAAAGGGGTATAGCTCGGAGGTCGAATGCCCCTGGGTTCCATCCCCAGACCCACAAAAAAAAAAAAAAAAAAAAAATAACAATCGAGTGTGTGTGTGTGTGTGTGTGTGTGTGTGTGTGTGTGTGTGTGTGTGTGTGTTGGATCGAACTCCGAAGCATTCTACTTCTTCTTGGCTAAACTCCCAATACTGTTTTGTTTTTGTTTTTTGAAACAGGATCTGGCTAAGTTGCTGATGCTGGCTTCAAACCTATGATCCTCCTGTCTCAGCCTCTCAAATAATGGTATTATAGGCATTTGCTATCATGCCTAAGAGTTGTTTCTAAAGTTTATTATCTAAAATGCAAATTATCTAAATGTTATCTAAAAGCAAATTATCTAAAATGATTTTAAAATAGTATGGCATACACATCAATTCCATTTTTTAGTGCTTGAATATTTCACCTTTATCTCACCTTTATTTCACCAGTATCTCACCTTTATTTCACCAGTATCTCACACAATATGCAAAACCACTAATAAAAATTTTTCTATAGCCGGTAAAAACAAGGCAAAAATAAAGCAACCAAGTTGGAAATGAAATTTATTTTTGGTCATACTTAAAATTACTATGATATTCATTGTACTCCTAAGACAGACATCTCTGAAACAAACTATTTATACTGATATATTTTCCATATAAATTTCGGCATTATTACAACCCAAATGAGCTGACTATAACAAAAAACATTATATTCAATGTATATAACAAAAATCATACTTTAGGACTCTATTTTAGTGATGAGCTGCATTCAGCAGTTTTCTCTATCTTACCTCCCATGTCAGAGTCTTAAACATTAAGACATTTAACGGTACTTCTGAGGCTGATCCAAGTTTTGAGGACAGCCTAAGCTGCATCTTAGTGAGACCCTGTTTCAAAATAAAACATGGCCCTCTGCAATTTAGTGAGACCCTGTTTCAAAATAAAATATAAAAAAAATTAGGACTGGGATTATAGCTTGGAGGTCAAATGCCCGAGGTTCAATTCCCAGTCCCACACACAAAAAAAAGACATTTAATCATAAGAAAAGTACAGATGAGATATTGGAAAAATATTGTCTTTAGTTATTATATAAATATAAAATAGTTCCTGCAAAAACTAAAGGCTGATTGTAAGATTGTCTTGGGTACAATATTCTTCTGTAAGAAGGCATTAGCATGAAGAGCAGTAACTAAAGAAGAATTGGTAAAACAAATAACTAGTTAATATGTACTGTAAATATGAAACCCACTTGATTGTTCCCCACTAAATTTCTTCCTGGGTTTTTGTTTGTGTTGCTTTGGTGGTATAGGGGAACAAATCTATAATAGACAAATACCCTACCTGATCTAAAACCCCAACTCCCCACTAAAGTTTTATCTGTAGAGTATAAGCACACATTTGTTATTGTTTATACCACCTCCAAAGTCAGTATACAATACAAATTTTCTCAAAGACCAAAATACCTCACAGCTAAAGCTGGGCACAACACAGCAGTAGATTTGCTTTAAGAAAGTTATAATATCTAGAAATGGTGACTTTTGTTGTTGTTAGTAATTCAATATATCTGGAGGAAATAAAAAGACCAAAGAGAGTTCAAATCTGACTATTTTTGGTTGCTAAAAAAAAAAGTTTCATATGGCTCTTTTTTTGGTGCTAGGGATTTGAACACAAACATTCTATCTCTGAGCTAAACTCCAACCCCCCAAACACCTTTTTTTGGGGGGTCGGGGGGATGGAACCCAGGGGCATTCGACCTCCAAGCTACACCCCCTGCCCTATTTTTTATTCTTTAATTTGAAACCGGGTCTCACTGAGTTGTAGAGAGCCTCACTAAGTAGCTGAGGCTGTCCGCGAACCATGATCCTCCAGTCTCAGCCTTCCGAATGCTGGGATTACAAGAGTACGCCACCATGCCCAGCCCCAACCACCTTTTAAACAGGGTCTTACTAAGTTGCTGAGTTTGGCCTCAATTAACCATGTTCCTCTCAACTTGGTAATGGGATTATGGCTAGATATCGCCACACCCTGCTCTAAAATACATTTAATAACTGCTTAAAAATTTTGTTGAAGTGCTTTTTCAGTAATGGGAAAGAAAAAATCTGCAATACAAAGAAATTGATATAATCAAATTAATGGTTTAAAACCTCACATTATAATTACAAATTTAATCTTAATATTTTTCTCGTTTCCACTCAATCTAATCAGATATATAAACTTTAAAATCCAGTCTACTAAAATAGATTTTCTAAGAGTAAATTAACAAGGATAAAATTGGATATTAAAACAATGTATTCAGTAGCATTATACTAACACAATAACTCATTAAGACACCATTTACATATTTTCAAAATGTAGATTTTTTTGTAAAGGGGCTATTGGACATAGAACACAGAAGCACTCTACTTCTAAAATACAGCTCTTTTATTTTTTATTCTGAAACAGGGTCTCCCTAAGTTATAAAGGGTGTAAGTTGGTGAGGCTGCCTTCAAACTTGTAATCAGTCTTCCTGTCTCATCCTCCCAAGTATACATGTACTACGAAGCCCAACTTAGATTATTTCCTGAAACATCTAGCTATATTCCAACCCAGCTAGCAATTACAGCATAAAAACTCATGACATTTAATTCTTGAAGATTACATACAATATGCTAAAAGATATCTTAACCCATACTTCACAAATGAAAACTGGTCAATTAAAAGTAGGAAGAACATCTAATCATTTTTAATAATAAGCATTTTCAAAAGCTTATTCAAAATAACAAAAATTACATCTCCTAATAATAATATCTAAATCCAAGTCTATTCTAATTCTATATTCATTTCCTCCAAATGTATATACATTAATCTTTAAATTAGTCTTTACTATATCATTCCAAAATACAGTAGTCCTCCCTTAATCTGCCAAGAACACATTCTAAGATCCCCAGTGAGTCTAAAACAGCACAGTACCAAATCATATAAATGCTATATTTTTCCTAAACATACCTGTAAGTTTAGTTTATAGATAAGACACAGTAAGACATTAGTAACAAGTAAAACAATTATAACATATAAGATAAAATGATTTGTGAATATAGGGTGTTTATCAAAATATCTTAATATAAATACTATCATCTTTTCAATTAAAAAGTGACATAACTGAACCATCAGCATCACTACTCTTGAACTTTAGGACATTATTAACTAAAAATAAGGGCTATTTATGCATAAGCACTATGTACAACAATGGTCAATCTATTAAACCAAATGAATGCTAGTGACTAATGAACAGTTTAACATATATAGCAAAGGAAAGCCAAAGAGATTACTCACATCCTGGGCAGGACAGAATGGGCAGCTCAAGATTTCATTACATTATTCTGAATGGCACACAACTTAAAGCTTATGAAATGTTCATTTCTACAGTTTTCTATTTGGCATTTTCTGACTGTGGTTGACCACGGGTAACTGAAACCTTAAAAAGTGAAACTATGAGAAGGGTGTGGTGTCACACATCTATAATCTCAGTATTTGAGAAGCTGAGACAGGAGAACTGCAGGTACAAGACCAGCCTCAGCAATTTAGCAGGACCCTGTTTCAAAATAAAAAATAAAATAAAATTAGGCTAGGGGTGTAGCTCAGAGCTTCACAGAAGGCCCCTGGGTTCAAACACCAGTAACAAGACAGAAAGAGAATTAAACTATGGATAAAAGGGTCTTTTTCTTTTTTAAGTGGCACTGGTAATTGAAGCCAGGGGCACTCTAACTCTAAGCTATACCCCCAGCCCTATTTTAATTTGAAACAGGGTCTTGCTAGGTTAATGAGTCTCACCCATTACTGAGGCTGTCCTTGAACCTGCAATCCTTCTGTCTCAGCCTCTCAAAGTACTGAAATTACAAACATGTACAGTCACATTTGGCCTAAAGAGGTCTACTGTAAACAAATTATTATTTGGGTATGTTTTGTCTTTTTACTTTTATGATTTATTTATATTTCTGTATATATTATATTTCTGTCCACAGGCAGAAAAATGTCACTGATGACCTCTCAAACTATTTTCAAATGTAAAGTAACACCAATTTTGATGAATGCCACAATGTATTGTTAAACAGAAACCTGACTTGGAGATAAACTACCTATTAGTCTTTATTTTTAAAACACTTTATAAAATTTTTCAAACATAGAGAAAACTTTAAAAATTCACATAGCTATCAACTAGACTTTAAGGTTAACATTCCCTTGTATTTTTATCACCTATATTCAAAAGATGTTATAGTCATCAGTAAACTTCCCTCATAAATATTTCAGCTTGCCCATCATCATTTAAGATATATTTAATAAAAAATTAACACAAAATGCAATATATATTATTCTGACAAATGCATATGTTAAGATAACCCAAATCCCTAATACAGAATATTACTATTACCCTAGAAAGTTCCAGCATGTATTTTCCCAGTTAATCACTATTCTCAACACACATTCCTACTCAACCACTTCCTTCCTAATAGTCTTGCCTCTCCACCCTCCACACACAAAAAGATTAATTGTGCCTGTTTTATCACATCATATATAGGAATCCTATATTGTGTCCTATTTTCTGTGAGACTACATTCAACCAATGTGCTTTGAGACTGATCCAAGTTGCTGCCAGTATCAAATTTGTTTCTTTCTACTGCTCTGCAGTATTCTGTTGTACAACACAGCAGCAGTTTGTTTATCCATTCTCTTATCTGCAATGTTAAAGGTCATTCACATAAGTAAGCCAAGTTCATAAGCAGAATTTGGTGCTTCACCTCCATGGTTTTCCCTTCTGGGATCTCCTGCTCTTTTCTCCTGCATGACTTCATACTCTGTAGCCACTGTGGTAATTCTGAGCTCTGTTCTCCCATTCCTTTGGCAATAGGAGCCTACCTGCCCTTTAGGCAAAAAGCAACTCAAACTGGAAACTCCAATTGCATTCCCTTCTTTTAAGAATCCACTCTAAGCCAGGCGTGCTATCGAATGCAGTAATCCCCCCGCTAGGGAGACTAAGACAGGAGGATTGCACAGGCTTGAAGTTGGCCTCAACTACTTAGTGAGGCTCTCAGCAACTTAGTGAGACCCTGTTTCCAAATAAAATATATCTGTGAGAATAGCCCAGAGGTAGAAAGGTAGAAAGCCCTGGGTTCCACCCCCAGTACTACCACCACAAAAAAAAAAAAAAAAAAAAAAAAATCCACTCTAGTCTGGTTTCTACTTGCATTTGGTTTGTTCTACAGTATTTTCAAAAAGTTTTTGGTTTTTTTCTACCTATGGTAAGTATGGAGGTTTTGTCCCATAGGAGACACAATTCTTTTTTGGAATCAAAATCTTCTACTGTTCTTCTAAAAATATTTGTTAAAACACTGTAGCTGCCCCCCCTGGTGTCGCACACTTGCAAACCCCGCACTTGGGAGGCAGAGACAGGAGGATTGCGCAGGTTCAAAGCCAGCTGGCTTTAAAACAGACCCTGTTTCCAAATAAAATATAAAAAATAGGTCTGGGAGTGTAGCCCGGAGGTAGAAGGGTTCCATCCCCAGTACCATAAAAAAAATCCAACAACACTGTAGCTGTCATAGTATGAGAGTGAGTGAGTGAGTGTGTGTGTGTGTGTGTGTGTGTGTGTGTGTGTGTGTGTGTGTGTGTGTTTCCCGCTGCCATCAAACTGAACCTGGAAATAAAATCTCAGGACACTGAAGAGTATGAGATAATATCCAGACAAGAACAGTGGAGAAAGGGATTCTATAGTTTTGTATAAAACTGAATCAAGTCCCAAATCAAATTCTTCCAGAGGTCTGCACACAGAACACAGGTGTCTTACAGTACTGGAAAGGTCTGGAGAACTAATGATGCAAACCACAGTTCAGGTGACACACTAAGTCTCAGAGGTGCCTTTAAGGAGTTACCCAAAGCAGCACATCAGAGGCTTTCATAACTAAACTCACACTGGACTACTGTTCACATGTGAAATAGGACATGTTTGTCTGGGCCTAACCATCTTTATTAATGACTTCAGCTTCAAAATAAATCAACATTGTGTAAAGAGGATACAATCCAAATGTATTAAATGTACACACAGCCAAAAAACTCTAACAAATTATCAAAGAAAAAGACAGTGTCACACATCAATCCAGAAGATTCAGAAGTGCTAATTGTCAAAGAGATACTTGAAATGACAGGAAAGAGATGTCCTCAAAAGTAGAACATATTAAAAAAAGAAAACTTGGAGGACTTCCGGGAAGATGGCGACCGAAAAAAGCGGGGCTTAAGAGTCCCGCTAACAACCAATCTCCATTACCACAAAAAGAGCGCCTTTCATAGCCAGGAAGCACCATCACCAGAAAAAACAAAAAAAACCACCAGGCTCCAGAAAGAAAGCAGACTGAGAACAGAGCTCAGGGCCAGAGAGGAGACACACGCGCCCGAGGACACGGCAGCAGCGCCATACTGCCGGCGGCAGCGGCGAACTCAACGGACAGCTACAGCAAGCCAGGTGAGCCGCTGCGGAACAGCCAGGCGGGATCTTTCGGCGCAGACAGCATTTAAAGCTCCCAGTGGCTGAGCTCAGCACACGCTGCAGGGATTCAGAGTGGAAATCAAAACCAGAGAAGAAAAAATACGCCAGCCTCATGGCCGAGGGCGTGGCAGAGGTGCCATATAGCCACCGGCGGCGGCAGCAGCAGTGAATTCACCGAGTCCAGTACAGCTACATCTGCGTACTCAAGAACAGTGAGTCAAATTGCGGGCCACAGAGGAGAAATCCCAGTATTGGGCCTCCTGGGACTTGACCCAGTGAGGGAGTGGTGGTGGCAGAGATATCACACCATAGGAGAACGTGCAACCTGGCACCCCCCACAGTCTAAAGCAGCCTCTATCGACTCCCTGGGTCGGAGACTCTGTGATACAACCCAGTAAAGGAGTAGTGGGGTCTGAGATAATACAGACTCGAGATCCAGAGCACCTTAAGTGAAGCCATAGTGACCCAAGGGAAGAACCCAGAGAAGGCACAAATCTCCGAAATCATGGGAAAGAGGAATAACACTGGAGTAATGAATGTGCACAACCCCACAACATCAGAACCTGATAAAACAGAAAATCAGAGATTTCTAGAAGATCAAATCAGGAAAATAACTGTAGAAATAATAGAGGTGCTTCGAAAAGAACTCAGAGCCAAAAAGAGATAAAGGATGCAATTAATGAAGTAAAGGCCTCAATTCAAAGCACAAACAACCGATTAGACCACATGGGGAACAGAATCTCGCTCTTAGAAGATGAGCAATCCAAAAATGAATGCATAGTTTCTAATCTAGAAAAAAATATCCAACAGCAGGAATCTGACATTGAAGAAATATGGGCCCATCTTAAGAGAGCTAACCTAAGAATAATTGGAATAGAGGAGGGAAAAGAAAGTGATACCAAAGGGATCAACAATCTCTTCAAGGAAGTAATAGCAGAAAATTTTCCAAATATAGAGCAAGAGGTTGATACACAGATCCAGGAAACTTATAGAACTCCCTTTAGACAGGATCGGAGAAGAGGATCCCCACGCCATATAATTGTCAAAATGACCAATGTGGAAGCCAAGCAGAGAATCTTAAAGGCAACAAAAACAAAGGGCCAACTGACATTCAGAGGCAAACCAATTAGAATCACTCCAGACTTCTCAAACCAAGTCATGAGAGCCAGAAGAGCTTGGAGTAACATATTCCAAACTCTGAAAGAAAACAACTTCCAGCCAAAAATTTCCTATCCAGCAAAACTTTCTATCAAATTAGATGGAGAAATAAGAAGCTTCCATGACAAACAGAAACTGAAGGAATTTATGTCTTCAAAACCAGCGCTAGAGAAAATACTCAAAGAGATTAACTACAAAGAAGAAATAGGTAACACTCACCAGAACCAGAGAAACAAGAGTTTCCATCCAACAGACAACTAAGATTGGTTATCTGTGGAGATTCATTATTTATGTTAGTCTTTTACCTATCTCTAAGTTGTATTGTTTGCCTTTATTGTTGTTAATTTTTAGATTTCTAGTTGGAATATTAATATACCTTCAGATATAGCATTTGGAAATATTTTATCCAATTCTATTAGTAACTTTTAACTCTGTTTACATTGTCTTTGGATATACAATATTTTCTTTTATTTTTTAGGGAGTTTGTATATTCTTCTGTTGCCTGTGCCATTGAAATCATATCCAAGAAATCACTGCCAATTTCAATGTTGTGAGGTTTTATGACCCAGATTTTCTCCTAAAAGTTTATAGTCTTAATATTTATATTTAGGTCTTTTATCTATTTTGAGTTAATACTTGTATATGGGATTAGGTAAAGGTCCAATTTTATTCTTTTCCATGTAATTATTATTTTTCAACAATATTTAGTTAAAAGATTATTACTTCCACCACCAAATGTTCGTGGAAACCTTGTCAAAAATAACTTGACAATATAGGGAAGAATTTAGCTCTAGGCTTGTATTTAACTCCAATGGTCTATATATCTGCCTTTAGAACAGTACTACACTGTTTCAATTATTGTAGCTTTATATGGTTTGAAATCAGAAAATATATATCTGCTAGCTTTGTTCTTTTTCAAGATCGTTTTGGGTATCTAGAATTCATATTCCATATTAGGATAGATTTTTTTCTGAAAAATAAATATATAAATATATGATAGTTTCACCTAAAAAAAACAGAAAAAAATATGCTCTAGTAAGAAAGAAAGCAAAAAGAAATATTGAAATGCTATCTTTAAATCATCAAACGCTTGGTATCAGACAAATGAAACTGTTATGTGAGATTATCATTTTTAATTTTGGATAAATTGCTATAATACTAGATGTCAACCACTAAGCCAAGCATGGGAAGGAGGGATGGGGAGAGAATGGGGTGGGGATCGGGTGGGGGCTGACTGGGCGATGTGTGCATGTATGTCTACAAAAGTTTGTATCCCACTATGATATATGAATACAGTGCACCAATAAAATAAAATTAAAAAAAAAGCAGTATCAAAGTCCATCTGTCTTACTTGATAGTTCTGGGTATTGTTTAGTGACTTGTCATTTTTAATTCTTCAAAGTCCAATGATTACTGTGTACAATGTCTCATTCAGTGTATCTCTGCCAAACTTGAATTCATTAAAATTTAGTTTGTATTTATTTCATTAAAGCACTAACAAATTAAAAAAAAAAAAAGAAAACTTTACCAACTAAAAAAAAATGAAAAAAATGTTAGAAATATAAAGTATAGAAAAAGAAAACACTGAATAGCTGATCTTCCTGATAAAAGACAAATGAATAGATGAGAATTCTTAGTTTTCATAAAAGAAAAATTTCCTAAAATAACAACTTATATCTTTAGATCTCAATAGTAATGATGAAAATCTAGGGACCTCTCAGCAAGACTGCTTCATCCCTATCATTCTCTGACCTCCTGATGTCCTGTGACAGCTCTCATACTTCACCTCTGAAGAATATCCTACGTTATGCTGAACTTCAAAGAATGTTGGATTGCAAATGAGATCTGACTCAAGTCTTGGTTCAACAACTGACAAAGTACATGACATGCCATCAATTCTCTCAGCATTAGTTCCTTGTTTCTAAAATGAGGACTGGCACAGCATGGTAGTACACACTTGCAATTCTAATACTTGGGAGGCTGACACAGGTTCACAGGGAGGATCACAGGTTCATAGCCAGCCTCAACTACTTAGTGAGGCCCTCTAAAATCTTAAGGAGACCTGTTTCAAAATAAAGAATAAAAAATAAGTTGAAAGTTGAAGTAGTTGATAAAGATGGTTAGGCCCAGACTACATGTCCTATCTCATGTGTGGGCAGTAGATCAATATCAGTTCAGTTGTCAAAGCCCTTTCTGTGCTGCTGGGGGTATAGTTTGGAGGTAGAATGCACCTAAGCTCAGTCCCCAATATGGCAAAAAATCAAATAAAATGAAGACTGATCCACTGCTTAATATAAACTTACACAGCTTTGTAATATAGTCCAAAGATCTAATTTTAAGGACCTTCAGAAAGGTCATTGCAGTCTCCCAATATTAGAATTAACCAATCTACTCAGTATTCTGATTATTGGTTCACAGCAGACAGAGGAGACTCATATGTTTTGACTAGCAAATTTTGACTACCAAGGTCAAGAACAGCATCTTCCAACAGACACATAATACAAATAATATATTTGTATAATACATAATACAAAGCCACAATACAAACTGAATATGTAAATTTTAAGTTTTCTAGTAACTATATATAAAAAAAAAAAAAACCAGATGGAGCCGGGCGTGGTGGTGCACGCTTGTAATCCCTGCGCTTGGGAGACGGAGACAGGAGGATTGAGCAGGTTCGAAGCCAGCCACCCTGGCTTAAGAGACCCTGCTTCCGAAAAAAAAAGTATAAAAATAGGTACTGGGAATATAGCCTGGAGGTAGAAGGGTTTCCAGAAACCCCAGTACTACCAAAAAACAAAACAAACAAACAAACAAAAAAACAGGTAGGACATAGTCTAATAATGTATTTTATTCTACTCAATGTATCCAAGGTATTGTTTTACATAGTAGTCTCCCACCTTATGCACTGTTTCATTTATCCATGGTCAACGATGGCTTGAATATGTTAAATGGAAAATTTTAAAATAAATAATTCATAAATTTTAAATAACTTTTAACACAATATACTGTTATAATTATCATTTTATTATCTCTTATTGTGCCTAATTTATGAATAAAACTTTGTCATATACATATTTGTAATATACAGGACAAAGCATAGCATACATAGCTTATAGTATTATCCACTGTTTCAGGTATTCATGGAATGTCTTGGAACATATCTGCTGCTAAAGGGGTATAGGGGAACCACTATAAGTCCTTAAAAGTCCAACATGCATTTTATACATCATGTATCAATTTTGACTAGATTTCTGTTTTTGTTTTTTAGGATTTTTTTTTTCCCCCTGTATTGGGGATTGAACCCATGGGCATTCTATCAATGAGGTATACATTTTTTGTTCTTTATTTTGAAACAAGGTCTCACTTTTTTTTTTTTTCCCGGTACTGAAAATTGAACCCAGAGGCATTCTACCCCCAGCCCTATTTTTTTATTCTTAATTTTTGAAACAAGGTCTCACTAAGTTGTGGAGGACCTAAGTAGCTAAGGATGGCCATGAACCTGCAATTCTCCTGTCTCAGCCTCTCGAGTATTAGGATTACAAGTGTGTGCCACCACACTCAGCCTCGTCATATTTCTAAGTCTCAACACTACATATTGCTACTGGCTACCACACTGGACACAGTGGACTAGAAACAGAGGTGAAAGGGTAGAGGAAGGGGGGTCAATAGCAAACAAGGGCATGGTGGCTCAAAATGAGTAGTCTGTCTTATACACATACAAACTACATGATGCCCTGTTGCTTAGAGTAGGAATGGATCGTCTATTCTGAGGTAAATTTGCATTGCTATATTGTATAGGTTAGAGCCCACAATTTTTTTTTAATGATAGGTAAATGGAATAGGCATTATTTCACAATAAATAAGTTAACAAGTATTTATTTTTAGGAAAGCCATCAATTATTCTATCCTATCTGTACCTGGAGAAAGGAGTTCATATAAGCCAATATATGATATATCCCTCCTTCAAATGGAAATAATAAATGCTTAATTAGCAAATACTGAAACCTGTGGGTATTCTTAAAAGAACTAAAATTATTTTAATATATATACTACAAGCCAGGCATGGTGGCACATGCTTGTAATCCCAGTACTTGAGATGCTGAGACAGGAAGATCTCAGATTCACAGCTAGCCTCAGCTACTTAGAGAGGCTCTGCACAATTTAGTGAGACCCTGTTTCAAAATAAAGAATAAAAAATAGGGTTAGGGGTGTATGTAGCTCAGAGGTAGAATGCCCCTGGGTTCCGTCCCTAGTACAGGGGGGCGGGGAGGGATAGAATAAACACTACAACAGTATTTTTTCCTTAAATTTTTCTTCAAGCAAAACACAGGGTGACAACTGTGTGGAAGTATGATCTTTGTGAGAATCATGGGTCCCACTCTAGTTACAGCCTGTCACTGTTCCTATCTTCTCCATATCAGAACAGAGAATAAACTGTAGAGAAGAGTTAATTAAATAAGAATACTGGGGAGGTTTTCAGCTGTAAGATGGAGATAGTAATAATTTTATCGATACTTTCCTTTTTTTGGTACTGGAGATTGAACCTAGGGGCTCTACATCTAAACTACACCTCTACCCCTTTTTATCTTTTTTTGTTTTTACCAGTACTGGGGATTGAACTCAGGGGCATTCTATCCCCAGCCCTATTTTTTATTCTTTACTTTTTTTTTGAAACAAGGTCTCACTAAGTGGCAGATAATCGAATTTGCTGAAGCTGGCCACACCTCGAACCTTCAGTTTTCCTGTCTCAGCCTCCCAAGTACTAAGGATTATAGGCATGCACCACCACACTTGACAATAACCACCATTTTACCTATACATTTGCACATTGTGTAAATAAGCAGAAATGACTTTGGAGTCCTCAACTAAACTACAAGCAATGTTGTTGTTACCTTGGCCTTATTCATCTCTTAACACCAAGAGATATATAACTAGCAATAAACTTAAATATCTGTGATGATATAAAAATAAAGCTGGATATTTTCAATAAAATTGACAAAAGTGTTTGGGATGATTTAATTTTAAATATGATCCATGAGCTATTTCAAAGTCAAAACAAGACAGTCTTATGTGAGTAAGCAACTTTAAAATTCACAGGAGGATGGGCTTTAAAAGAGATGTGGGGTTGCATACCTTATATAATTCAGACAGCCAAAAGATTTATGCAACTGATTATCAGGGAAAACATGCCACAAATAAGACAACCACAATAACCAAGAATACTGACAAGTTTCGAAATGTGAACTTCAAAACAACAACAGATACTCCAAAGCAAAAGCTGAATTATCATGCAGCTGCTTCTTATAAAATAAAAAACTCTAAAGTGCTCAAAGGAAAACAGTTTTATGAGTCACTCAAACAATTTAAAGAACCAACTGAGTGTTTCATAAATTAATGAAAAAATAAAGTCTTTGTGCTAGGCAAAGGTGGGGGGGGGGGGGTCAACCTTCCCTTTTCAACTGCTAGAGAGTGAAAAAGTAAGGAAGGAGAAGGAAAGAGAAAGGGAGGAAGGAAACAGAAACAGAGAAAGGAAAGGGAAAGATCCACTTCTCAATAAGAATTCAGAAGATAATTGAGACAAAGGAAATCATCTCCATCAACATATCTACAAGTCCATCTTTAAATCAGTTCCTAAAAATATTTTCAGATAACCTTCTTTTTGGTTTTTGTTAACTTTTGATTGGTTTTTATACAGGTTTAAATTACCATCTCCCACTAAATTTTTAAACCTTAATGAGTTTCCATGCTTCTCTGACTTAATGTTTAAAATTAAAATTTGATTGATAATTAAAATTTCCAGTAATGCACTACAGATTTTGTGTGTGTGTGTGTGTGTGTGTGTGTGTGTGTGTGTGTGTGTGCTCGCGCGCGCGCATGTGTGTATGCTGGGAATAGCCCAGGGGCATTCTAGCCCTGTTCTATATGCCCAGCCTTATTCTTTATTTTGAAACAAGGTCTAAAGTTGCAGAGGGCCTCACTAAGTCACTGAGTCTGGCTGGGAACTCATGATTCTCCTGTCTCAGCCTCCCAAGTACTGGAATTATAAGCATGCCCTGCCACAAGACTGACTCAAGAAGTATGTTTAAAGAACAGTATTATTAAGTCATTGAAATGTGAAAATAGAGACTGGTAAGCACCTCAGTGGTAGAGTACTTAATTAGTATGTGTAAGACCTGGAATCAATCCCAAATACCAAATAATAATAAAAAGTAAAACTTCATTCTCTTGTTACTGAATGATTCCCCCCCCCATTACACAGCAACAGTACTTCAGTTATTTTAAAAAAACTATTTATAAAGGAAAATCATCATCCTGAGCTCTAGTTAAGTGGTGAAATCACTTAGCCCACAGCTAGAATAAACCTTATAAATTTAATCTAGTTCCATCTTCAATTTTTACAAAGTACTTGCCAAAAGTTATCAAAGATTCCTAGCATCTTCAAGAAATGAAACAGCCAGGCATTGTGACGCACGCTTGTAATCCTAGCATTTGGGAGGTTGAGATGGGAGGATCGCAGTTCGTGGACAGCCTCAGCTACTTAGTGAGGCCCTCAGCAACTCAGTGAGACCCTGTTTCAAAATAAAGAATAAAAAATTGGGTAGAGCCGGGCGTGGTGGCGCACGCTTGTAATCCCCGCGCTTGGGAGGCAGAAACAGGAGGATCGCGCAGGTTCGAAGCCAGCCCCGCGCGCTGGCTTTAGGAGACCCTGTTTCCAAATAAAAAAATGTAAAAATAGTTCTGGGAGTGTAGCCCGGAGGTACAAGGGCTTCCAGGAACCCCAGTACCACCAAAAAAAAAAAAAAAAAAATTGGGTAGAAATCAAGAGGATTATCAGAAACTACTTTGAAAAACTATACTCCAACAAAATGGAAAATCTGGAGAAAATTGACAACTTCCTAGATAAATACAACCTTCCTAAACTGAGTCAAGAAGATATAGAACACTTAAACCAACCAATAACAATCAAAGAGATTGAAACAGCAATAAAGAGCTTACCATCAAAGAAAAGCCCAGGACCAGATGGGTTCCCAAGTGAATTCCATAAAACCTTTATAGGAGAACTAATCCCAATACTACTCAAACTATTTCATGAAATAGAAAAAACCGGGATTCTCCCAAATACATTCTATGAAGCCAACATCACACTAATACCCAAACCGAATAAAGACAGTTCAAGGAAGGAAAACTACAGGCCTATATCTCTGATGAACTTGGATGCAAAACTATTAAACAAAATACTAGCAACACGCATTCAAAACCACATCAAGAAAATCATCCACCATGACCAGGTAGGGTTCATCCCAGGGATGCAAGGCTGGTTAAATATACGAAAATCAATCCATGTAATTCATCATATAAACAGAATCAAAGGCAAAAATCACATGATCATCTCAATAGATGCTGAAAAATCATTTGATAAAATTCAACATCCATTTATAATAAAAACACTACAGAGAATTGGAACAGAAGGAACATATCTCAACGTCATTAAGGCAATCTATAATAAGCCCACTGCCAACATCATATTAAATGGGGAAAAAATTCGAGAATTCCCCCTAAAAACTGGAACGAGACAAGGATGTCCACTATCACCACTTCTCTTCAATATAGTACTAGAGACTCTGGCCAGAGCAATAAGGCAAGAAAAGGAAATCAAAGGAGTACAAATAGGAAAAGAAGAACTTAAGCTTTCACTACTTGCAGATGACATGATACTATATTTAGAAAATCCAACAAACTCAACCAAAAGGCTTATAGAACTGATCAACAAATTCAGCAAATCAGAAGCTTTCCTCTACACCAACCATAAATCCACTGAAAAAGAAATTCAGAAAACACTCCCACTCAGGATCTCCCACAAGAAAATAAAATACCTAGGAATAAACTTGACCAAGGAGGTAAAAGATCTCTACAAAGAAAATTATAAAACACTGAAAAAAGAAATCGAAGATGATCTTAGAAGATGATAAGACCTTCCATGTTCATGGATTGGCAGAATAAATATCATTAAAATGGCCATCCTCCCAAAAGTGATCTACAGATTTAATGCAATGCCCATTAAACTACCAAGATCATTCCTCACAGACATAGAAAAATCAGTCCTTAAATTTATCTGGAATAACAAAAAGCCCAGAATAGCCAAGGTAGTTCTCAGCAACAAAAAACACGCAGGAGGAATCACAATACCTGACTTTAAACTATACTACAAAGCCACTGTAATAAAAACAGCATGGTACTGGCAAAAGAAAAGATATATAGACCAATGGAGCAGAATAGAAGACCCAGAAACAAGTCCACACACTTTCAGCCAATTGATTTTTGACAAAGGGGCCAAAATCATACACTGGAAAAAAGATAGCCTGTTCAACAAATGGTGTTGGCAAAACTGGTTAACCATATGCAGAAAATTGGATGTTAATCCCACTTTTTCAGCCTGTACAAAAGTCAACTCATGATGGATCAAAGACTTGGAAATTAAACCAGAGACCTTGAAGCTCCTGGAAGAGGGCATAGGTCCAACACTACAATAAATAAGCTCAGACAAACATTTCCTCAACAAGACCCCAAAGGCACAACAAATTAAAAGGAGAATCAATACATGGGATTGCATGAAACTGAAGAGCTTCTGTTCAGCAAAGGAAACTGTCAAGAACCTCAATCGAGAGCCAACAGAATGGGAGAAGATTTTTGCCACCTACACCACCGATAGAGGACTAATATCTAGAATATACAGAGAACTCAAGAAACTCAACACTAAGAAAACAAAGCATCCAATAACAAAATGGGCAAATGAACTAAATAGACACTTCACAAAAGAAGAAATTCAAATGGCCAATAAATGCATGAAAAAATGCTCAACATCACTGGCAATCAGAGAGATGCAAATCAAAACTACCCTGAGATTTCACCTAACACCAACTAGAATGACACTCATTCAAAACACAAACAACAACAGATGCTGGCGAGGATGTGGAGAAGTGGGAACTCTAAGACATTGTTGGTGGGATTGCAAATTAGTGCAACCACTTTGGAAAAAAGTATGGAGAATCCTCAGAAGAATGGGAACAAACCTACCATTTGATCCAGCAATACCACTGTTGGGTATCTACCCAAAAGAAAAGAAACCAAACTACTAAACTAATGCATGTGTATCTATGTTCATAGCTGCACAACTCACCATTGCCAAACTATGGAAGCAGCCAAGATGTCCATCAACAGATGAATGGAATACAAAACTGTGGGATATGTACACAATGGAATTTTACTCAGCCATCAAAAAAAAACTCAATTACATCACTTTCAGGGAAATGGATGGAACTGGAGGACATTATGCTAAGTGAGATTAGTCAGTCACAAAAAATAAGAAATCAGATGCTTTCCCTAATATGTGAGAGTTTGGGAGACATGGGTCATAGGAGGAACTCTTGAAAGAGGAAATCCTATAGAGGAGCAAACAAGACAACCTAAAGGAGGAGAAAGGGGAGGGGGAGGAAAATCTCTAAAACACATAAAGTACTTAAACATATCAAAGTCAATCACTAAGCCAAGCAAGGGAGGGAGGGACGGGGAGGGAGAGAAACAAGATTTTCCATCCAAAAGACAACTAAGATAAGTTATCTGTGGAGATTCATTTTTATGTTAGTCTTTACCTATCTAAATTGTATTGTTTGCTTTTATTGTTGCTAATTTTTAGGATATCTAGTTGGAATATTAATATACCTTCGGATATAGCATTTGTAAATACTTTATCCCATTCTATCAGTAACTTTTAACTCTGTTTACATTGTCTTTGGATATACAATATTTTTTTTTTTTAGGGAGTTTGTTTACCCTTCTGTTGCCTGTGCCATTGAAATCATATCCAAGAAATCACTGCCAATTTCAATGATGTGAGGTTTATGACCCAGATTTTCTTCTAAAAGTTTATAGTCTTAAGATTTATATTTAGGTCTTTTATCTATTTTGAGTTAATATTTGTATATGGGATTAGGTAAGTGTCCAATTTTATTCTTTTTCATGTAATTTTAATTTTTCAACAATATTTAGTTAAAAGATTATTATTTCCTCCACCAAATGTTCGTGGAAACCTTGTCAAATATAACTTGACAATATATGGAAGAATTTAGCTCTAGGCTTTTATTCAGCTCCAATAGTTTATATATCTGCCTTTAGAACAGTACTACCCTGTTTCAATTATTGTAGCTTTATATGGTTTGAAATCAGAAAATATACATCTTCTAACTTTGTTCTTTTTCGAGATTGTTTTGGGTATCTAGAGTCCATATTCCATATTAGGATAGATTTTTTTCTGAAAAATAAATATGTAATATGATAGTTTCACCTAAATATATATATATATTCTCTGGTAAGAAAGAAAGCAAAAAGAAATATTGAAATGCTATCTTTAAGTTATCAAAAGCTTGGTATCAGACAAATGAAACTGTTATGTGAGATTATCATTTTTAATTTTGGATAAATTGCTATAATACTAGATGTCAACCACTAAGCCAGGCATGGGAAGGAGGGATGGGGAGGGAATAGAGTGGGGATCAGGTGGGGTTGACTGGCGATGTGTGCATGTATGTCTACAAAAGTTTTTTTTGTACCCCACTATGATGTATGAATACAGTGCACCAATAAAAAATTTTAAAAAAAATTGGGCAGGGGGTATAGCTCGGAGGTCAATGTCTCTGGGTTCCATCCCCAGACCCGCAAAAAAAAAAAAAGAAGAGATACAGATTCCAAGCATTACAGTGTCCAGTAGTTTTTATTGTATCACATAGCTGACATATTTCACAATGAAAGGTTACAAAATAATCCGTTTTTAACTGTTTATATGGGGGAGGGGAACTAGAGATTGAACCCAGAACCCAGGAGAACTAAGGATTGAACCCCAGTGGGAGACACATCCAGAGCTACACGTCCAGCTCTTTATTTTTATTTATTTTGAGACAGGGTCTTTCTAGGTTGACAAAGCCAGCCTCAAACTTGCAATCCTCCTGTTTTAGTCTCCCAAATACTGGGATTACAGGCATGAGCCTTCAAACTCAGCCCAAAACTACTGGGATTTTGTTTTTTTGTTTTTTGTTTGTTTGCTTTTTGGTGGTGGGCTGGAGATTGGAGCCAGGGAACTTCTACCTCTGAGCTACACCCTCAGCCCGAATTTTATTCTTTATTTTGAAATGGGGCCTCACTAAGTAGCTGAGCGTGGTCATGAATCCAGACACTCCTGTCTCAGCCTCCCAAATACCAGGATTACAAGTGTGTTCCACCATACCCAGCTGAAATTCCTGAATTTTTAAACAAGAAGCTTCTGTTCACAAAAATTTCATGTGGCAGAGCACAAGAACATTGCTATATAATACTTTTCATCCTTATAACCATATCTAAGAGAAAATAAAAAACTTCAAAATAAAGGGTTTCTTTACTAAATATCCAAAAATTATTTCAACAAATTTAAAAGTATAATTTTTAAAGGTTTAGTTTAGAAACATGTATTTTGTCAAACTGCTGAGAAAATTTCAGAATCTTAAAAAAAAAAAAGACAGAATAAAAAGAGAGCTTTAAAATACCCTGACAGTAGGAGTGGCAGGGAGCCTTACCATTGGCAGTGCATTGATGTGGGGATTCACAACTCTATCCGGTGCCACCAGTCACGAACTGCTGTTGCTGATGCTGAGGGAAAGGAAAGGAAAGGATTCAGTGTGCCCTAAGACAAATTAATTTAAGATTTCCACATAAACTTTACATGTCTGAACCACTCTTTATGAATTTAATGCCTGCACCAATGAAAAATCTCCTCCAATCAATGCTATTTACTTCAAGAGTGGAAGCAACTTTTGTGTGTCTAATATTTGGCAAGTCTTTTGAGATCAGCATAGTGAACAAGTGAACAAAATGAGACACAAATGAATTTGCACACAGAGTGCTTCTCAGCAATTCAACTCAACTCACACCAATACTAGTGCATTAGAGTCCACTATTCTGTGTTCATAATATAATCCTGAGCCAAAAGAAATGATATAAATTTGCACACCATATGCTTTTACTAATAATAAAAGAAAAATGTATATTGCCTTTGAAACAGTTTTAATCAAAACTTGTTAAACTGTGTTATATTCCAGGAAAAAAATAAAAAGACAATGAAAATGGTAAGAAAAAAATATTTTTGTGATACTGGGGGTAGAACCCAGGGGCTTTTCTACCTCTGGGCTATACTCCCAGACCTATTTTATATTTTATTTGAAAACAGGGTCTCACTAAATTGCTGAGAGCCTCACTAAGAAGTTGAGGCTGGCTTCGAACCTGTACAATCATCCTGTTTCAGCCTCCCATGCGCTGTGTGTGTGCGCCACCACATCTGGCTCAAAAAAATTTTGACTAAGCTAAAACTTAATCTAATCTACATCAGATTTACTGGCCAGCTATAAATTCAAGAAAGTATAAAGAGTATCTTTAAAGAAACAGACACAGAAGCTCAAAACGAATTTCTATTTACTGTTGCATATTCATCAGAAGAATTAAGAGAAAAATAAAAGACTCCTACCAGAAATTGAATATGCACAGAAAGATTTTTATTAAATGGGCTGGGTATGTAACTCAACATGCAGGAGGCCCTGGATTCCTGGATTCCTAGTACTGTTTAATTTTTTTTTAACTTTTTAATTAAATAAACTTTCTAGGAGAAAAAAGAAAATTTAAATTCAAGTTAGATGGCTTAGCATAGGACTGACAGCACTGCCCCTAAATGGAACAATTTAAAATATGAACATATTTATAAATCAAAGTATTTCAACTAAACCTTGTTGGTTTAGTTGATTCATTTTACAAAACACACACACACACACACACACACACACACACACACACACACCTCTACCTTTTTTAGTTCCCTTCTTCAACATAGCAATCCCTAATAACCTATAGTACATATATCCAAGCTGCTAAAGCATTATTTACACCTTCCTCATCCCAGCCTCATTTCCCATGGAATTATACATATATACACAGGTAATATTCTAGACAGTCAGAAAGAGGCAGGTAGAAAAGGGGAAGGAGACAAGACAACTGACCCTGAAATTAGACTCAAACCAAACACAGTTTTGTCACTTCTATTTGCATTTTACTTCCCACTGTTATTCAAGTGATTTGAGAAAAACAGATTCAAAAGTTGTATAGTGTGACCCCAATATTTTAAAATTAAGCCATTCTCAAGATCAAATGTCCACATAAATAAAGAACAACTTAAACATGCATTGCTGGTTCAATCGCCCAATTACTACTTCAGTTGAGTTCTTTTCACTCACATATGGTTGAATCTTATATTATTAACTCTATTAAAACTATTGTACAGATAATAAAACAAAAAGCAATGAAGTATTTAAAAATTTGTCAGAGTAAACAATGCAATTAAAGACTATATAACCATAAACTCAAACTGAAGCAAAGTTTTTAAAATTAAAGTTTGTTTTGAGCAATTTCAATTGCTGTTACAAGTCAAACTTAATATTTAGGCACTAACATCTATCCATCAACAGTTATCAGCTCACTAACTTTCAATTATAGAAAGTTTGAACATTAGAACATTCAGTAAACTTTAATTCATACTAAAAATCTGATACAAAACTGTATACACAAATATACATTGTTTCATTTAGGCTTTCCTTTAAAAATGCGAGCACATCCTAATGTGCAAATACAACTAATTTCTTCCTTGAACCAAAGAAGTTACTAAGTTAATAGTACAAGTTATAATGTCTTCAAAATACTATAGACCTGACACTGTTTTCCTATTAAAGTTGAAAGCTGCTAATCCTCCTTCTCCTCCTCCTCCTCCTCCTCCTCCTCCTCCTCCTCCTCCTCCTCTTCCTCCTCCTCATTCGGAGGTGAGGGGAGGCAGTAAGAAAGCATAAAAATCTAAGAAACAAGAGGATTTTAAAAAACAACAACAACCAAACTCTGCTGCATTAAACCATAGCCAAGTACATTGCCACTTAAGTAGAAGAAAAAAACCTAACATTTGATTCAAGATAACAAGAATATGAATAGCTAATTACTATGACAACACACACAAAAAAAATCACTCAGCTGAACAACACATTTTCAACAGAAATAAGAATGCCTCTGCCAAAGATTCTGGGTCTTTGATTAACTGTGTACCACAGAAATGCCTTTCCAGACTTAAACTCAACTATGGCATAGTGGGTTCTGCAATCAGATTTAACTGGTTTAGGGCAGAGAACCTAGGTGTCGGATGCATTTAAGAGCTCCTCCAGGTGATCCCAAAAGGGGTTGAGAATCACTGGCGTTCATGGAAGGAAAGGATAGAAAGAGAAATTTTACCAGTTAGGTTCTAATTATTAATCTATTGTTAATCTAATTATTAATAATCTAAATATAATCTAATTATTAATAATCTAATTATTAATCTAATAAAGAAGAACAGTAATGACTTCTTTATTAGTAATTGCAAAATGAGTGGTGCTCACAACTAGAGGAAGAAATATACTACATCACTGAATGTTTTCCTAATCTGATTTTAAAACTAACAATGTGAAACAGGATGAACTCAATCTTTCTACAAAATGAGTTCAGAAAAAGACAATGAGGATATCATTATCAGAAACTAAGAAAGATTCCAAAAACAGAAGATATAAAACAAGAACAAAAATACATAAAAGGAGACAAAAAAGAGCACTGCTACCTACATTTGAAGGGGCACATAACTCTGTAAGTTTCAGCTATGTATGACAAAATTTTCAGTAAAATTAACTTATAGAAGGATATTTTTGCCAACTCAATATAACTGGAAACTGTTGTACAAAAAAATATCAACAGCAATGGCAAACAAAACCTAGCTCTATCACCCATTTAGGAAGTTATAGAGTGAGCACTCATACAATATGGGTTTGGTTATTTATGTGCACTACCTAGATGTGTCTGAGGCAGAACAGACATCTGTGGTACCTGTGCAGATTAAACTCTAGCAGGGCAAACTAGGGAGGGGGAAAAAAGGGAAGCCACAAAATACAGGGAATGAAGAATCTCAAACTATGGAGCCATGCAACTGTGGTAGACACCCTCAATCTGTACTTGGTAGCTAGATGATTTAAAACACTACCTTAAATTATTCAGTGCCTTGGTTTTTTCATCTGTGAAAGGAACTTTGAGAGTTAAATAACCTAACATTTGTAGTCCTAAACAGTGCCCAGCATAGGACTCAAATATAATTATTCATTAATATGAACAAATAAAAAAAGTCCCTTCCTTTGATAGGTCACTATCCCACAGGTGGGAAGAACATGTATGGATGCCAACAGTGTCGAGACTTGGTATGTCCCAAACTGCTCATTCATATTGTGCTGACCTGTGTGCTACTATGACTGCAGAATCCAGTTACAGATTTGGAGCATCCTCAAACATGATCATTATCCTGACTTTTGTAACTTCACATCATGCTTCTCACTGAAGCAGAGAGCCGCTTAAATATACTTAAAAATAAAAAATCTACTTTAAATTAGTAATGAAATTAGATAAGCTCCCTCACTTTAAATAAAAAGACTGTATTTAAGAGTATGTCAACAGATAAATACCAAAATGAAAACTACCACTCTGTAATGCTTTAGACATGAAGAAAACATACATTAAATTAGGTGTCAGGTTTAGAATTCTGCAGTGTTATGTTTATTTATCTACTACAAAAACACTGAAAATGCTACTCTTGAATGTGCTTATTTCTTACAAATTTTCACATTAAAAAAAAAAAAAAAGTAAGCCGGGCGTGGTGGTGCAGGCTTGTAATCTTGGTGCTTGGGGGGCGGAGACAGGAGGATGGCACAGGTTAAAAGCCAGCCTCGCTGGCTTAAGAGACCCTGTTTCCAAATACAAAAAAAAAAAAAAAAAAGGTGTCTGGGAGTGTAGCCAGAGGTAGAAGGGTTTCCAGGAACTCAGTACCACAAAAAAAGGGGGGAAAAACCTTAAAAAACAGGTTGCCTCAACTTCACATTTATAAATTGGTATAGAGTATTACTATCTAAATACTTTCCTTTTAGTAAATAAAAACAAATTGTTCATTTAACCACCATTTTCTAATGAAAGTAAGTATGAAAATACATTCCTTTAATAAGTACAGCTAGCTTGTATTTTAACATAATCCAATCCATGAGTATGATAAAAATAATGCCATATTCTTAATTCTGAAGAATGCCAAATTTTCGTCAGAGGCTAGCTTATCAAACTGCTTACAAATTAACATATTTACTAAATTTTATATGATTCACTGAAACCAGCAAACACAAACTATGTTGTCTGCCAGACCCACTCAGGTCACACCCACTCCTAATATAGGAACACACCCACTCCTAAGCATGTTATCAGAGGTCACAAAAGAAGACCGCCTTTCTTAAGTTTCCCAACATATATATTCAGTATATAACATAATCTTTTCTCCCTGCCCATCACCCAAATTAATGACGACAAAGCACTGACTAAGACTGCACAAAAAAAGTCATTCCTCATTACCCCTAGAGGATGGGTTTAGAAACCCTACGATATCAAAATCCAAAAATGCCGGGAAGATGGCGACCGAGAAAAGCGGGGCTTAAGAGCCCCGCTAACAACAAATCTCCATTACCACAAAATCAGTGCCTTTCATAGCCAGAAAACACCATCACCAGTGAAACAAAAAATCACCAGGCTCCAGAGAGAAAGCGGACTGAGAACAGAGCCAAAGAGGAGATAACCGGCCTAACGCCCGAGGACGCAGCAGACGCGGCAGCAGCGCCATACTGCCGGCGGCACTGGCAAATTCACGGGCGGCTACAGCAAGCCGAGGTGAGCCACTGCGGAACAGCCAGGCGGGATTTCTCCGCGCAGAGAGCATCTAAAGCTCCCAGTGGCCGAGCTCAGCACACACTGCAGGGATTCAGAGTGGAAATCAAAACCAAGAAGAAAAACACCAGCCCCACAGCCGAGGGCGTAGCAGCGGCGTCATATTGCCACCGGCGGCAGCAGCACCGAATTCAGCGAGGCCAGTACAGCTACATCTGCGTACTCAAGAACAGTGAGTCAAATTGCGGGCCACAGAGGAAAAATCCCAGTACTGTACTCCCTGGGACTTGACCCAGTGGGGGAGGGGCGGTGGCAGAGATATCACACCATAGGAGAACGGGCAACCTGGCACACCCCACAGTCTAAAGCAGCCTCTATCGACTCTCTGGGTCGGAGACTCTGTGATAAAACCCAGTAAAGGAGTAGTGGGGTCTGAGATACTACTGACTCGAGATCCAGAACACCTTAAGTGAAGTCATAGTGACCCAAGGGAAGAACCCAGAGAAGGCACAAACATCCGAAATCATGGGAAAGAGGAATAATACTGGAGCAATAAATGCCCACAACCCCACAACATCAGAACCCAATAAAAATGAAAATCAGAGATTTCTAGAAGATCAAATCAGGAAAATAACTGTAGAAATAATAGAGGTGCTTCAAAAAGAACTCAGAGAGAGCCAAAAAGAGATAAAGGATGCAATTAATGACGTAAAGGCCTCAATTCAAAGCACAAACAACCGATTAGAACACATGGAGAACAGAATCTCACTCTTAGAAGATGATCATTCCAAAAATAAACGCATAGTTTCTAATCTAGGAAAAAATATCCGACCGCAGGAATCTGATATTGAAGAAATATGGGCCCATTTTAAGAGAGCTAACCTAAGAATAATTGGAATAGAGGAGGGAAAAGAAAGTGAAACCAAAGGGATCAACAATCTCTTCAAGGAAGTAATAGCAGAAAATTTTCCAGACATAGAGCAAGAGGTCGATACACAGGTCCAGGAAACTTATAGAACTCCCTTTAGACAGGATCGGAGAAGAGGATCCCCACGCCATATAATTGTCAAAATGACTAATGTGGAAGCCAAGCAGAGAATCTTAAAGGCAACAAAAGCAAAGGGCCAAGTGACATTCAGAGGCAAACCAATTAGAATCACTCCAGACTTCCCAAACCAAGTCATGAGAGCCAGAAGGGCTTGGAGTAACATATTCCAAACTCTGAAAGAAAACAACTTCCAGCCAAAAATTTTCTACCCATCAAAACTTTCTATCAAATTAGATGGAGAAATAAGAATCTTCCATGACAAACAGAAACTGAAGGAATTTATGTCTTCAAAACCAGCACTAGAGAAAATACTCAAAGAGATTAACTACAAAGAAGAAATAGGTAACACACACCAGAACCAGAGAAACAAGAGTTTCCATCCAACAGACAACTAAGATTGGTTATCTGTGGAGATTCATTATTTATGTTAGTCTTTTACCTATCTCTAAAGGGTATTGTTTGCCTTTACTGTTGTTAATTTCTAGGATTTCTAGTTGGAATATTAATATACCTTCAGATATAGCATTTGGAAATATTTTATCCCATTCTATTAGTAACTGTTAACTCTGTTTACATTGTCTTTGGATATACAATATTTTTTTTTTATTTTTTAGGGAGTTTGTATACTCTTCTGTTGCCTGTGCCATTGAAATCATAACCAAGAAATCACTGCCAATTTCAATGTTGTGAGGTTTTATGACCCAGATTTTCTCCTAAAAGTTTATAGTCTTAAGATTTATATTTAGGTCTATTATCTATTTTGAGTTAATATTTGTATATGGGATTAGGTAAGGGTCCAATTTTATTCTTTTCCATGTAATTATTATTTTTTAACAATATTTAGTTAAAAGATTAATATTTCCACCACCAAATGTTCGTGGAAACCTTGTCAAAAATAACTTGACAATATATGGAAGAATTTAGCTCTAGGCTTTTATTTAACTCCAATGGTTTATATATCTGCCTTTAGAATAGTACTACACTGTTTCAATTATTGTAGTTTTATATGGTTTGAAATCAGGAAATATGTATCTTCTAGCTTTGTTCTTTTTCAAGATCTTTTGGGTACCTAGAGTCCATATTCCATATTAGGATAGATTTTTTTCTGAAAAATAAATATATAAATATATGATAGTTTCACCTAAAAAATAGAAAAAGAATATTCTCTGGTAAGAAAGAAAGCAAAAAGAAATATTGAAATGTTATCTTTAAGTCATCAAAAGCTTGGTATCAGACAAATGAAACTGTTATGTGAGATTATCATTTTTAATTTTAGATAAATTGCCATAATACTAGATGTCAACTACTAAGCCAAGCATGGGAGGGAGGGATAGGGAGAGAATGGGGTGGGGATTGGGTGGGGGCTGACTGGGAAAAGTGTACATGTATGTCTACAAAAGTATGTATCCTACTATGATGTATGAATACAGTGCACCAATAAAAAAAAAACCACACAGAAAAAAAAAATGCTTGATCTTTTATACAAACGGCCTGATAGTTACATATAATCTACCTATAAGCTCCTGTACATAATCTCTAGATTAATTACAATACCTGATATAGTATTAGTGCTATGTAAATAGTTGCTGTACTGTACCATTTAAGGAATAATGATAAAAACAGGCTGTACATGTTTAGTACAAAAGCAATCATCCTAGGTTTAACTACAATGCTCTACAAACAATACTGTACACAGAAATAGAGAAACACCATATACCTGTGAAATGGCATGAGGCTATGGCAAGGTAAGCCCACATATCACTTCATTCAAGTTAAAGGACAGTGCTCTGAGTACAGCAAATTCTATTTTTATTTCTTACCCATGTATTCAAAGGGTTGACTATACAATAACTACCTTCATCTCACTTTTCAGCCATTACCACAGTAGTCTAGGGGCTGGCAACCTATAGTCATTATTTTGGGTTTTGCAGACCATTTGGTCTCTGTCACAGCAACTCGACTCTGCAAAGCAACCAAATATAATGCCGAAATGAATGGGCATTACTGGTTTTAAAAAAAATGTATTCAAGCCGGGCGTGATGGCGCACGCTTGTATTCCCCGCGCTTGGGAGGCTGAGACAGGAGGATCCCAAGGGTTCAAAGCCGGCCTCAGCTACTTAGTGAGGCTCTCAGCAACTTAGTGAGACCCTGTTTCTAATAAAATATAAAATAGGTCTCGGAGTATAGCCCGGAGGTAGAAAGCCTCTGGATTCCACCCCCAGTACCACCAAAAAAAAAAAGAAAAAAAAATGTATTCAAAAGAAAAAAAGGCAACAGACCAGGTATGATCCACAAGTCATACAGTTCAGTGACCCTGAAGCAATTTCCAAAACCACTCCAAATTTTATAGGTATACTGTATGTATTTGTATTATGTGTAAAAAGCAATTTCATAAAACCATTTATAAACAGAATTATATTTCAAACTTTCAATCTCCATCAACAAATGATATGTATACTATAAATGAACTCTCACCATTAGCAAAGCATGTTACTAAGAAAATACAAATAAAAAAAAAAAAACTAAACTTTCAAGAGACCAGGAAGAAATGTATTTTAAAATGTATTTTAAGAAATGTTTGTCTTTAAGCAAAAATAAATGAAACTTTTTTTTTCTTTTTAATGGACTAAGATGTACCTTGCAACAAACAACACAACTGTGAGAATGGGTTGGGAGAATGAATTCTAATTAACCTATTAACACTGTTAGTCCTTTAAATTAAGGTACTATTAAACCCACAAAGATACTTGCCCTCACAAAGTTTATATTACAGCCAAATTTGAAATTAAGCATAGTATAAAAAGATAATGAATGCTTTGGGGAAAAAAAAAGATAAAAGAAAAAGTCTAAACAGGATAAGGGACTTAAAAGTTAAGAGCAAAGAGGCATCCCCAAATTGCAATATTAAAAAGGATGGCCACAGAGCTGGTTTGTATTTCAACTGAAAGATGGGTAATAAGCTAATTTATGTTCTACATCCTATATGCAGGCAATCATGTATGAAGATATGACTTATCTTGATGTTGACAAGTTATTTTTAAAATTGGTAACTAGAACATTTATGTTCACAAAATAGGTTCTTTTTCTTTCAATCAGTATAATTTTTCTCTGCAATATCTGTTCTTATATCTCCTATGTATTGTGGATTTAAAATTCCCAGGAGATATTAGGCATTATAAATTACAAACTTAAATATTTAGCATTATATTATGGAGTTTATCATAAAAGTTATCAGATGTTAAAAAGATATGCTAAATCAGGGAAATTTTCCTACCTGTTGTCTACAGTCTGTTTATTCCAATTATTTTTCATACAAACATTCTTACAAAGTTAATAAAAACATCCAACATTTTACAAGGCACATGAAAGAGAGAGAGAGAAAACTGTCACTGAAATAAATGTCTAGTCACTTAAATCCTATTACAGTTTAGGCAGCAGACTCAAATATTGAATATCCAACCAATGTTTACAGTGTGCCTGCTAGTATACACATTTATCTACTATCACTATTTAAAATACCTTACTCAGTCAAATCAAGAAAACAAATGTAGAAATAAAAACTTCTTAAAATGCTGAAGAACCCCTGGTCTTGGTTTTGATTCATGTGTGGTTCTTTTTAAAATCCCATTGTATCTGATACTCTTCAGTTATAAGAAAAATAAAGAGGCAAGAGAGACTAGACTGTAAACATAACAAAACCAGAATTATAATGAGTCTGAATCAACTTTTTTTTAAAACATTTTCAATAGTAAGTAACCTGGAATAAATAAAGCATATCTATAACCTGTGCCATCTATCATACCAAAAGCACAATTCTGGATTCCAATAAGTATTAAATAAGATGGGAGAAAGGATAGTCAGTTCTTAATAGGGAGAAGGGATACTTTTGGAAGGAAGTAAAACAAGATCTTACGTCTTTGTCTGAAGGGACATACGTCAGAAATTGTCTAGGGAATAGATCTTCCAGATAGGGTTCAGAAAAGGAAAATACCATTCTCAAAGAAAGGATGAAAATCGACTATGTGTAATTGTTCACTGACCCCTTCATCTCATGTCAAAGCTAATCAATCAGCTGAGAAGAACTACTCTGCTAACTCAGACTCAACTAGACAATACACAAAACCTAATAAGCCAGATCTGGCACCTGTTTAAGTAGAAGAAAGAAAAGAAAGAAAAAAAAGAAAGAAAGACAGTCAAAGAGAAGAAAGAAAGAAAAAGAGGGGGGGAGAGAGGGAGGGAGAGAGGGAGGGAGGGGAGAAGGGAAGGGAAGGAAGGAAGGAAGGAAGGGGGAGGGAGGGAAGGAAGGATGGATGGAGGGAGGGAGGGAGAGACAAACAGAGACACTAACATCTTACAAGTGCCTCACCAGCAGTTTCCAGGAACTCCAACCACCAAGGGGGCTTAGTTATAAGAATATACCATACCTTCCAACTAGGAATTCACTCTTGATTCAGACACAGTTCACATATCAAGGACCACTTTGCTATACAACATGTTGGCTGATAATATTATTTGCATCTTACCTTTATGTTTCAAATGTATGGGAGTTAAAAAATAAAATTAAGTCATTACAAGGAGAAAGATGTAGTGAACCCTTTCTTATAGGGCACCAAGGATATGCATCCCAACTCTGTCTGGTTGGGGGGGGGGGTGTGTCTCGGGCTCATAACTTAAGTTTCTACGGGATCAACTTACCTCCTATAAGCAATGACTGGGCTCATAGAAAACCAGGCCCTTAAATGAAAAGAACAGCCTAGATATAAAATCAAACTGAAAAATTAAGCATAACTTATAAGTATCATTAAAAAAAATGTTTAAAAAAAAAAAAAACAAGTCTTGGAGACACAGAAGCAATACAGCCATGTCTAGCAAACAGTCTGCTACTTAACTGCTGACTATCCATTACCTAGCTTAAAAAAAGACAAAAGCAACTTAGTTCAGATGCCTTTGTTTTATGCATAAGGAGGAAGGCTAGAGATGGTAAATGTTCTTGTTAGCAGAGGTGACAAAATGAATATTCAATTCTGCACTGCTTATATACTTAGTACCACTGAAGTCTCAAATCAACTTTTACAGTAGGTATTGCTTATATACTTAGTACCACTGAAGTCTCAAATCAACTTTTACAGTAGGTATTGCTGTCCCTGTTTCACAAACAACTAAGGTTCAGTGAAGTACCTTGACCAAGATGACACAACTGGGAAGAAACAGAAAGTGGGCAGGCATCATATTCTTAATTTCTTAATTACTCTCTTCTAGGTCTTTTAAATCTCTTTCCAAAAACTTTGTTCCCCCAAAAGACAGCCAAGTGACTTTTAAGTGAAGTATGTCTTTATTGAGGGAAAGAGGTCTACACACCCAAATTTTTTGTGTTAAAGGTAGAATGAAGTCAGTAGAGTTAGACTTTCTGTCACCCATCAGAGAACAGTGTCCCTCTGCCAAATATAAATACTACCTTTTTACCATTCTTCCAGTCCTGTTTCCAAATACTTTTGACCTAGTGTTCATATAACTAACTAGTTCTTGCAATACTATGTTAATTATGTTTACTGTTAAAACATTGATAAATATAGAAATCAGGGACTTCGGCTGATGAATGCTAAGTTAAACTTACTTAATGTATATAATCGCGCACATGCATGTGTGTATGACAGTAGAATTTTAAAATGCATATTCTTCCTCCTTTTGGAAGTTTACCAAAAAGTCTTGGAGACACAGAAGCACTATAGTCATGTCTAGCAGTCTGCTACTTAACTGGTGACTATCCATTACCTAGCCCAAAAACCTGGAAGTCACCCCTAATTTGTTTCCTTTGTCTGCCCTATCTATCCCCCAATTTTATCAATTTTTCTTTCTAAACATCTCTCTACCCTATCTCCAAATTTTATCAAATCTTTCTAAATATCTCTATGCTTCCTACTGACCCCTTCAATCACACTGTCCACACTTCTCACTCATTCTCCTGCAACTGTGGAAAAAATCTAAAATCCTAATTATTTTTAATAGGCCTGAATCCCAAAATTAATAATTGAATGTCATTTTTGTATGTGAAAATTCAGCTTTTTCTTTCTTTTCTTTTTTAAAGCACAAAAGGCAAAAGTGAGTTTCTTTGTTTTTAATATTGTTTAGCTATTCACTTAAATAACAATCATTTAGATGTCTTACAGTCTTCCTGCAACCATGAACCCAACCTTGTTCAAAGCAGCAATATGCATACTTTCCTAGCCTTTTCTTGCAGACAGAGGCAGCCAGCCCTATTAACAACTTAACTGGCCAATAAGACCTAAGCAGAAGTCTATTCTGAGGGAGAATGGGGAAACTTCCATTCTTGAAAGCAAAAAACAAATTAACATTTCTTTCTTCAATACTATGCCTCCTGAAATAGCTGCCATTTTCAACCAAGGCAATAAACCCAATACTTATTATTCACCATACAAGAACACTGGAATAAAAAAGCACTGGCCTGCCTCTTAATTTGCTTAAAATAGAGTCCCTTTTCCTCCCCCAAATCATTTCAAATTTATTATGTATAAATTAAATTCATCTACCTCCTCTCAAACTGCCTACCTCTGTTACAACTTCATCCTTCCAGTCACTGAAGCTAGAAATATGGCTCTTTTTCATTTTCTATAGCTAATGAATCACCAAACACCATTACTTTCTATCTAGGGTAACAAATACATTACATGTGTATTCTGAGTTCCCCAAACTCATGCTACTTTAATAACTTTTTTGGTATGCTAAATTCTCTGGCTAAATTTAAGATAACACACTCTAAGTTCTATTACCACTGTGGATATTCATTTTACATTCCAGTCTTTTTTTACTAGAAAGTATATATCCAAAAAGATGCCTTATTCAGCCTTTTTTTTTTTTTTTTTTTTTTTTGTGGTACTGGGGTTCCTGGAAGCCCTTCTACCTCCGGGCTACACTCCCAGACCTATTTTTGCATTTTTTATTTGGAAACAGGATCTCCTAAGCCAGCGCGTGCGGCTCGCTTCGAACCTGTGCAATCCTCCTGTCTCTGCCTCCCAAGCGCGGGGATTACAAGCGTGCGCCACCACACCCGGCTTTATTCAGCTTTATAATCTGAGTACCTAGATCTGGAGAACAAGTCAAAAGGTACCTCCTCTCACAGAAGGGTAAAATGATTAAAATCTCTATCTCTAAGGTACTACAAAAATCAATGACAATAAAATTCTTGGGTTATTTTTTTGCTCCCTCATAAAATCAATTTCAGAAATAATTGACATAAATGTTACTAATATGAACCACACCTGAAACTCAGAATACAAGTATAATTTTTGTCCCAAAGGTAAAGAATGAGAACTATGACCAATTGTTAAACCATTACACTTGGGTCTAAAGTACTGTATCACCTAAACTTACATTATCCACAGCTAGCTTGGCAAAACACTGTAAACGCATTTTAACACATTGATATTCGTACAAGTGTAAATACAAAAAATCTGAAAACATAACCATTACTCTTAAAGGGCATTTCCTAAATTTTGCTCTTTTAGGTTCCATGATTTGATTTTAGGTTCTATGGTTTGATTCTGTTGATTGCTTTTGATCAGAGCAGAACAACTGAAAAGACAAAGGAGAACTACCCATCCAAGACTTATCAATGAGTGTAAAGCTCACTGTGAAAAAAATGAGCTAATCTCCTTCATTGCTCTGCAGTTAAAGATAATGATGGAAAACTGAACCCACCACTCCAGGAAATCAGACAGGTGAGCATTGCCAGAGTCTCCTTTCTTCATGAGTTTCTGAACTCAAGGTCCTAGAAAGAAAGACAAGAGAAACAAGACATATTTGCTCTACTGGCATTCCAACACTGGAGGGAATAAACTCTCAAAGAATATGGATACACTTAGATCATTATTACAACAAATCTGGCAAGTTGTCTTGTAGGTTTATTGGCAGCTAATATGACATGGAACTCACTCAACAAAAGATAAACATTTTCCTATCTCATCCCTTCTATCAGATATTTATTTCTTGCTTGCCCTTCCCTAATAATAATCTGAACATTTCATGTGCTTGTCCTAACCAATCCAGGAGTGGATGAAAATCTAACCTAGCAAAATTATCTGTACCTGTAGCTCCAGCTACTAGTAACACTGAAGGAGAAGGATTATCTGAGCCTGGAAGTTGAAGGCCAGCCAGAGTAATATAGTCAGAGCTTGTCTCTGAAAAAATTTTTAAATGGCTGGGCATGGTGGCGCACATTTGTCATCCCAGTACTTGGGAGGCTGTGACAGGAGGAATGATGGTTCAAAGCCAGTCTCAGCAATTTAGCAAGGTTCTTAACAACATATTGAGACCCAGTTTCCAAATAAGAAATAAAATCAGGGGACAGGGGTTGCTTGGAGATAAACTAACTCTGAGTTTAAACACCAGTACCAAAAGATAAACAAAAATACAAAAATTTTCTAGAAAACGTCATGGTAAAAATCATACCCACTTTTAATCAGTATCAAAATCAAGCATTTATATTTGCTATTATATAAACAAATGCTCATCTTTTAAAAATTAAAATCAGTCCAATATATTATGCTTATTCCTTGACTTCCCAACAATAGCTGAAAAGCAAATGGCACTACTAACTAAATCAACAACACTGAATTCCTGGGATATATATTTTCAATGATAACAAATAATGGGCAAATTTAATAATCGTCTCCATAATTAAGTATTTAAAAGTAGTAACCTGCCGGGCGTGGTGGCGCACGCTTGTAATCCCCGCGCTTGGGAGGCGGAGACAGGAGGATCGCACAGTTTCGAAGCCAGCCTCGTGCGCTGGCTTAGGACACCCTGTTTCCAAATAAAAATGTAAAAATAGGTCTGGGAGTGTAGCCCGGAGGTAGAAGGGCTTCCAGGAACCCCAGTGCCACCAAAAAATAAATAAATAAATAAATAAATAAATAAATAAATAAATAAATGTAGTAACCTTTATTTTGGTTTTCAAAGTCACATTAATTATATGAATAGTATGGAATTATTTTCCTTCTACATAAGACATCAAAATAAGTTTATAAAATTAATAGGAAATAACCTGCAGATTATCATTCAAGGTAGATCCTTACAGACAGAATAAGATCTCAATTCTCTTTGCTGTTCGCTACCTGGGACAAATTAATGTGCGTTACAAAATCTAGTAATATGCATCTTCTCTAGTGCAGTAATAAATGCTGTCAATAGTTTGTTTAAGTCTAACTTCAAATTGCACTAGTACAGTGACTAATTTTCTAATTTGAAAGAAGCCAGCAAACCCTTTTGGAGCTTTAAAGAATTCCACTTTATTCCTATGCCATTGATGGAAAGATGTATTTTAAAAATTGCCTATTTCTTTCAAATGATAGAAAAACATACTGAAAAGCAAAAAAGAGTCCAATGGGAAGGAACAAGGTATATACCAACCCAAACCACTGAGAATTCTAATCCCATCAATTTGATACATTTCATACTACACATGGTAGCAAGCAATTTGAAACCAAGACTATAGGACCAATATAAAGGCCATTTATAGGTTGCTTTGTTTTCCTCATTTACTATTTTATCCACTAGTCCTAGCCAGAAATGCAGAATTTATTGGTAGAATGCTTAAGCAATGACCCTAACTCACACTCTTAAGAAAGTAGTTGCATTTGAGACCAATTAAGTCCAGATCCCAGAGTCTGTTCTTTCAATCACTTGATCTTTTCAAGGTCTCTAAAGTATTCTTAAGCAATCATTCATTCATTAAGAACTTACTTAAGTTCTAGGTGCTGTTCCTAAGGATTTTACATTCTAATAAGGGAGAGAACAGTCAATCATACTGCACCTCCAAAAATATCTTGCTAAGACATTATCAAACTCCACATTTCACTCATTCATTCATTTGTACTGGGGACTAAGCCAGGGACATTCTGAGCTACCCTCCCAGCCTTATTTTATTTTGAAATAGGGTATTCTGCTTGCCTCAAACCTGTGATCTTCCTGTCTCAGCCTCTCAAGTACTGGGATTAAAGGCGTGCACAACCATTCTCAGATGCACTTTTCATTTAAATAAGCTGAACATACAGGCAAATACTATCTAAAGCTAAACCCTCAAGAAAGATATAAATGCATAACCACCAAAATAATTAACAGTGGCTACTTTCTGACAACCATGTAGGTCTAGAAAAGAGCCTTCACTGTCATTTTAAAGGTACTTCTGACCTTTCAGATCATCCAGTGTCAATAAATACTTTTATAGAGATAAAAATAAATAAATAAATAGCTCCCACACACGCCTTTTGCATGACCCATCACTGAGTACCTTGAACACTGAGTCTCATGACTGAAAATGACCTAAATAAGTCCTTCCTTGTGGTATTTTTTATCCAAAGGCATAGTTTTCTAGGTAAAAAATAAAACGTGACTTATCCTACCCTTTCCATGTTCAAAGCAAAGCCCACAATAAAAGAGAAAGTGAATAAGACTTTAGAAAGACAATTAAAAAATCCATTTGTAATTTTTTTTTTTTTTTTTTTTTTGCCAGTCTGGGGATGGAACCCAGAGACATTTGACCTCCAAGCTACACCCCCTACCCTATTTTTTTTTTCTTTTTTTAAACAGGGTCTCATTAAGTTGCAGAGGGCCTCACTAATTAGCTGAGGATGTCCATGAACCAAACCACGATCCTCCCATCTCAACCTCAGGAATGCTGGGATTACAAACCTGTGCCACCATGCCCTGCTTAAATTCTTTCATTTATTAGGCTTAATCACGTTATGAAGGGTCAGTTGTTCATTCACTTATTAGCTACTTATTAGGTTCCTTCGGTTTGCCAAGCATCATTTTAGAAGCTAAGGATACATCTCTTTATGTCTTTATGTTGGGTGGGACAGTTATGGGAGGTTGAACCCAGAGGTATTCTATCTTTGAGCTATACCCCCAGCCCTTTTCTATTATTTTTTGTTTGTTTTGAAACAGTGTCTCACTATGTTGCAGAGAGTTTAACTAAGTTGCTGAGGCTAACTTGAACCAGTAATCCTCCTGTGTCATCCTCCCAAATACTGGGATTACATGTGTGTTATAAAGAAAACTTCTTGAAACTGGGTATGGTGGTATATGCCTGTATGCCATGTTGGAAACCTGTGAAATGGAATTATTTCCAATAGTATTATTGTTCTAATGGTTTTCATTTCCTTCCCTTTAAGATCATTTTTCAAGATTTAGATGAACTCCTTGCTACCAGCTTTCGCTTATTACTTTGTCCTGTCAGTGATGTTTATCCCTGGGTGGGTTGGGGGATGCCATTAACAGACTAGCCATTTTACAGTGCTAGAAAACAAGGCCCAGGCAGGTTAATTAATTTATACAAAAATCATATAACTACCTAATGGCAAAGGCTGGACTAATCCAGATCTTCAAACTTAAACTCCATGGTTTATGTGTTCTTCTAATCTCCTTGATCTAATATTATTTCCCACATCAATGTGACTGTATCTCTCACACTAAAATTTTTCAGCAGATTTTCCATACCTAAGTTTATCCAAATAAAACATATCCTTCAAAACACAGGTCAAGTGCAATCTTTTCTGCTCAAACTTCATTTTGGTCAATTCTAACTCTTCATTTTCCTCTTTTTCAAATTTACTGTATTTTAATTATTATCATATATTATAGCATCTTTGCATTTCATATATATATATATAGGGTACTGGGGATGAAACCCAGGGACATTTTACCTCTAAGCTAAACTTCAGCCCTATTTTTTATTCTTTATTTTGAAACAGGGTCTAAATAGCTTGAACCTGCGATCCTCCTGCCTCGGCCTCCCAAGTACTGGGATTACAAGCACTTGCCACCATGTCCAGTTGTATTTTGTATGTTTTATCTCTACGTCCAAATCAATTTGAAGAGGCAGTAGGTTATTAGCCATATTTAATAAATGGCCCTAAAATGTTAAGTAATTTGCTGGCGTTTATACAATGATTCACAATAGTTACTTCAGAGAGCTGGAATAGTACCTCCAACAATTCTTCTGTAAGACTAGAAGACCTGACCTGATTTTGGTTTCAAACATTCTGCCCATTATAACCTGTGGCTTCTTTTACTGTACAATTCCATATACGTGTTAAAAAAAACACAGTTAACTGAATCTGAATACAACTTTCAGGATCATCAAACACACAAACTGAGGAACACTCTTCAAAATTGCCATAAAAAATAAAGGATGGCTGAGATATTAAGTCAGATTAAAGACTAAAGAAACAGGATAACTAAATTAAATGTGTTGATAACTGCTTTAAACTAAGCTCTGCAAACATGACAATTCATTTTATTACTTTTACATACTTCTAATTTTTTATAATAAAAAATTTAAAACTAAAACCTTTCATTGAGAAGTCTTGGTAGATGTCAATCTCCTTCCCTTTCACTTCCTACCTCCTCCAGAAAAAAGCCCCAAATTCACTGGCACGCATCTTTCAAACAAAATCCTCCCAAAGAGTCACAGTGTTGTCCAACTTTTTTAACCAGACTAATTCCATGTTGATAACAAGTTACATATGCATTAAATTACTTTGTTAATACTAACCTCCCTGAGGGAAAGAGTCTCATCTGGTGATTAAAATAAAATCTGTGGTCTAAGGTGGCACCTTTCATCAGGGGCTCTGTACTCTTGCTCTCTTTGGCAGATTGGAAATGAAACTCTCAAAATGCCACTAAACTTGCTCTTCATGAGATATACAGAAGGTAGGTCTGTTTTTTGTTAAAACTACTTTCATGTCTGGCATACTCTGAGTGGTTTAGCATGTTTTTAACTAAAGATATAAAATCCATAGAAACTGCAACTCACACAGAACCATTAATTACCAGAAACCTGGAATTACCACAAGTCCTAGGAGGCAGGGCTTGAAGGAAATATCCTCAACCCCACAGATGAAGAAAATTAGGATAATTTCAGCACTTGAACTTATGTGAAAGTAGAATAATGAAGTGTTGGAAATTTAAAGTACTCATAAGCAAAGTTTTATTCCATTAGTGGAAGATTTAAATTAATTGTTCATCTACAAAATGTTGATAAATTTACCAAAATCCTGCTTCTGTACGTCACTGTCCAAGTTATTTTTTTCATAATACTGTGTTTAGTACAGTGAAATACACTGTTTGGTGCTATAGAATTAAAAGTTAAAATAAAATATTCCTTTTCCTTTAAAATAAGGCATATAACTGTAAGCCTTTGCCAAAGCACTTAGGACTTCAGATAACAATATCACTCTAGGCTGGAGCAACAGAAAAGGTGATATGACAAAACCAAGGAATTACTATTAAGAAGATGACCATATCCCCTATTATAAAATAATGATCCAAAGCCCTTAATAGTATCATGAGATCTACTCCAAACTCAGGTGTAAAATCTGGCAATATATATATATCTTAACTCTTGAGCACTTGAAAAAGACAAGATCTCTGACCTAAAATATTTCCTGTCCACCAACACTGAAGTCACACTATTTGATGTTCAATTTTTCTCAGATAGTTTTCATATAGCTATTACAGGTACGTATAAGAGAAAACAGAGCTCTTTGGATCAGTGGCTTCTGGCAGGCCCAAATAAAGCACTTTCAAGGAACAATGGGTTCTTTAATTGTATTATAGCTTCAAATCAAAGATCATCATATAAGTGCAGTAAGACTGGTTATAAAATATTGCTCTTTTCAGAATCATCCAGAAATACCAAACAATAAACATCAGCAACATCTTCATCTTCCAACTCTACTAGCATTTTAAAACTCAAAATACGCCGGGCGTGGTGGCACACTCTTGTAATACCCGAGCTTAGGAAGCAGAGACAGGAGGATGTCACAGGTTCAAAGCCAGCCTTTCTGGCTTAAGAGACCCTGTTTCCAAATTTAAATATATATATAAAAGGTCTGGGAGTGTAGCCCAGAGGTAAAAGGGTTTCCAGGAACCCCAGTACCACAAAAAAAAACCTAAAAATACAGGTTATTATATAGTTGAATGGAGGGTACACTTTTAAACACAATGAATCCCTTCCCAAATTCAAGTATCAGGACTGTTAAAAATTATGGGAAAACAGCATGCATGGCACTTCTCTCACAGTCTGTGCAGCTTCTATCTCCTAAGAGGAGTAGAGTTGAAGTCTTTTACAAAATCCTGGTAAAAATCAAGGTGAGAAATCTACAGACAGTAGCAATCTTTAGGTTGCCAATTAAAAAATAGGCACAGAAGAAAAAAATCCTTGATTAGTATATTTTGATGTTTTTTAAATATATAGTAATCTCAGAAGAGAACTATAATGTATCACACTAAAAATGTTACCATTTTAACCATAAGAGAATAGATGTCTAACTCAGAAATTTAAAATGTAAGTCTTCACGTTATAATTACATAACATCTCCACTTTGATAAGCACAAATTGCTCACCGAGGCATATCCTACACCAACATCACAGACTTTAAAGACAACAAAAAAATTTTAAGCTATGCTCAAAGTGAAGTTCTGGGATAATCTTTAAAATAAGAGAAAGTGCCTAAAACTGAGCAACCAAGATAATTCTTTTAAGATATGAAACAAGCTAAACTTGGAAAGTTTTTCCTATTTCAAAGATTATACCAAAAATCTCACTTCAAAGAAAAATGACATTTAATTTTTGCATGCTCCCAATTCTATTGGAGCAAACAGTTCTTTGAAGTTTGAAAGCCCTATAGCTAAAAGATTCTTAAATTATTCTGCCTGAAAGCCAGGTGTTTAAATTTGCCTCAATCACATTATACTACTATTAGGTTTTCCAAAGCCCCAAAACATAGGATTCAAATATACCCATCAAAAGTGCAAATATATGCTAGCACATTTTTTCCCAAGTACATTTTAAACAATATACTTCTGTAGTGGATCATTTAAAAAGAACATAATTCCCTGATTCAGTTAAGGTATTTTTTTTTATTTCCTTGAAAGGATTACAATAAAATTCCATTTATACTATCACAATTTATATTTTCCTGCAATTTATAAAAGCTTTCTTTAATCCACAATCTGAAAATAACAAATATACAAGAATGTGATGATAGAGTAATACCTAGTTTTAATTACCTAGAGTAATTCCTAGTTTTCATCTCAACTTTCAACTGTTGCTACAATACCTCATCCCCATTGTTCTTTGTGTTACTTAAGAGAACATGGGTACTATGAGGAAACCAAAATGAAAAGTTAGTTCAAGCAATGAATGATAATTTTTAGGGTAATGCATAATAATAATGCTAGTTAATCAAAAACTGGGGTACTTCCACAATTTGTTCCTTCAAAACAATATTCTCCTGCTTTCCAACTACTCGATAAAAATTTGAGAAAGGATATGCCCAGAGAAGAAAAGTACAAATGTGAAAGTAAACTAGAATAAGGAATTGAAAACTACAACACAGTCACCTACTGGCATAGCTTAAACTCTCTGAACCCTTAATCATTGTTTCAATGTAGAAATCCTTTCTAAATCCTTTCTGGCCAGACATGGAGACACACACTTGTAATCCCAGCATTCAGGAGGCTGAGACTGGAGGATCAAGTTTTGCTGCAGCCTCAGCTACTTAGTGAGGGCCTCTGCAACTCAGTGAGGCCCTGTTTCAAAATAAAGAATAAAAAAATAGAGTTAGGGGTGTAGCTTGGAGGTAGAATGCCCCTGGGTTCCATTTCTATTACCGCAAAAAAAAAAAAAAAAAGAAATCCTTTTTGTACTATTAATGACAACCCATCATACAATCTCACCTGCATTCCTTCAATGAGCACTCACTCTAATGTGGGGGTTCATTCTACTAGATAGTTCCAATTCAATGTTCTTTATTCTCTAGGATTCTACTTCTAACTTCTACATACTGGCTCTTAAAGGATAAAAGAAATGAGCTAAATTCTGTGCTCAAACTCCAGGAAGGTCTTTCTTTTCTCCCAGGTCCTCAACCCCAAATACACATCCTATTTCCCATTTTAAAAATATGTAAGATTGGGTCGTTTTTTTTTTTTTAAGTGTTGAGTTTCTAGAGCTACACAATTTACCATAACCAAACTATGGAACCAGCCAAGATGTCCATCAACAGATGAATTGATTACAAAACTGTGGGATATGTACACAATGGAATTTTACTCAGCCATAAAGAAAAACACAATTACATCATTTACAGGGAAATGGATGGAACTGAAGGATATTATGCTAAGTGAGATTAGTCAATCACAAAAAATAAGAAATCAGATTGCTTTCCCTAATACGCGAAAGCTAAGGAGAAATGGGTCATAGGAGGAATTCTAGATGAAAAATAAAATTCTATAGAGGAGCAAATAAGACAACCTAAATGAGGGGATGGGAGGGAAGAAGAAGGAAATTCTCTAAAACACACAATGTACTTAAACATATCAAAATCAACCATTAAGCCAAGCATGGGAATGAAGGATGGGGAGGGAATGAGGTGGGGATTGGGTAGGTGCTAAATGGGTTATGTGTGCATGTATGTCTACACAAGTTTTTTTTACCCCATTATGATGTATGAATACAATGCACCAATAAAAATTTTTTTAAAAATATAAGAGATAGGCATAGTGACACACGCTTGTAATCCCAACATTTGGGAGGCTAAGACAGGAGGATCGCATTTCGTGGCCAGCCTCAGCTATTTAATGAGGCCCTTTATAACTCATTGAGACGCTGTTTCAAAGTAAAGAATAAAAAATAGGGCTGGGGTGTCGCTCAGAGGTATAATAATCCTAGGTTCCATCCCCAGTACTGCAAAAAAAATAAAAAATAAGCAGTAAAAATACAAAAATACATAACCACAAAAACCTCCTGCAGTGTGCCCTTCTTAAATTTTAAAAATGGAACATAATGTTTTATTCACAGCAATTTTTCTTCAGTATTAAAGTACACTTATCCTCTTAATTTGGACAATAGGGTTGAAATAAAACACAGAATCTATTCAGCAGCTTATAAAAAAAACTAGAAAGTCTCAAAAATTCATGAAAACTTGTCACTATAACTAAGGCTGACAAATGTGCTGAGACAATTAGATATCTATGTCCAAAAACAATGAAGCTGGAACCCTACTTCATAACACATTAAAATATTTACACAAAATGAACTGAAACCTAAAGGCAAAAGGTAAAACTCTTAAAACACAGTATATCTTTGTGACTTGGATTAGGCATTTTTTTTAAAAAAAAAAAACAGGCACCAAAACCAAAAGCAACAAATATTAAAAAGTGTTGGGGGTGTAGCTCAGAGACAGAATGTCCCTGGGTTAAATCGTTAGTACCCCCCTACATGTGTGTGTGGGCACGCGCATGCGCGCGCCCACACACACACACACACACACACACACACACTTTAGCTTCAAAAGACATCATTAGGAATGTAAAAGGACAACCCTGAGAAAGTTTTCAGAAGTCACTTATAAAAGCATATTTAAAACATATGAAGGTTTATTACAATAATAAAAACTGTGACTTTAAATACTGAACAGATTCTCAAGAAAAATATACAAATGACCCAATAGCTCATGAATATATGCTCATAATCATTAGCCATAAGAAAAATACAAATCAAAATCACAATGAGATACCACTTCACACTAACCAGGGTGGCTATAAACAAGGACAGTAATCAATGTTAGTGAGCATATGAGAAATTAAAACTCTAACTTGCTAGTAGAAAAGTAAAATGATGTAGCTGCATTGGAAAAAAGTGTCCATTTCTCAATTATTAGAATTTAATTCGAAATAATGAATTGTTTGAATTTCAAATTATACTTAATATAAAACAGGCAAGTATCATTACAGTATTTTATAATAAAAACATATACAACATGTTTTGTTCATTCATGTTTTGGGGGAGGGCAAATACTACAGTAACTTTTTTAAGTTCTAGAGAATAATAAAACAGTGTATCTAATGTGAAGTAGTATTGGCAGTTTTTTGGTTTTATTTTGTTTTGTGGTTGAAACTCAGGGCCTCCTGCATACTAGGCAAGTGCTTTGCCAATGAGCTACATCTCCAGCCCAATTTTCTTTGTAATTAACCACAATTAAAATAGCTCACTAAACTGTATATGGTGGCAGTATATACAGGTGGTAGCTGTATATGCCTGTAGTCCAGACACTTGGGAGGCCAAAACAAAATCACAGGTTTGAGAACAGCCTCAGCAACTTAACAAGACCCAGTTTCAAAATAAGTAACAAAAACGAAATAATATCCTTCAAACTGACAAAAGATTTAATACTGATAGTAATCCAGAAATGACCTTTAATCAAATTACAAAATGGGCTGATCATAGTAGCTTAGTAAAGCTGGCATACCTTTTAGAAAAGGTAATCATGGACTAGACATACCTACTTCCCTACAAACAAGAAAAATATTTACTAAAGCACAGATTGCTGGGTTCTACCATTATGGTTTCTTATTTGACTGCTATATCAGGAATTCAGCCAAGAATCAGGGAAGATGGGCATGAGAGTGCACGCTTGTAATCCCAGTACTTTGGAAAGCTGAGACAGGAAGATTGCAGTTCTAGGTCAGTCTCAGCTACTTAGTGAGGCCCTCAGCAATTTAGTGAGACCTTGTTGCAAAACAAAAATAATTTAAAAAAAAAAAATAGGGCTGGCAGTGTAGCTCGGAGTTAGAATGCCCCTGAGTTCCATCCCTAGAACAGCAAATAAATTAGTTATTTATTTAATTAAAATAAAAAAGTACAAAGGATATGTTAAAGTTGCCAGAATCACATTCAGAGAACTCAATATTAGCCTGAAGAATCTAAATATTTTTGAGGACAAAAATAGTAATATTAATGATACAATAATCATCTGTTAAATTTCATTTACCAAATTTTCATTAGAAAAGCTTTTAAAAGTTGTGAGGACTTTCTAAGAGTTATTTCCCCCAACTGGAGCATCTATTAACATATGAACTGCTGCACTACAAATAAATACTTCTCTAAGCCTCAGTAATTTCTCACCTGTAAAACCCATGGAAAAATGACTGCCAACTTGTAGTTTTTGTTTAGCTATTCATAGCCAAGACTTATATCACCTATTACAGCCAAGTCCAGTGGTAGCCCACAGCCACACATTTTCATGCCCCTCAGAATTCTTAGCAGTCTCCCCATAAATAATAAAAATGTGGTTAGTATTTAATATATATAATTATAATTACATATAATTACATATACTGTGGTCAGTATATAATTACAATTAATATATTCTTGATTCCATCCTAGAACAAAAAAAGACAGTTAATCTTCAACAAATAGTCAATTAAAATTAATATATCCTTGATTTTATCCCAGATCAAAAGAAAAACACATTTAAGATTTAATAAAAAAAATAAAATTGACATCTTTTTCAAATGACTATACTTAATGTTAAATTACACTTAACCATGTAAGGTTTAGGCTTAGGAAAAGAACACCACAATGAGATGTTCAAAAGCTAGCTTCAACAGTTATAACAGAACTCTTCATTTGGTCAATTAACCTACAGTTTTCTCATAAACTACATTCATGATTCAAAAGTTAGCCCGTTTATTTTATTTATTTATTTGTTTGTTTGTTTGTTTGTTTTTGCGGGTCTGGGGATGGAACCCAGAGGCATTTGACCTCTGAGCTACACACCCTGCCCAATTTTTTATTCTTTATTTTGAAACAAGGTCTCACTGAGTTGTGGAGGGCCTCACTAAGTAGCTGAGGCTGTCCACGAACCGCGATCCTCAGGTCTCAACCTCCCAAATGCTGGGATTACAAGCGTGTGCCACCACGCCTGGCTTTAGCCCATTTATTTTAAAGAATAATCTGTCATAGACGAATTGTAATTAGTATTAGACCTGATGTACAAGTTTAAAAATCTCTTCATAATAAACCGAGCGTGGTGGTGCATGCTTGTAATCCCAGCATTTGGGAGGCTGAGACCTGAGGATCGCGGTTCGCAGACAGCCTCAGCTACTTAGTGAGGCCCTCTGCAACTCAGTGAGACCCTGTTTCAAAATAAAGAATAAAAAATTGGGCAGCGGGTGTAGCTCGGAGGTCAAATGCCTCTGGATTCCATCCCCAGACACACACACACACACACACACACACACACATACACACACACACAGAGTCTCTCCATAATATATTATATACATTAAAAATATGTATCTTGGCATCCAATGCTTCTACCTGATGTACATACAGAGGCTCACTTGTGTATATAGTTCCCACTAAGTCCTTTGTAAAGAAAAATTATTCTCCTATGATGTATCCAAAATTCACAAACACCTTTAAAAATTCAAATTAGCCGGGTGTGTGGTACACGCTTGTAATCCCAGCATTTGGGAGGCTGAGACCAGAGGATCGCGGTTCGCAGACAGACTCAGCTACTTAATGAGACTCTCCGAAACTTAGTGAAACCCTGCCCCTGGATTCCATCCCCAGACCCTTCCCCACCCCCAAAAAATCAAAAAGTTCAGCAATACCTTTTAATATGTTTTAAGTTTACCTGAAATTCTCAGTTTCATTAGCTATGATTATTTTGTATTTCTATATAATGCCATTAGATTAACTTTCATCTGTCTTTCGATAGTTTGTAAACTGAAAAAAGAATAAAAAGGACTTAACCTTTTAATTTTATATGTTCAAATACCTAACACAGCAGTATACAGCAGATACTCCAAAAATATATATAACCATTGCTGTTTTCTCAGACTTCCTCATATAGCTCATGAGATGCATTTACTACACTATAACACAATTGTCAATTACTTTCTTTGTAAATAATATGTGAATAGTTTATAAATAACTTGTCAAACATTTTGAAGAGCATTTTCTTCCCATGGTATAACATCATAAAGAACAGGCATCTTTTCTAAATCTTGGAGAACTGTAATGACTTCCTAAGCTGAGAACAGCTTCTAATATTTTATCCTTTGTATTTTCAATGTCATATCTTCTAGAAAAAGCTCCTTCAATGTCAAGTTTTCTGCTAACATCACTTCCTCTGAGCATTTCCATCATGATTACTTTCCTCATGCATATCTTTAAGTTCACCTTCACTAGTATAAAGACTCTTGAGGTTAGGTAACAGTGGGAACATTCTCCTGTTCTGCTACATCTTCTATAACTCCATTTATATTTTATTAAAATTTCACTTCAAAAGGCATTTTTATTTATTGCATATTCATCTTTGTTGACAGTAAGTTGGGGCTAAACCAAAATTATGGGATGATCAGAAGATAATTGTCCCATGAGAAAAGTGTAAGGGCCATAAAAAATTAATTTTTTATTTCTTCATAAGAAACATCATATATCAAATCAAAAGCACAGTTATGAAGAAAATAGTTACAATTTAGATATCAAACAAATAAGTAATTTATTTTATGTATAAACAGATCCATAATCATGGCCACAGAAAACAGCTTAGAGAATATAAAATGATAAAAGCTTAAAATGTTAAAAGGTCACAACACTTCTTGTAAGAAAAAGGCAAATTAAGATTTCACTGAGTACTTCTGATGATAATATGCATGAATTGCAGATAAAAGCTGAGGAAAAAAAGCAATAAGTAAGGACATATACTGTACTTTTACATGAGGTACAAAAATAATGAAGTGATGATGTAAATCAGAAACATGGCTACCTTCTAAAAGGCTGGGGATGGAGTAGAGATGTATCCCTGAACTAGTAATTACACATGTATGAAAAAATTTGTAAAATTCTTCAAGCTGTACTTTATGCTTTCTTATGTATTATGTTTTATTATATAATTAAAAACATATGCTTTTTAAAATAAAGGCACCAATTTTCATTTTCCAGTTTGGTAAAGCTAAAATTAGATTCCATGGTACTGTCAGTGTTACCCTCTCACACTGCCAGTATCAATCACTACACTCTTCATGGAGACACCTTTTTTTAGGTGTACATACACTTTGACCCTAAAATTTCACCTTTTTCTTCAAAATATGCTTCAGCAGATGGGTGTGATGGTACACACCTGTAATCTCAGACTTGGAAGGCTGAGACAGGACAGCAGGTTTGCGTCCAGCCTTAACAACTTGTGAAGTTCTCTTCAATTTAATGAGACCCTGTTTCAAAATAAAGAATAATATAGAGGTGGAGGATATAGCTTGGAGGTAGAATGCCCCTGGGTTCAATCCCCAGTACCATACATACAAAAAGAAAAATGTTTCTGCACATATAAAATAACTTATACACAGTATTATTCACTGCACTATTGGCAAAAGAAATTAAACAACCTATCTCTGCATATAGGGGCCTGGTAATACTGCTATAAAGTAACATTCAGTTAAAAGAAGAAATTTTTCAGGTGATAATATGGGCATGACCCTGGGAATGTCTTGTTATGCTGGCATGGGGTGTGGGGTATATATAATACACTAAGTTATTTTGAGGGGGTGTGGGGTATATATAATACACTAAGTTATTTTGAGGGGGAAACATTGGGAGAGTGCAAACTATATACCCATTTATATACAATGTTTCAATCACCTCTGAAAAGACACCTAAGAGACTAATACTGGATGCTCCAGAGAGGAGAATCTAGTGACAGGGAACAGGTGAGGAAAGATTTCTTACTGTACACACTTTTGTACAGCTTACATTTGAATCATAAAAAATGCTCAAATGTCTAAAACAATTAGGTATAAAACTAAGCTCCTGCATGTGAAGCAAAAGTAGAGAGCCATAAAGAGATGATCAGAGCCTAGACTAAAATAATTGCTTAAGACTCCTCAGGGAAGGGCCATCTAGAAATAATTGGAAAGAGAAGGCCATCATACTAAGGATTAATGCTGCGAAATTATTCAAGTTCCTAGTGCTGAAAGTGGAACAATTGCAACAGAAACTAGGTCTCAGAGGTTACACTAAGAAAAACTTTGGCAAATCAAGAGCACTTATTTTAAGGTATATTAAGATATTCTGATAGAAATCCAGTACAGATAGCTGAAAAGTTCTAATGCCTAAGTATGAAAGGACACTGAAAGAAATGGACAAGATAATGCTCCAAAGTTACTGTTATTCTACAGTCAGTACAACGTAAAGGCCAGAATTTAAGACCCCCTCTCATCTGTATTTTGATTTACGTTGGAAGGTTATGCTAGCTAGCACTCAATATAAGGCTTTTGCCGACTTTTCCTTCTATGTGGTACAATAAGCTCTGGTTTTGGAGCTAAAGCAACATAGGTCCAAATCTATTTCTGTCAAGTAATTACTAAAAACAGCCTTTAGCACAGTATTTAACTTTTGAGCATCAGATTAAATTCATGTAAAATTGGGATATTACTTATCTACCTCATCATGGTGTCCTCATAGGAATTATATGTACATATACTATTGTCTAGCATAATTACATATAAGCCATATATACCTATATATCTACATATATGTAAACATATTTAAAAATAACACTTGTATGGTTAAAAAGGGGGCATTCATAGCTGGACATGATGGTGCATGCCTATAATCCTAGGACTTGAGAGGCAAAGATAGAAGAATGCAGATTCAAATCCAGCCATTAGGAGTGCCACTAAGAAATAGGATGTCCCTATATTTCAACCCCTACTAACACACAGACATAAAAAAAAGTTTCAAAACCTGGTAGCTACTTATTATTGACCAACCTGCTTGATAATACACTAGAATTTTCTTTGTAGCAGACACTTCAGAGAGAATATTCTGCATATGTAACTCTTCCTCAAAACAAATGGTGCTGTACACAAAAAAGTGAAACTATTTAGCCTAGTCATAAGATCCTGAAGGAAGAATCAAAGACAAGGGGTAGCAAGAAGAGGCACAAAAGCTGCACTCACTTTTACACCCATTCCTCCTACATCCTGACCTCAACACTGCACAAAGTACCTAGTCTCCCAAAGAAACTGAGATCCCACACCTAGAAGGTGGAAATAAAACCACCACCCCCAAAATGAAAGATACTTTTGGTCATTCTAAATATCCTTGGTGAAATCTTAAACAAATTAATGTAATCAGTGATATCTTCCAGCACAGGCCAGATCCCTTTTTTACTGGATTTACATTCTAGTGGAAGAGAAGGATTTTAAATACAATATGTAAATAAAAAGCACTGTCATGGTTAATTTGAAAAAGCCTAGAACTGGCCTGAGTATATTCACAAAACGAAGTACCAGTATGGCACTAACACCTGATCAAAACACAAAACATACTGATTTATAATGCTGCTATGAAAACTGTAGTCCAATCATTGGCTTATTCGCGCAAGCTTCTCAGCCTGTTTACTGTTAACACTACGACTGCTCTTGGTGAGGCCCCTGGAGGGCTCTGCTTTGGGACTAGTTAAAATGTCTACATAGTCAGCAACATATAAGAAGCCCCACTAAAACTCCATTGTGGGGTCCCTGGTTCTAAGACGTCCATGCTCACATCAGTGATCCTGACTTGAAAGATTCTGTCCTACAGAGGGAGAGCACCTGGAGCTAGCACTCAGCCTCTTGAGGCCCACTATTGTGAGACTGCCTGTGTTTGCAGAATATACCTCAATTAAACGAATTGTCCTTTATCTTATTTTAGCATTAAGCCACAGATTTATCAGCATCATCATTTTAGGTCATTTGAGTCTTCTTTAGAAATTATATTCTAATGGCAGAGTTATTAATGGAACCAAAAACAAAACCAAGTAACAGAACAAATTAACTGTGGCTTAAGAAAATAATAAAATAATGGAAAGCCATAGAGCCAAAAGAATTAGAAAATATGACCAGAAAAGGAGGAAAGTAAATATGAGCTGAAGTTCAAATAACCAGAATCCAAGAAGAGATAACTGGGGTAAGAACTTCTAGGCAGCCAAGTGCTCAGGCTTTAAGGTAAAGAAAAAAAAAAAAAGTCTAATGTGAGCAAATGAAGTGAGGTTAGAAAGTGATAAGCAAAGGGCTAGGGTAGATAATTAAATGAGACAAAGAGATGGGGCCAGAGCACAGAGGACCTTAAAAATCTGGATTACAACTAATCAAATAGCTTTCTTGTTGTTCTTATTCCCCTGATCAGTTCCCAAGGCTGCTTACCCTGGCCCCAACACTGAATCAATCAATCAATCAATCAATCAATCAATCTCTCTCTCTCTCTCTCTCTCTCTCTCTCTCTCTCTCTCACACACACACACACACACACACTATATTCAAAGTGTTGTTTTTATTCCTTTGATTTCACGTTAGAGAAATTATACAGCTTTTCCTGTAGTCTTGGGATTTTTCATCATGGTGTCCTTTACTCCTCTGACAAAAAGATTGACCTATATATAACTCAATCTGGGCAAATAAGACATACTCCTAAACATGTGAATGTAAAATAAAAGTAACAATACAAGGAAATAATTAAAACTGATTCTTAACCACTGCCCTGTAAGACCATTGATTCCTACAACCTAGACTCTTTGTTCTTCAGTTTCTCCTTAATTCAGTGTACTAACACATGTCCTACCTCTTTTTTCTTCAGTTAACTAAACTGGTTTCTGTTGATTACAAACAAAAAGCCAGGAGTCAACAAAATCAGAAGTGTGACTGAGATCTCAATGTAACAGGAACCATAAAGCAGAGGAATAGAAACTGTTTTAATGAGACAGGAAAAATGAGAAAACTTAGCTATAATGGCAGAACATGAAACTTGGAAGCCTAGTACCACTGGTCCTGAGGAGAATGCAAAATAAGAGTCCCTAAGGCTATTCTGCTCTGGAACACATGCCAATTATTCAAGAAGTAAAAAAGTGAAAACAATCAGTTACAGTCAAACTGCATTGCAAGTCCCTTAAACGCCAGGCTTTACAGCTTTAAAGTACTTCCTTTTTTCTTACCTCCCTCGTGTCTCCTTAAAAAAAAAAAAAAAAAAAAAAAACATTTCAGCTGAAAGTAATTAAAGAGATTGTCATTCCTTAATTTTTTTTAAAGCGACACATCTATAATTTCGCTGCCCTGACTTCTCGAGGTTTTGATGCCTCTTGTATTCTTCTCACCCTTATGGCAGTTAGGTCTGTGCTTCTATACTAATAAAATGTAACCTCTCTGAAGGCAAATATAATGTTTGAATCTCATTTCATACTGAGTTCATATCTGGCATATAGCTAACAATAACAGATGGAACTTGAAATATATTTCTCATCCTCACAATCAAGCTAAGTAAAATGTTAATATTCCTGATTTTGTTGATAAAGACATACAGAAAAAAAAGAATTTAACTAAGACCATTATGCTAAAGAATCTACATCCACTTGATTGTGATCTCTTCATCCATCCCACAATTACAACAGATCAAAACTCCAAAAGATCAAGATCTAATTCAGAAGTTTTAAGACAGAAAGTCACAAACAATGGGTAGCTCATAAAATAATGAACTGTATGTTTTTTAACGAAATAGACAGTATGAGCATATCACATGAAGGGCAAATACTGCTTTGTGCTTGAAGTTCTAATTTCAGTTTTATACATATACATAAAATGAAGTGATAGCCAGGCACGGTGGCGTACGCTTATAATCCCAGCATTCAGGAGGCTGACAGAGTAGGATCACTATTAGCCAACAGCCTCAGCTAATTAATGAGGTCCCTTGCAATTCAGTGAGACCCTGTTTCAAAATAAAGAATAAAAACAGGGCTGGGGGTGTAACTCAGAGGTAGAATGCCCCTGGGTTCCATCCCTAGTACCAAGAAAAAAAAAAGGAGTGATATTAAACATCTAAAAGAATGTCTAAAAGCCATTGACACTGGCACTGTTTTTATTACCTATTATAAAATAAGGCTTAGGGCTTGGGCTGTAACTCAGAAGTAGGATACTTCTGGGTTCAATCCCTGTTACCAAAAAAAAAAAAAGGTAAAAGATATAATTTTAAATAAATTAACATATCTTTTAATTTCTTATCAAAAAGTGTGATGTTTAAAACACTTGAGCAGCATTATCCTCCACTTAAAGTCTAAATACAAACAAAAATAATTAAAAAGCAAGGTTTGAAAGATGCCAAATAAAGACATTTGGCACTAAGTACCAAATGTCTCTGCCACACTGACAAAGTGTATCCTGAAACTACACTGCACATCTAATAAGATAACAAAGAACGAAAATGAACTGAGAGCCTTCCAACAAAAAACATCCAAGACGAGATTCCCAGCTGAATTCTATAAAGACAGACTTTTAAAGAACTAAGCTTGATGCTCTTCAAAATAATTCATGAAATAGAAAGAAATGGGATACTCCCAAACTCTTTGTATGAAAATAGTATCACTTTGATACCAAAACCGACAGAAAATTACACGCCAAAATCTTTGATGAACATAGATGCAAAAATCCTTCTGGAGTGTATGCTGGGAAGAGGGGAAACTTGGGGATTGAACATTCTGCCTCAGAGCTACACTCAAGCTATATTTTTTTGGAAACAAGGTTTCACTAAGCTGCTGAGGGCCTCACTAAATTGCTAAGAGTGGCTTCAAACCTGGAGTTCTCCTGTTTCAGCCTCCAAAGTACTGGTTTACAGGAATGTGCCACCAGGCCCAGCTAATAAAAAATTAATAAAATACCGGCCACATAAAAAGGATTGCACCTGACAACCAAGTTGGTTTTCCATTCCAGGGATGCAAGACTGCTTCAACATATGCAAGTCAATAAATGTCAATTATCACATACATATACCTAAAGACAAAAAAATGAGCATCTCAACAGAAGCAGAATACTCATTTGACAAAATCCCAACACCTACTTCATGTTAAAAACACTGAAGAAATAAGGGATAGAAAGAACTTACCTTAACATCATATAAACAATATGTGATAAGCCCAAATCCAACATCATACTGAATGGGTAAAAAAAAAATCTAAAGTATTTTTCTCAAAAATCAGGAAAAAGACACACATACTCACTGGCATCACTGCTACTCAATATAGTAACTGAAATTCCAGCCAGAGCTAAAATGTTAAGAAAAGGAAATTAAAGGAATCCAAGTAGAAAAGAGAAAAAAAGAAGTGAAATAATCTGTTTACAGATGACAGGGTCCTATACTTAGATGATCCATAAAACTTAACTAAAAGCCTTCTAGGGCTGATAAATTGAGCAAAGTGGCTGGATACAAAATCAAATTATAAAGGCCAATAGCTTTCTTTTCTATACACTAGCCATGAATCCACTGAAAAAGAAATTCAGAAAAAAAAAATTCCAATTCATCATGACCTCAAAAACAAAAATAAATATAAAATACTTAGAAGTAAATCTAACCAAAGGACGTAAAAGACCTCTCTACAATGAAATTTATAGAACATTGAAGGCCGGGCATGGTGGCGCACGCTTATAATCCCCACGCTTGGGAGGCGGAGACAGGAGGCAGGAGGCTCTCACAGATTCAAAGCCAGCCTTGCTGGCTTAAGAGACCCTGTTTCCAAATAAAAAGTATAAAATAGGTCTGGGAGTGTAGCCCGGAGTTAGAAGGCTTCCAGGAACCCCAGTACCGCAAAAAATAAAATAAATACAGAATACTGAAGAAATTAAAAAACATCCATGTTCTTGGATAGGAAGAACAAATATTGTCCAAACATCCATACTAACAAAAAGGAATCTAGAGATTCAATTTAATCTGTATTAAAATACCAGTGGTATTCTTCACAGAACTAGAAAAATCCATATGGGATTTTTAGCTAAAGCAATTCAGAGTAATGAAAACCACGGCAGAAGCATCCCAATACCTGATTTAGAATTATTCTACAGCACTACAGTAACAAAAACAGTGTGGTATAGATACATAATAGACACAAAGACCAATGGACTGAAATAAAAGATATGAAAACAAATCCTCACACTTATAACCAGTTTATTTTTGACAAAAGAGCCCAAAGCATATGCTGGAAAAGATAACCTTTCAACAAAAAGTGCTAGGAAAAGTGGTTATCCATACACAGAAGAATGAAATTAGACCCTAATCTCTCAACCTGCACAAGAGCCAACTCAAGATGGATCAAAACCCTAGAAATTTAGACCAGAAACTTTGCAATTACTAGAAGAAAACCTGAGTTCAACTTTCCAACATAAAGGTATTAGTAGAGACTTTCTCATTAAGACCCCTGAAACTTAGGAAATAAAAGTAAAAATCAAGAAAATATGATGGCATCAAATTATAAAGCTTCTAGACAGTGAAGGAAACCATCAAAAGTATAAAGAAAGAGCCTACAGGATAGAGGAAAAGCTTTCTCAGTTGTTCTCTGATAATTAGAGGGCTAATATCTAGTATATATGAATAGCTTAAAAAATTAACAAAACTTTAAAAAAACAAGTAACTCAAAAATTAAACTGAACCAGGTGTGACAGTGCACACTTGTAATCTCAGACCTTAAGAGGCTGAAACAGGAGGATTATGGGTCTGGGACCAAACCTCATCAACTTAGAAAAGTTCTCAGCAACTTAGGCACTGTTTCAAAATAAAAAATAAAATAGGGCTGGGGCGTACAGCTCAGAAGTATAACATCCCTGGGGTCAACTCCCAGTACCACACACACATAAAAAAGAAGCCTAAATAAAAATTTCTCAAAAGTACAAGTACAAATGGCCAAGAAATATATGAAAAAATATGCCCAACACCATCTGCAATCAGGGAAATGCAAATCAAAACTATACTGAGATTCCTTCTAACTTAGTTAGAATGGCAACCATCAAGATACAAACAATAATAAGTGCTGGTGAGCATTTTGGGAAATAGGAACTCTTACACACTGCTGGTCGAATTGCAAATTAGAATGACCACTATGGAGATCAGTATGTAAGTTCCTCAAAAGACTAGTAATAGAATCACCATATGACTCAGCTATACTATTCCTCAGCATCTTTCCAAAAGAATTAAAATCAGAATAGTAGAGTGATGTATGCATATTAATGTTTATAGCAGCACAATTGCCAAAATGAGAAACCAACCTGGATGTCCGTCAACAGATAAATGGATAAAATATAGTAAATGCATACAATGGAATTTCATTCTTAAAAAAATTATTTTATTTGCAAAAGAATGGATGGAACTAAAAAAAATATTATGCTAAGTGAGATCAGTCAGTTGCAAAAAAAAACAAGGGTCTTATGTTTTCTCTCATATGTGAAAGCTAGAAAGAAAAACAGAAAATAAAAGGGACTTTAGATAAATGAAGAAAGAGACCAGTAGCATAATGAAAGGGGGGTAAGGGTAGAAGAAAGTACAACTGATGAAGGAAACAATTCAAATAATGCTATGTTCATATATGAATCTCACCATATATACAGGTGAGGAGGGGACTACGGTAGGATTTAGAGGAAAACACAACAAGTGCTATGTACATGTCTGTGTACATGTCTTTGAATCTCACCTTGATGTAAAATTACAATGCACCAATAAAGTATAAAATTAAGCAGGGCATGGTAGTGCACACTTGTAATACCAGTACTTGGGAGGCTGACAGGAGGATCCAGGTTCACGGTCAAAAGAACTGAAGAAAACACTACAAAATTACAAAGCCACATTTTTAAAAGAAGCATTTGCCGGGCGTGGTGGCGCACACTTGTAATCCCCCCGCTGGGGAGGCAGACAGGAGGATCGCGCAGGTTTGAAGCCAGTCATGCGCGCTGGCTTATGAGACCCTGTTTCCAAATAAAAATGTAAAAATAGGTCTGGGAGTGTAGCCCAGAGGTAGAAGGGCTTCCAGGAACCCCAGTACCACCAAAAATTAAAAAAAAAAAAGACATGGTGGCACACGCTTGTAGTCCCAGTATTTGGGAGGCTGAGACAGGAGATTTGCAGGTTTGAATCCAGCCTCAGCTACTTAGTGAGGCTCTCTACAACAAGGCCCTGTTTCCAAAGAAAAAATATATAAAATAGGGCTGGGGGTACAGGCCCAGAGTCGTAGAAGGCCCCTGGGTTCCGTCACTAATACCACAAAAAAGCAGCATTATCGATGGCTATTAAAAACTATTAAAGCATAAAAATAAGTAAATGCAGATGAGTAATAAGCATGACATAGTAAATAAGAATCTTAACAATTCTTGAAATTAGCTCACAGGGGAAAAAAAGTACAAAACCAAATGGATGCAAATTTTCATCTTGACCCTATAAAAATTAAATTTTTAATTGCAAAGAAAATGTAAGAAGAGTAAGCATATCAATTTTTACAAAAATTTAATGAGATCTGTCCCATGATTGATATATTAAAAAGAACCAGTAATATAATACATTACTTAAAAGTACTAAAGCAAGCAAGAAAAAACTACTAATGGTAGCTGCTTCTAGAAAGTATGGAGTGAGAGAAAAGTAAAAAGATACTCTTGTTTTCTTCACAGCATTCTGTAATATTTGGAGCTTTTTCTATCACATGCTTGTATTACTTCTCAATTTAAAAGATATTTTGAATTTTAAAGTTATGATACATGCAGAAATTAGAATACTTGCTAGCACTTAAAACTAAGATATATCTGGGCTGGCCAGGTATAGACAGTTCAGTATAAAGTGCTAGCCTAGCATAACTAAGGTGCTGGGTTCAATCCCCAATAAAATATATCTGTATTTCCATGAAATAATAGCCAGAGTTATGTTGGGTTACCAAGTCAAAAACAGTATGTATATGATCAAAACTGCTATTAAACTATAGTAATATTAAGTATTTTTCACATAACTTTTATAATACATTTGTAAGAGCACAAAAACACGCTCTGTAAGGTTATAAACAAAAGTTTTTATGCCAAGAAGTAGTAGTTGGTATTGAACTCAGAAGCATTCTACCTCTAAACTACACTCCCAGCCTTATTTTATTTTTTGTTTGAAAACAAAGTCTCATTAAGTTACTGATGAAGCTGGCCTCAATTTTGCAATCCACCTGTTTCACCCTCCCCAGTACCAGGATTATAAACATGTGCTATCACACCTGGAATATATCAGATCTTAACAACCACCTCTAGTGAATGGAATGAGCTCAAATTGACCTTTATATATTATTTTACAGCACACATCTGTTCCATTTGATTGGTTCACTCATATTTACAATACATATGTATCATGCATACAAGATAAACTGCTAATGGGGAAATAAGCCGGGTCCCCAGAGAGATGTCTTTGTATGCCAACATTCATAACAGCATTATTCACAGTCATGTGTGGTGGGGCATGCCTGTAATCCTAGTTACTTGGTAAGTCGAGATAGGAGGATCACATGTTTGCTGCCAACCTCAGCAACTTAGCAAGGCCTCAGCACCTTAGTGAGACCCTATTTCAAAATACAAAATAAAATAGGGCTAGGGGTGTAATTCAAAGAATGTCTCTAGGTCAATCACTAGAGGGAGGGAGGCAGAGGTGGACAGAATTACTGACCATAGCTAAAATCTGAAAGCATTTCAAGTCTATCAACAGAGGAATGGCTAAACAAAATGTAGTCTATACATACAATGGAATACTGAGCCTTAAAAAGGAAGGAAATTCTGACACATTTTATTACAGCTAAACTGGTGAAGATATTAAGCCTAAGTAAAATAAAGCAGTTCATAAAATGGCAAGCACTATATGATTCCTTTTATATGGAGTAGTAGTTATATTTATAAAGACAGAAAATAAAATAGTAGCTAGCGGTGGAAAGAGTGGAAATTTGTCTTTAATAGGCATAGAGTTTAAAAGATATTCATAGAATTTCCAAGAAGAAAACAATTCTGGAGACTAGTTACATAACAATGTGAAGTTATTTAACACTACTGAATTGGAAATATAATCCAGAGGCATTCTACCTCTAAGCACCACCCTAGCCATTTTTCATATTTTTATTTTGAAACAGTCTTGCTAAGTTTCTGAGGCTAGCCTCAAACCTGCAATCCTCCTGTCTCAGCCTCCCAAATACTGTTATTACTGGCATGTGGCACCATGACCAGCTGAAATGCACATTTTAAAATGATTAAGATGGTAAATTGCTATGTGTATTTTACAATTAAACAGGGTCTCACTGAGTTGTGAAGGGCCTCACTAAGTAGCTGAGGCTGTCCATGAACTGATCCTCTGGTCTCTGCCTCCCAAACTCTGGGATTACAAACCTGCCCCACCATACACAGCCCGGTGGCTCACATTTGTAATGTATCCGGGACCTCGGTCAGCCTGTGAGTCTCTCTCCCCAACTATGTGAGACTTTGTTTTAAAATAAATAAAAAATAGGGTTGGGGTGTAGCTTGGAAGTAGAATGCCCCCCTGGATTCCATCCCAAGTACTGCCAAAAAAAAATTTTTTTAAGAAATTAAATAAAATTTTAAAAATAAATTTAAAATGATATAGTGGTGATATCATAGGCAATAAAGTCAATCTCTCTCTCTCTCTCTCTCTCTCTCTATATATATATATATATATTTTTTTTTTTTTTTTTTTTGGTGGTACTGGGGACTGAACTGAGAGGCATTCTCCAAGCTACACCCCTAGCCCTATTTTTTAGTTTTTATTTTGAAAGAGGGTCCCACTGAGTTGCAAAAGGCCTCACTAAGTAGCTGAGGCTGGAATCGAACCACTATCCTCCTGCCTCAGCCTCCCAGATTCTGGGATTATAAGCTTGCGCCACCATGCCTAGCTAAGTCAATCCCTGGATTTCATATTTGGGAATCTGCCTGTTGGCTAAAATTTATACAATGCCCCCAAATTTTTTTAGGTCCATATATGTACATGCTGCACACAAAGGCAAAATATCTGTGTAGCCCATCACACACTTGGCCAACTGAGGTCAAGCAAGGCTGAACTAGACCATCACACTGTAAACAAATGTCCTTTGTATGGTCTATTTATTGTCACATCTTTTCAGGCTTTGATGATTCCACTATTTAAAATATCCCTTAAACACAGTGATGAAATGCTATCTAGTGTTTCTCCATGAAGGAAGGCTGTGAAAGATAACTATTAAATAAGCTTCACTCATAAATGACTCGTTGAAGTCGAGTGCAGAGATAATGAATCTACAATATATGTTAAATAAGATATCATTAAACAGAAACATACAAAACAAGGTTAGTAATGATTATCTGACAAAAATGTTCTTAGCCAAAAGCTCACGGGAACCTGAGTCCTATATACCTACTATTAGCAATGACTCAAAAATCTGCCAATTCTTCAATGTCCACAAGTTAACTTTAGAGAACACAACTACTGGGAATCATGAAATTCAACTATATTGATCTAAAAGTCAAAAACCAAGAAGGAATATTATAGGCAAATATTAATTTATTTCAACCCCTTTAACCTTAATGTGATTTTAAAGCTTTTTTAAGGATCATGAAGTTTTGTATAATACAGTAATGATGAGATATAAACTAAAAATTAAACTCTAGTTAACCTTTACTGAATACTTATGTGGCAGCCATTTTAACTAAACATTTTAACTGTTTCTTAGATGTAAAAAGCACTTAACTCAGTACCTGCAAATGGTGGGGGTTCTGAGGATTTTATTTGTTTTCTGAAAAGGCCAATTTCTGTAAGCCAATTAAGTTTGGGAACCTATGATGTAGATGAAGGCAAGGCACAGTATCCTTTAGAAAAGGATACAAGCACAATGATCTCTCTTGGCTTTCCATCAATAGCCACTTCTAAGAACCATACTCTTGTGAGGCTATAAACTCTAACTCTTAATTCCTAAAGACCCAGATAATAGCACTGATGATATATGTCAAAAAAAGACTTATAAGTGCTAATAATATATAAAGTTTGGCCCAAGTCCATTTATTACAGTGTATCAATCCTTCTACTTATCATTTTCTCCATAAATGGAGTATGTTTGAGTGTTGAATGTATAGATGCAAAGTCTCAGGGTACCACTGACTGACTAAATCCAACATTGATACCATGACAGGTTCATAGTATTAGATCAGGAAAGATGAGAGGGAGACCCCTGGAGCTCCCCGCAATCAAAATCCTAAGAGATAATAAATTCCTGGGAGGATTATCAAATAACTGAAAGCTACAATGGTTTCAAACCCTAGCAGATATCTACTTAATACAACTGTCTAATGCAAATGAAGAGTATTTTAATCTTAATAACTATAAGCACAGCTGGTACTCAAATTTGATCTGTATAGTACAGTTCCTAGCATGCATCTATGCTTCTGAAAACTGGATTCTCTATCTCTACAAACTGAATTCCAGAAACAATTGGTTTTCATTTGAATTGGACAGTGGTAAATGTTCTGTATTTGCCTCAGGTTAACTCAACTTTCTAGCTTTCAAAATCTTAATTATTTCACCAAATCAGTGGACTTCACACGAGTTCATGACACTGATAATATCAGCCTAAAGGACTTTGTGAGGAATCAACAGTACTCTAGATGCCTTCACAAGGCAGACATGCATGCCAAAACATAGAAAATAACTACCAAGAAGGTCCTGCTACCAGCAGTGAAGTTCTAGGGGGCAGTGGACTTTAGCACGCCAAGAAATACTCTCCAGAGTGAAAAGACAACTTACTGCATCTTTTATCTCCTATAACTAAGAAAGATGCCTATTTTTGTGTGCTGCTAGGTTCAATTTACTCACTGATCTGAAATTCTGCAGTTTTTGTTTTGTTTTGTTTCTTGTGGTACTGGGGATGGAACCCAGGCACCTTCTAACTCCAGGCTACACTCCCAGACCTATTTTATATTTTCTTTGGAAACAGGGCCTAAGTTGCTGAGAGCCTCACTAAGTAGCTGAGGCTGACTTCGAACCTGTACGATCCTCCTGTCTCAGCCTCCCAAGTATTGGGATTACAAGGGTGCACCACCACTCCCACCAGCTTGAAATTCTGCAATTTTAAGAGTGGCCTAGAAGCTGGGAATGGTGGCGCACTCACTCACTTGTAATCCCAGCATTTGGGAAGCTGAGACCTTGTGATTCCAGGACAGTCTCAGCTACTTAGTGAGGCCCTCTGCAACTTAATGAGGCTTCGTTTAAAAAGAATAAAACACAGGGCAGGGGGTGCAGCTTGGAGGTTGAATGCCCCGGGTTCCATTCTCAGACCCATTAAAAAAAAAAAAGAATGGCCTAGAGAAAGAGAAAATTCCCAGCCCAATACAAGTTTCGTACCACTAGCTCAACCATTTGACCACAAGAAGCCTATGACAGCAAGATCAGAGTCATAGGAGCCACTGGAGGGCCTTGAAAAGAATTAATCAAGCCCCCTAAGAAAGCAGAGTCATGTCTTTTTTGTCAAACCAAGACACTTCTTTAAAAAAAAAAAAGTTCTTGTAATTTTTATACTTGTACTGGTAGAGAAGTAAGATCTAAGCACAGGTGGCTATGAAACCTGAGTTGCCCATCAGAAGTCACCATCGAACCTACCAAATCAAAGCTGTTGTGGTAAGAACACTCCACTCACCTGTGGAATGGCATCTAGGACAGCATTCAAGATGGTTTGGAAGAATAAGCAATCAGCTCACATGTCCAGCATGTGTATTCCTAATGCACTGTTAGTTCTTTATCAAGCAGGATTTATGACTACACAGAGATTCTCGATGGTTAACTGAAAAGAAAAAAATATATAAGCCTGGATGATTAGCGTATATGCTAGTACCATATAGAAACTGACTCTTGACCATCTGAGTGAGGTAGGTCCTTTTCAAGAAGATTGTTCACACCATCAAGAAAGTGAAAGAGAATGAGATACATACTACTTTCTTTAGGTGTGTGTGTGTGTTAAACACAGAACTATATCCTCAGCCCAATTTTATTTTTTATTTTGAATCACGGCCTTGCTAGGTTGGCAAAGCTTGGCCTCACCCCTGCAATCCTCACTCAGCCTCCCAATAGTCTTTTCTATGGATTAGCTTAAGTAACCACCATCTCAGAACCTCCTGTTTGTAAGTTGCATCTCCTGAGAACTACAAAAAACCCCTCCCCCCAGCATTCTGTCCTGGCAGTGTTAACCAAGACTGTGAAACCAAGCTCCTACCAATAGGAGAACAAGGACTACCTTGAAATTTGCATTAGGAATATAAAGACTGGGTGGGCTTCCAGCCCACAGTGTGCATACATACCTGGCTTCCTAGATAGCAAGACCCTTTTTCAAGCATGTGGCTTTACTTACAGCATCATGGAAATTTATTTTTAACACCAAATACTAGGGTTACCAGTGTGTGCCACCTCATGTTACTTCTTAAACTGACTCTAATCATATGCCTAGATTCCAACACAGATCCTCAAAACAAAAAAATACAGAATGAATTTGAGGAAGATACAAGTAAACTGACCTACTCAAGCTGACTAAACGTAAAAATATTTCCAATCCACAAAAAGGCACACCAGGAGAAGAAGTCCTAAATGTGGAGACTCCCATAATCATGTAGAATCATGCGAAGCAAGATAACTCATTCCTTAGAAGGCAGTCAAAATCAACTCTCCTGAAACCTCAATCCCTTAATCAATGTCAATGGCATCACATTTCACACAAAAAGAAACAGAAGTTCAATGAAAAGTACCAAACTGTACTTTTCACCTTTTCACAAGACTGTATTATCTATGCTGATACTCTGCCATGTGACCTGGTAAAAATAAGAAAGTCTTGGTGATTTATGACAAATTTTAAAACATTTTAGTCTTATAATCTCTTAACAAACTGGAGCTCTCAAGGTATATTTTCTAATTATAGCTATATTAAAAATGAAAATGAGCATTTAAAATATGATTGAATCATTAATTTAAAAATAACCAATTATATGTTAAAACAAATAAATCTTATTTTAAATTTTCAAAATATATGTATCAAGAAGAATATTTTACATTGTTTGCAAATCTCCTTAAAGTCAAATTTATTAAAGATTTCACATCTGGCCTGTATTCAATCAGCTGCAATATGTTATTTTGGCTCAAAGATGTGAAGAAAATCCAGCCTCACACAGATACACAGCTGGAAAAAAACAAGTATTTTATAGCGTTTTTCCAAAAAGGTATGACAATTATTCTTTGACACTGTAAGCCAGCCTCAACATGTGAGTTTCCAAAAGCATCCTTGTAATGAACTTTCCACACTGTCACGTTAAAATCCATTGGTCTGGCAATGAAATGATTACCTGTGCATGATTCTGCAACATCACTCAGCATTTAGAAAACTGATCCACTGAGACAGGCAGGTCTACCAAACACTGTACAGCAAATTTTGCTGTACCAAATTTTGCTGTACAGCAGCAAAAATTAAACCATTACATTTGCTATCACTACCAAGTTCACCAACAAAAGCCTAAGTACTGGCTCCAAATAGCTAGTAATTTTCAAAAAATCTTTTCATTTGAAATCTCAGATTTTTATTGTCAACAAATACTATTAGCTATTTTCATTAAAGGTTCATTTCATTCACCTGAGAAATGTCTATCAAATGCTCTTGTCAGAACAAACATGAGTCACTGTCTCAAGTGACAAGAAGATAAAGAGGCTAGTTAGTTCATAACTCACTCAGCACAAGCACTGTTCTCTGTGGCAACCATCATACGTTTGCAGCAGCAGTTTTTTGAACAATTTCCTTAACAATTCCTTTGTAAGAAGGCACAAACTCAGATCAGGACTTTTTAAAGATTAGTAGCTTTTACTGTTTCACCAAGGACAATAATTTTTTTGCTCACTATATATGTGATGATGGTGAAGAATACAGTTTGATATAACTCATTTTTCCCTAAGGCACCATCAAATTCTCTATAGCATCACTGCAACTGCCAATACAGTCCAAGCCAGGCGTGGTGGCACACGCTTGTAATCCCAGCATTCAAGGGGCTGAGATGGGAGGATCTCAGTTTCTGGACAGCCTCAGCTACTTAGTGAAGCTCTTTGCAACTCAGTGAGACCCTGCTTCAATATAAAAAGAATTAAAAAAAAAAAAATAGGGCTGGGAGTGTAGGTTGGAGGTAGAATGCCCCTGGGTTCCATTCCCAGTACCAAAAAAATTAATAAATAAGTTTACCCCTAAATGGGGTCTTGGATTCAACAGATAGTGCTTTAAGAACTCAACACTATTTTACTAAGACAAAAATATAGTTCTCATTTTTGTTAGGTCAGCTTTTAGTCTGCTACAGAGATTTTCTTCATTCTGAAATCTGGTAAAAGAAACCACCTTCATCTGGCACCTGTTTTGCTTGTGGGAGAGAAAAAAATGAGCAAAAGTCACTTCATAAAATGGCTGCTAAAGTTTCTTAGACAGTATATATACCACTTCTATTCATCTACCACTGGCCAAACCAAGTCCCATGGTCAAGCCTGATGTCAATGAAACAAGGAAGCACTCCTCCCATAGGTAGGGGCCTTGTAGGCTGAAATCCACAAAGGAGAAAAACAAATGTTTTAAATGATACCTCAGTAATAATTCGTGAGTTCTCCTCACATCCACACCAAATAAAACCTATTTCACAGAGAACAAACAGACACACCCGGTAACAATACTCAGGACGGTCCCACCTTGAAGAAACTTTTCTCTATGAAATAGACTGTAAGCTTTTATAATCAACCTTATTCTGGCCACCTTGAAAAGAAGTCCATCATTTACAATCTTTGCAATTTAAAACTCTCTGGAGAGAACTAAGTCACATACCAACTTAGAACACAAACTTTTCATAAATAGTAGGGTTGTCAGGTGAGATATTGTTGTAATTGTTGGAAGTTTTTTTCTTTTAAAGAGGTATACAGGGTAATGGCAAAGAGTTAAAGGTCTACTGTTATGGATACCCATCATAGTCATTACTGCAAACAGTCTGAGTACACTTTTTTAATTTACTGATATTCCTCCAGGGGGAGGGGGACACAGGAGGATGAACCCAGACACATTCTACCCCTGAGCAATACCCCCAGGCCTTTTTAACTTTTGAAACAGCAACCTAGAATCTCACCTGGAAATGCCTTCCAAGTACTGGGAGTACAGGTGTGCAGTACCACGCAAACCTATTTCAGTATCACTGGCTTTCTCAATCCTAGTTCTGCACTACAGTTTGGGGGATGTTTCCAAAAACTTGGATTAAAGTCTGTGTGTCCCTAGCACTTTCAATGACTGTGAAATACCTAGCATTCTTTAATAATTCCCTACACTGATCACAAAAGCTACCATGAATTCAGTTGTTTATGATGAAGTATAAAGTTATAATATTTGTATTACTTTTCTTCTTCATATAAAACTAAAGTTTACAATGGTTAGGTAATTTACTGATAGATTTCCTAATTTCAAAGTTTGTTCTGCTGATTTTAAATTATATTAATTCTACAATTAATTTTCAACAGTACTAGGAAAGCAGCTGAAAGAAACTTACCTTCATTGCTCTAAAATATGAATTGGCAAGCAATGGCCCATGAGTCAAATTCAACCTGTTTTTTTTTTTATATTGCCCATAATCTAAGAATAAATTTTACAGTATTTCTACATGGTTGGGTGAAAATAATGTGAAATTATATGAACTTCAGTACTGTCTATCGTAAATAGAATTTTATTTAGACAGTAATTTATGTCCATTTAAATACTGTCTATAGGCGGCCACCCACTACAAGAGTCTTGGGTAGTTGCCTTAAGTTATCTACTTTCTGATCTTTTACAAAAATAGTGTGTTCTGCTGTAAAATTATTCTGTAACTGAACAAATGCAAATGTAAACAAATCTTAAAAGTGATATATATTTTTGTATCATGTAATTTGAGAGTTTTATATATGTAGTATACTACAAAATTTACCCATTAACTAAACTATTTGAAAATTTTAGGGTTTTTTTCCCTCTCACCTACCTGTTTCTATAGCAAAGGTAGACATCAAACTACAGGTTAGTGTCTCAAGAAGATGTTTTCAGATCAAGATGCTGAAAAACAAGAGCCAATGTATCCTTAACTGTTCTTCTTTCCCAGAAACTGAAAAGGCCAACAGTGAGAATTTTTCAAAAATTTAAGTACCTAGCACTGAGGGTTTAAAGGTGTGTGAAGGGAGATGAGGATTCAAGAATACAGAGGAAGAACAAGTCAGGAGTGGTCCACGCTTGTAATCCCAGCATTTAGGAGACTGAGAATGGAGGATCAAGGTTCTTGGACAGCCTCAGCTACTTAGGGAGGCCCTTTGCAACTCAGTGAGACTGTTTACAAAAATAAAAAGACTAAAAATAGGGCTAGGGGTGTAGCTGGGAGATAAAATGCCCCTGGGTTCCATCCCCAGTACCGCAAAAAAAAAAAAAAAAAGGAGGGGGAACAATAAACAGTGTAGTATCAAAGGGGCTGACATTTCAGCAGAGGTTAGAATTCTCAATTCCTTAAAACTAAGCAAAATGAGCCAAACAAATTCACAGGTAAACACTAGCAGGAACTAAATGCTTACAACAAGGTGGGTACCTTCAATGCATTTCAAAATCTAGGGATCAAAAGTTACCAGGTCACTAAAATTGAAAATTTACTAGTTCCAGTCCTCTCCTCCTTTTTCAATAAACTACAAAGTCACCCAGCAAAAAGAACCCATGTGGTCTCTAAAGTACACAGATCCAGGCACTGTTTTTCACTATCATTTAGTTAAATGTTTTAGAATTTTTCTTCACATTTTTGGTGGTATTCTTAATTCTACCTATCCACAACCACAGTGACTTTCTGTGTGGAAAAATCAAAAATTTTGTTCAAGTGCCATGTAGCACTAAAAGGCAACTAAAAGAAAATTTTGACATAATCCATTTAAGGTAGGCTGCAAATGGAGTAGAGAAGTACTAATTAGCAAGCAGTAACAGTCACAAAGGTTTTTTTTATTGTTTTTTTAATATTATCTTCATTTAAATATCAAGACACAGCTGGGTAGAGTTGCAGGTACCTGTAATGCTGATGCAGGAGGATCACAGGTTTGAAGCCAGCCTCAGAAACTCAGTGAGTGTCATCAATTTAGTAAGAAAAGACAAATACCAATAAAATAAGGCTGGTACTGTAGCTTGGGGAGCTTCTTGGTTCAATCCTCAGCACAATAAATAAACAAGCAAACACACACACACACACACACACACACACACACACACACACACGACACACACCAAGACACACACTAAGACATAAGTAACAACCAATCAGATCTGACTTTACTAAACTGAAATGTAAGTTGGTTTGGTTGTTCAGAATTGAAAACACATTCTTTCCTGGAAACAAGATTATGTATAATATACGTGTTTGCAAAGTAGCTCAGTATAGCTAATAAAAAATAAAACTCCTAGAATTATTGAAACTCATGGAAGACAGTTTAAAGAAGTGGTTCAACTGCTTTATCTTACAGTAACATAAGCTGTGGTGAAGAGAAAGGTGTTCACTTGCCCAGGGTCCCAGTGGTATAGAATATCAAAGCTGGGAAGAAAACTATGACTCCTAAGGCCCACATTTCTCAGACTGAACCGTCTCTAAAGTGTTTTATGTTTTGTTTTTTTTAAGTATGTATGTCTCGGGATAGCTTTACTTTACTAGTGTGTATGAGAAGCAGTAATGGGTTAACTATTAAGTTACAGTTTTCAATCCTTTATTTCAACACAACTGACACAGACACATTAAAATGGGTTGTAAATTATGACCTGAAATTTATATACCATTTATATATCTTTTTTTTTTTTTTTTTGCAGTACTGGGGTGTATAATACTGGGGCATTCTACCTCTGAGCTACACATCCAGCCCTAATTGTTTATTCTTTATTTTGAAACAGGGTCTCACTGAGTTGCAGAGGGCCTTGCTAAGTGACTGAAGCTGGCCTTGAACCACAATCCTCCTGTCTGAGCCTTCCAAAGGCAGGAATTATAAGTATGCGCCACCACGCCCGGCTATATATCTTTCACATATACTAGGATATATATCCTTTATATATACACTTCATATATATGATATGTATTTTTGAACACTTTAATCATTTTAATTGTTACTTTTCCCAAATAAAAATACCTCTGAATAGCCAGATGTGGTGGGACACGCTTGTAATCCCTGCACTTGGGAGGCAGAGACAGGAAGATCATGCAGGTCCGAAACCAGCCGTGCTGGCTTAAGAGACCCTGTTCCAAATTTTTTTTTTTAAGTACAAAAATAGGTGTGGGAGTGTAGCCCGGAAGTAGAAGTATTTCCAGGAAACCCAGTACCACCAAAAAAAAAAAAACAAGCTCTGAATAATAATTATTTCAAAGTCACCATAAGTGGCTTATTTGTTGCTCAATTTAAGTTCTTGTGGGTGTTCCACATCAGTAACAATGGAACAAAATGGATAGATAGCAGTTGCATCTAATTCTGTTAGTTGGTGATTGCTTACATAATGTAGCAAACAAGATGAGTGAGAAACCAGCTGTATCCCTAGCATATCACCAGTATATTCCCTGAAGCAGCTACCATGAAATCTCACAATTTTCGGCACCCAAGAGTTTTCCCATTTGAAGATGCATTCTTTTATTCTAAGTACCACCAAATACAATTTTTCCAAGGTAATTCAAATGTATAACAATGTGAGGGAAATAAAAAGTTATAGCAAATTAATATTATAACCTGCATGTGTTGAAACACTTCCTAGATTCCTAGACAGATGTTCCCAGCTGTCACCCTTCTTTTACAGTCCATAATACTGAGGCTGGTCTTGAACCTGCAATCTTCCTATCTCAGCCTCCCAAGTACTGGAATTAAAATTGTGTGCCACATCTGGCTTACCTCAAATTTTTAACAAATAATGAGGACTCAAGATGTAGCACCCATGGGCTCAATCCTCAGTACCACCAAACAAAAAGAAAAGCAGCAGCAACTACAAAAAGCTAAGAGCTATAGATGAGTGTGATTAGGAAATCATCTGGGGTGCTTTAGGCACCCCGCAGGGGCACCACTACCTTCAAGAAAACTAAACAACCATGAATCATCCTAAGGATATATAAACCCAGGAAATTAACTTTCCTGAAGTACTACCACAGAACAGTCGTCTACAAACAATGATATAAAACACAGGAATATCCATCCTGTGGGCTACAATTAAACTACCAAAGCCCTAAAAGGACATCTTCCAGCCACTAAAACTAAGCTGAAAAAATATAATATGGTCCCTAAAATCATTAGAATTCAAAAAGCTTCAATGTAGATATCATCCTGTTAAGAATTTTAGATCTTCTGCTCTAAAACAAAAAGAACAAAATTTTTTAAAATTCCTGTAGTGAGAAGAATTGATTATTCCTTATGTGTACTTAGTTCAAATTTCTCTATGGGCAAAAAGGAGACATCAGTTCCCATCACGGATTTAAAATGCTGAGCCTAGCCTGGCGTGGTGGCGCACACTTGTAATCCCCGTGCTTGGGAGGCGCAGACAGGAGGATCGCACAGGTTTGAAGCCAGCCTCAAAGCCAGTCTTGCTGGATTAAGAGACCCTGTTTCCAAATAAAAATATAAAAAATAGGTCTGGGAGTATAGCCCAGAGGTAGAACGCACTACCACCAAAAAAAATAAAAACTGAAAAATTTAAAAATGCTGAGCCTGATTCCTGCTATTGAGAAATATAAGTCAACAGTTCACTTCCAAAACTGAATAATCTTCTTAAAATTATATAAATTCTTAGTTAGGCAGAGTGGCATCTGCCTATAATCCCAATGCTTGGGGAAGGCTGAGACAGGAGGATCTCAGGTTTGAGGCCAGCACACACTAACTTAGCAAGACCCTGCTTCAAAAAAAAAAAAATAACAATAATCATAGGGTTGAGGATGTAGCTCAGCCCTTATTATTATTGTTCTACTTAGAGGTAGAACACCCCTGAATTCAGTCCCCAGTACCACAAAAACCAAACCAAGTAAGAAAAAAAAAATGGTCAATCACTTATTGTACAATTTGGAGTACACATTGTATAAAAATAGGAGTCTTAGCCACATGTGGTTCTGTGTGCTTGTAACCAGCATTCAAGAGGCTAAGACAGGAGGATCTTGGTTGTGGTTCGCTTACAGCCTCAACTACTTAGGCCCTTCCATATCCAGTACCCCAAAAAAAGTCTTTATTTTAAAATACAGCTGTTCAATGCTCTTTTTTATTTCTTTTTCGGTGGTGGTACTAGGGTTTTATCTCTGCCTCCCAAGCGCGGGGATTACAAGCGTGCACCACCACACCCAGCTTCAATGCTCTTTTATGAGCACGGTATTATATATTAATAAATACTATATAAGTCAGTATATAATTTACACATACTTAAGTAAAAGTTAAATGAAAATAACTACTAGAAAACATCAAGAGAGTGGCATGCGTATCACATAACACCTCTTTACAAGCACTTAAATATATGTAGCACCCTTTTTCTAGTACTAGGATAACAGCCCGTAACAATTTAATGAGGGGGAAAATCACCCAAATATAACCAGTGGTAAATGCTTAAAAGCCCCAACTCTGATGAGATCAAGAAAGTCCCCTCTAAGGAACATAACTGCTGCACCTGGTGCACAGGGCTTGGCAAAGACTGATGGTACCATTTATGTATTCAGAGTTAAACTAGCGCCCAAGTTTCAAAGACACTAGTTATACATCTCCCTCTTTTCTTTCTTGCTCTTTTCTCTCCTCTCCTTCCTTCCTTCTCTCCCCTCTCCTCCTCCCTCCCTCCCTCCCTTTCTCTCTCTCTCTCTCTCTCTCCCTCTCTCTCTCTCTCTCTCTCTCTCTCTCTCTCTCTCTCTCTCTTTCAGTTATGGTAGTACTATGAACTGATCCAAGGGTCTAACTCTGAGCTATACCCCCTAGCCCATTTTTCTTTTTGAAATAGGGTCTCCCTACTCTAGGTTGCTGACTCACTAAAAATTGCTGAGGCTGATCTCAAACCTGAGATCCTCTTTGTCTCAGCCTCCCAAGTACTGGAATTACAAGCATGCATCACCACGCCTAGCTAATTATACATCTTCATAGGGAATCCACATTTTGCTAGTTTTAGCAAAATTCAGGATGTTCGTCTATTTTAAAAAACTTAAAAACTTGATCAATAGGTGAAATGTATGATATCATGTTACTGTATCCTTATAGTTTAATATTAAGTAGTGGTTAAAAGGATGAGTACAGAGCTAGATTTGTACTGGGATGACAGGTATGTGCCATCATGTCTGGCTTGAGAGTACTTTTTGAAGACTGTTGACAAGTAACTTGTAAAGAAAGAAAAAAAAAAAAGGCTACAAGAAGCCTTGTTTTTCTGCTTTATGAGACCACAGAAGCAGAGGTATCCAGTATGCAGAGAAAAAGAATAAAATAATGTCCAGAACACTTTCCACTGACTCCCTAGTTTCCATTTGGTTATCAACTGCTGGATTCATATAGCCCTATACCAGGATCGAGATGCTTTCCAATAAAACATCTTTAAAGATGCTTTTTCACCAAGCTCTCAATTATTTTTTGTTATTTGAAAGTCAGAGTTCTATACCAAAAAAAAAAAATTTTTTAACAACCAAAAACACTCTTTAAAAATGTTTCAGAAAATATTTTAAGTGTACACATCAAATACTAAGGAAGCAAAATCAGCTAAGAATCTTTGATAAAGTACACAAATCCAACAGGTTTTGTTTGAGGAAGTTCAGTAAATGTTTAACACCCTAATTCTCTATTTCTATTATATTCTAAGATATGTTTTTTTCTGTTTTTCTGTTGGTTTTGTGTATTATCCTGGATAGCCCTTTGGCTAATTTTTGCCATCCTCATTTTTCATGTGGTTGTTTAGTTAGTCTTTGTGCCTTTTAAGTTTTATTTTCCCCATAACACTGAGGAAAGTAGATTTTACTAGCAGTAAGTAAACCAATTATTTCCCACACCTATCTCACATTATAATAAACCAGTTAGGTTACTTCTATTCAGTATTTGATAATATGCAAGTAAGAGATTCTTAATGCATCAGTAAGCATGTAAAGCCCTATATTAAATAAAATTATTTTAAAAATCACTAACACCACAATGATTCTCCAACAAGCACTGGCCAAAGCCATGAATGTCTGTTTACAAGGCAGCATAGTTCAGCTGCATAAGTGATTGGGTTTTTATTTTTCTCTAAATTGAACTGGATAAGTGTGCATGCACGTCTGCGAGCACATATGCACGTACATATACACATTATGATTATCGAACAGGATAAATATTTTGATTTAGCTAGCCAGAGGCAGTAATTGTTCAAACAGATCAGTCTTAAAAATTGCATTACTTTGCTGTCATACTGTATTTATGAACTGTAAGACACAGTCTAAAATCAAGATTCATCTTATAATTAGTGTTAGCCGACCAGTATCACACTGTATTTGTAAATATGCAACCAGAATCAACATTTGCGGAATGGAAACTTGGAGGAAAAAAACAACAGCAAGCCAATATTTTATCATTGTTTACAATCAATAGTTAAGGGAAACGACTTCCAGAACTGGAAAATCGGAATGTTTTACAAGATCCTTAAACCTAGAACTAAAATGCAGGCTGGTGTTGAACTGCAAAGCCAGCTTAAGGGAAGGAACAGCACCAATGGCTGTTAGTTCTCTAGTTTCATTCAAGATACACACTTCATGAACACACTAATGAATCAAATCAGGAATACGACCTGGCGTGGTGGCGCACGCTTGTAATCCCCGCTCTTGGGAGGCTGAGACAGGAGGATCGCACGGGTTCGAAGCCAGCCTCAGCTACTTAGTGAGGCTTTCAGCAACTTAGTGAGAACCTGTTTCCAAATAAAATTAAAAAAAAAAAAGGTCTGGGAATATAGCCTGGAGGTAGAAAGCCTCTGGGTTCCACCCTCAGTACCACCAAAAAAAAAAAAAAAAAAAAATCAGGAATACGTTAGCCAACTTACTTCATTTAGATTGTTCCCTCTCAAATATGTAGTGTGTAATAGATAACATCAAATGTATGAGATTCTAGGTGATAAGAAAATGGTATGATAATAGCATTGTTTCCTATTTAAAGAGACTTTTCAAGTGTATACCACAAAACGCAGAAGTGTGACGGGCCCCGCCCATCAGCCAATAAGTCCGAGAGCTAAGATGGCGCTGAGCGGAATTTCCCCAGAGCACTTAGGTGGTAAACAGCTTTCAGGAAGTGACGACAAGAGCATGAGATACACGGGAACACCGCATGCCATAGGGCAACAGCCAATGGACTGGCTGTTGCCATGAGTTGTGCACGTGAACAGTCTGCTGATTGGCTGTTGGGCTCTATATAAGGGGAAGATTTCTGGGGGGAGGGAATCGACGGGAGAAGATCTACGGGAAGAAGATTTACGGGAACTGTACAAGAACCTGGGGTAATAAAACTGCTTGAGGAAGATCGTGTAAGAGTCGTCACTGCGCACGACAAGTGGTGGCCCGTACGGGGACCTTCGCTTTGATCAGAACCTCGGCAGTCCAGGGCAGCCGGCTGGTAAGTACTCCTTTGACTCCGAAAAGGGAGGAGGAGGCTCCGTTTACGGAGGGTTATTTTCCCCGATCAAAGGGGGCTCCATTAAGGAGGGCAGCTGGCTGGTAAGTACTCCTTTGACTCCGAAAAGGGAGGAGGAGGCTCCGTTTACGGAGGGTTATTTTCCCCGATCAAAGGGGGCTCCATTAAGGAGGATATTTTTTAGTGTAAGCAAGTTATTTCCCCGATCAAAGGGGGCTCCATTAAGGAGGATATTTTCCCCGATCAAAGGGGGCTCCATTAAGGAGGATATTTTTTAGTGTAAGCAAGTTAGAGAATCGGGCTGGTCCTGATTCGACAAGATGGGAAATAGTCCATCTCACCCGTAGCATAAAGCATTGAAAGCTTTGTTGAAAAGTAGAGGCCTAAAGCTTAGGGACAAGACAATACAAGATTTTCTCGAACAAATAGATAGGGTAGCGCCATGGTTTACAGTATCAGGGAATCTTTCTTTAGCAAGCTGGGATAAATTGGGAAGAGACGTAGAACGCGCCGAAGAACAAGGTATTGTCACAGGAGGGACTCGGCCGCTTTGTCGGCTGATTCGTGCCTGTTTGGAAGAAAGGCGCTTTAGAAAATTTGTGCAGGAGGGCCAGGCAGCTTTAGACGGTGTAAAAGAGGAACGTTAAACAAGTGAAAGCTGTTGAACTGATTAAAGCATCTCGCAGAGTCAGTTTGCACATATGGGTCGTCAGCTGCTTTCAATATAGCAATAATAGAGAGTTTACATCGCTATGCCATGACCCCAGGAGACTGGCAAAATTTAGTTAGAGCCACCTTAAATCCTGGCCAATACTTGGATTGATCCGCAATGGGGGCTTCTGACTGCTTTTCCTTTTCCATTGCCTTTGAGTCATTCTGCTCAAGTTTTTCCCCGCTTAATCCTTTTACCTTTTCCCCTAAAATTGGCACAGGAGCAAATTCTACTTTTGCAGGTTATAATTTTACTTATCAGAGCCCGACCATGGCCTTTCATTCTAACCCATTTGATCTGTGGCTTCTTTGTGGGATAAATGGCAGTTGCACGGATTTAGCTCCCCTTGTCATGATTAATGATAACGCGTCTATTGCCGCTAATCTTTCTTGCGAGCTTTCTGCATATCCTACAGATAACTGGTCATCGAAATTTGACAATTTGACAAAACAATTGCGGTTGGAGATCATCAAAACCAATACTACTCGAGTTGACCCGGTGATGGCCCGCACCTTGATGTCCTGGATCCAACAAGCAGCTCGTCATTTAAAAGAGTGGGCTGGACTGGGTGCTCTTGGCCTCTGTCTGGTCTTACTGTGTATCTTATGTCTCTATTGTCTTAGAAAACTAATCCGTCAGCGCGCTACAGATCAAGTGCTCATAGCTCAGGCATTTGCAGCCATGGAGTTGGGACAATCCCCTCAAATATGGCTTGCGGCGATGGGAAAGTCTTAATGACAGGATGCCAGCTAGGACTGCACTCGGGACCCCGGGAGGGTGCATCCCGAGGAGGGCATGCTCAACTGCATACGGGTTGCCACTGATTCTTGTCCCGTCCCTGGCAAAAGGTGGTGGGCCTAGAAGCCCCTTCCAAACATACAGGGGTTGAGTCCTCTGTCCTCTCCTGTCTGAAAAAACAAAAAAGGGGGAACTGTGACGGGCCCCGCCCATCAGCCAATAAGTCCGAGAGCTAAGATGGCGCTGAGCGGAATTTCCCCAGAGCACTTAGGTGGTAAACAGCTTTCAGGAAGTGACGACAAGAGCATGAGATACACGGGAACACCGCATGCCATAGGGCAACAGCCAATGGACTGGCTGTTGCCATGAGTTGTGCACGTGAACAGTCTGCTGATTGGCTGTTGGGCTCTATATAAGGGGAAGATTTCTGGGGGGAGGGAATCGACGGGAGAAGATCTACGGGAAGAAGATTTACGGGAACTGTACAAGAACCTGGGGTAATAAAACTGCTTGAGGAAGATCGTGTAAGAGTCGTCACTGTGCACGACACAGAAGCAATTTATTAAGAATTAAAATTTTGACCAAATTCTCTATTTAAATCCCAAAATTAATGATTTCTGCCTAAAAGAAAAGAAGTATATGCATGTAATGCTACTATTATGTGTAATTATAATGCACCAATAAGAAAATTTTTAAAACAAAAGACATATTACAAATAGGCCAAAAAACATATTTACAACCTCATATCAAAGTGAGCTTAGTTTCTCTAATTTACAAGAATAACTGCAAATTATTAACCATGAGACACCACTATACTTCCACTCAAATAGCTTAAATACAACAAACATATATTGTTAAAGATATGGAGCAACTAAGCCAGGCATTGTGGTATACACCTGTAATCCCAGTATTTGGGACAATGAAACATGCAGAATGCAGGCTTCAGGCCAGCCTCAGCAACTTAGCAAGACCCTCAGCAAATTAGTGAGACCCTATTTCAAAATAAAATATACAACAGGATTGGGTGTGTAGATCCAAAGTAGAATGTCTCTGGGTTCAATCCCCAGTTCCAAAATAAGAAAAGATAGAGCAACTAGAACTTTCCAATATTAATAGCTGAGATATAATTGGTACAATCGCTTGGAGGAACTATTTGGCAGTACCCCTCAAGTTAAAGAGACACACTCTAAATACCCACCAATTCCATTTCTAATGTACCAAAAGATGTAAGTACTTTAGAATGTTCACGGCAGTCTTATTCAGAATAGCACAAAGCTCAAAACCAAAAGGACACCAGGCAAGTAAATCCCAGGTACTTGGGAGGCTAAGGCAGAAGGATCACAAGCTCAAAACCAGTCTGGGCAACCTATCATGACCTTATCTCAAAATTATACTTCAAAAAAGGACTGGAGAGCTGGGTGTGGTGACCTACGCTTGTAATCCCCATGCTTGGAAGGCGAAGACAGGAGGATTGCGCAGGTTCGAAGCCAGCCTCGCTGGCTTAAGAGACCCTGTTTCCAAATAAAAATATAAAAAAATAGGTGTCTGGAAGTGTAGCCCAGAAGTAGAAGGGTTTCCAGGAACCCCAATACCACCAAAAAAAAAAAAAAAAAGAGAGAGAGAGACTGGAGTAGTAGCATGCACAAGGCCCTGGGTCCAATGGCCAGTACTGGATTAAAAAAAAAAAAAAAAGTCTGTCAACTAACAGCAAAATAAATTGTAGCATTTATATTCACACATTTATATAAACAGAAAAAGCAATAAAGAAAAATGAAAACAGAACTGTGCTTGATACAACACAGGTGATGCACTATAAACCCACCTACTCAGAAGGCTGTAGCCCATTAGCTCAAGACCAGCCTGGGCAATAAAAAAAAGGATCAGCAAAGACTGACACATTTAATTTTGGACATATATCAGTATGCAGACACCTTTGATAATAGGGAAGATATTGATGGGAAAGGCAACAAGGGAGACTACAGACATGAAATGTTCCAAAGATATAAAATATTTTTTTTAAAAACTGTAAAATATGGACACAGCTGACTAATCAATGGTAGCATAAATTAGAAAAAGGATCACCTTAGTTACAAAAAAGGGAAAGGGATTATGGAAATATTTTAAATCTTAACTATGGTGGGTTACATGGTCAAACAAATCTGTCAAATTTTGTCAAACTGTACATTTGACATGTGTTTGTCTTACTGGCAGTAAGTCATGCCTCAACTGTAAGTTTAATGAGTGCAAGAAGGCACTCAGTAGCTGCCAAGCAAATGCACCACACTTTAGGACTTCTTGGCTTCTCGAACCATGAGCCAAGTAAACTTCTAATTTTTTTTTTTTTTTTTAACAAGGAATTGAACCATAGGGCATCCCACCCCAGAGCTATACCTTCACAGCCCTTTTTTTTTTTGGTGGTACTGGGGTTCCTGGAAGCCCTTCTACCTCCGGGCTACTCTCCCAGACCTATGTTATATTTTTGAAACAGGGTCTCTTACACCAGCGCGGCTGGCTTCGAACCTGCGCGATCCTCCTGTCTCCACCTCCCAAGCACACGCCACCAAGCCCGGCCCTTTTTTATTTATTTAAAACAGCACCTCACTAGCTTGCTGAAGGTCTCGCTATGTCGCTGAGCCAACACAATACTGAAGGAGAGGAAAAAAACTGATAAACTTGTGCTACTCCATCTCAAAAATTAAAAAGCAACAGTAATCAAGTCAGTAATCAAGTCAGTGCAATGCAGGTGAAAGAATATAGAGATCAATGGAACAGAAAACAAAGCCTAGAAACACACTCACCTAAATAGAGTTAGCTGATATTTGACAAAGGAGCAAAGTTTGAATCAACATGCCAAAAATACTCTTTTCAACAAATGGTACTAGAACTGTACCAACTGTATATTAACAGCAAAAAAGCTCATATTTTTCACAAAAATTAAGTAAAAATGGACCACATATAAATGTAAAGCACAGCCAAGCGTGGTAGTACACATTTGTAGTACACAGCATTCTGGCTGAGACCTGAGGACTGAGGTTCATGGACAGCCTCAGCTACTTTAGCAAGGCCTTTCACAACGCAGTGACTCTGTTTCAAAAATAAAAAGACTTAAAAATAGGACTGGGAATGTAGCTCGGAAGTATAATGCCCCTTGGGTTCCATTGCCAGTACCACATAAATAAACAAATAGCACAAAGCTATAAAGCTTCTAGAAAGATAACACCAAAAAAAAACTAGATGACCTTGGGTATAACAATGAATTTTAAGATACAATAAAGACAGTCCATAAGAGAAATAATTGGTAAGCTGAACTTTATTAGAACTAAAATTTCTGCCCTACAAAAGACAATATAGAAGATAAGCTACAAAATCAAAAAAATATTTGCAAACACATATCTGATAAAGGGCTGTTATCCATATAAACTCTAACTCATATAAACTATATAACTCATATAAACTATAACTCAAGAGAGATAGGAAGTCAAACCCAAAGAGTTGTTACAAACAACTCTTTAAACACCAATAAGAAAACAACTCTTAAAACTCACAAAACAACTAAAAAAGTAGGACAATGATCTTAACATCTTGTAAAGGAAGATACACAAAAACTGAATAAGCATATGAAAAGATCCCCCACACCATGTATTCTCAGGAAAATGCAAACTGAAGCAACAGTAAGATATCATTACACACCTGCTAGAATACCCAAGACCTGTAAACAAAGAAAACTCCAAATACTGGGAAAATGTTACACAAGGGACTGTCAGGCATTGCTGCTAGGAATGCAAATTCCTACAGCCTCTTTGGAAGACAGTTCAGTGGTTTCCCTACCATACGTTCCAATAATCATGTTTCTTGGTATCTCATCAAAGGAACTGAAAATTTATTGCCACACAAAAACCTACATGCTGCTGTTTATAATGGCTTTTCTCACAATTGTCAAAATCTGGAGGCAATTAGATGCCCCTCAGTAGGTCAATGAATGAACTAGTACAGAAAGACAATGGAGTATCATTCTGTGCCAAAAAGAAATGAGGTATCAAGCTATGAAAAGACAGGGAGAAAATTGAAACACATTACTATGTGAAAGAAGCGCATCTCGAAAGACTAAATACTATATGATTCCAAGTGTATGACACTCTGAAAAGGCAAGACTATTAAGACAGTAAAAAGATGAGTCTGGTTGTCAGAGAGTGGGAGGCAAAGCATGAAAGATTTTTAAAGCACCGAAAAAAGCTGCATGATACTTTATTAGTGGACATGTGTCAGTATATATTTGCCAAAACTCAAAGAGTGAACCATAATGTAAGCTATAGACTTTAGTAATAATGATGTTTCAAGATTTGTTCATTATTATAACCTATGTAACCAATGTGATAGGTGTTGACAATAAGGTAGATTATTTGTGGGAGCAAGTATATGAGAAATCTCACACCTTCATCTCTCAATTTTATTAAGAACCTAAAACTGCTCTTAAAAAAGTCTTTAAAATTTTTTGTTATGGTACAAGAACTCTAAGTTTCATAATTAGTACTCTGGACTTTCATATCCTAAAATTGGAAATTACCAGCAACTTTCAATATCTTTTCAGTTAAGCTATTTACACATGATGAGATAAATATATAAACACAAATCAGGAATGTTATACAATGAATACCAGGTTTCTGTCACAGGCAAATTAAAAATAACTCATGAATTCCTTTTTTAAATCACATTTAAAAGTTCACCTAGTGGCACAAAACTCTTAAGAAATATACTACTTCAAATGAAAAAGGATCAAAATAAACTAAATAAATTCAAATAATTTCTCAATGCTCCAAATGAAGGATGTTGATGCTCCATAATCAGTTCTGTTTCTGACTTGGTATTCATGTATACATTAATACACTGAGCTTTTCTCTTTTGGCAAAAGTTGTATACACATAATATACAATACCAACATGCACTTTTGAGAAATTCTAAGTATATAAAATTCACAGGATAATATTTCTAAATTATATTTACCTATTACATCTAAAACCTTCATTATCTGATTTACAGCTATCTACAATATTCATTTATTTCATTTTATGGACCTCTTTAGGCACTTTGTTGTTTTACCTACTAGAAAAATACAGATGACTTAGGGGACAAAAAATGCTAACCTTTCTTTTTTTCTTCTTTTTTTTTTTTTTTTTTTTTTGCAGTACTGAGGAGGGAAGCCAGGGACATTCTACCTCTATTTCTGAGCTACATCCCCAGTCCTATTTTTTTATTTTCTTTTTTTCTTTTTTTTTTTTTTTTTTTTTTTTTTTTGCAGGTCTGGGGATGAAACCCAGGGGGCATTCACCCTCTGAGCTAACCCCCTGCCCTATGTTTTACTCTTTATTTTGAAACAGGGTTTCACTAAGTTGCAGAGGGCCTAAGTAGCTGAGGCTGCAGGGAACCATGATCCTCCAGTCTCAGCCTCCTGAATCCTGGGATTACAAGCATGTGCTACCATGCCTTTATTTTGAAACAGGGCCTAAATTGCAGGGGGCCTCACTAAGTAGCTGAGGCTGTCTGTTAACCCTCATTCCTCCAGTCTCAGCCTTCCAAATGTTGTGATTACAAGCCTGGGACTTGACAATAATCTTAAAGTAAGCAATTAACTCTTTTATTCTGCATTCTAATGTTCTACAAGTGTACCTTTTTTCTTATCATTTTAGGATTCTTAAATTTCTAAAACCTCATTACATGTTTACATATAGATACATTAAATGTTCTTTTTAACAAAATAAAAATCATATTCCAGTTGTTAATGTAATGATGATTACATTTTATTATTTTCATGAACAAAACTGTTCAATAACCAATAAAGAAAGTGGTATTTAGCCCTTCAATATATTCATATGTCAGTAGAAACCAAATTCAAAGGATGCAAGTTGCTTATAAAGAATTTAAAATCCAGAAATTATACCTTGGGAAATCACATACAGCTAAATCTTGAAATTTTACATGTGCTTTTTTTTATTTTTGCGGGTCTGGTAATGAAATCCAAGGGCATTCTGCCTCCGAGCTCCACTATCAGCCCTATGTTTTATTCTTTATTTTGAAACAGGGTCTTAATGAGTTGTAAAGGGCCTCACTAAGTAGCTTGAGGCTGTCCTCAAACCTAAATGATACTCCAGTTTCTGCCTCCCAGATGCTAGGATTGATTACAAGCTTGCGCCACCACACCCAGCTACATTTGTGTTCTTGAAATACACTACTCTATTGTAAATTCAAATTTAGTGTTATGAAAAAATTAAATTCACACGTCAGTCAATTATAACTAGAGTTCCAGAAAACACTAGAGTTTAAAATCAAGGAAAAGCACAGTCATGGCAGATATCCTCAAGAAAAAACTATCCCAAATAATTCTATTATCTTAAAATATTTTGAAAACTATGTATTACATGTATACTAGGCAAAAGCCAAGGTAAAATCACTATTATAGCTGGAATTCAAATAAGAAATGACAAAGATTTCATGTAAAAATGATTGGTACAAATTTACCACTGGTAATTTACAGAACAAACTGCACATACATAGTCATCTTTCAAGATCTGCTCTATGCTCCACCTTGCCCAACACTGTGCTGGCTCCTTAAGCCACTTGTGCTCTGCTTATCCAGCTTTTACTATTTTTGCCAACCTGTCTGGCACATTAATAGACACTCAATAAAATACAACAGGAGGATTAAAAAGAGAATATCTTCTTAGATCTCGAACTTGAAAGTCCTTGAGATCAATGATCATGTCTTACTTTTCCCTGGATCCCTGACATCTAACAATGCTGATGCATACCAAACACCTTCTTCAAAAGTTTGCTGAAAGCCGGGCGTGGCGGTGCCCGCTTGTAAGTCCAGCATTCGGGAGGCTGATCCTGGAGGATCCCGGTTCGAGGACAGCCTCAACTACTTAGTGAGGCCCTCTGCAACTTAGTAAGACCCTGTTTCAAAATAAAAAATAAAAAAATAGGGCAGGGGGTGTAGCTCGGAGGTCAAATACCCCTGTGTTCCATCGCCAACCCCGCAAAAATAAATAAATAAATAAATTTGCTGAGCCGGGTATGGTGGCACACTCTGTAATCTCAGCATTTGGGAGGCTGAGACAGGAAGATCACGGTTCACGGACAGCCTCAGCTACTTAGTGAACCCTTTGCAACTCAGTAAGACCCTGTTTCAAAATAAAGAATAAAAATCAGGGCTGAGAGTGTAACTCGAAGGTAGAATGCCTCTGGGTTTCATCCCCAGTACCGCAAAAAAAAAAAAAAAAAAAAAAATGCTGATCTTTTAATGAATTATTTCCAGTATTCTGTTATAAGGATGACCCAATTTAAGACTATCAGCCACAAAAACATTAATTCCTAAAACAATAATTCACTCAAATATTTACTAAGCACCTGCCAGGTCCTGATCTAGGTACTGGAGACAGAGTGACAAAGAGGGCAGTGCCCATTCCTCTTCTCATAAACCTTAAGTTCTGTAGGGAAAAAATAAATAAATAAACAAGCTATTTCAGAAAAATGAGATAAGTGCAGTGAAGAGATTAAGAGGGTCCTGTGACTGAAAATGGCTGGGGGTGGGCAGCTACTTCAGTGTGACCTCCCAGAGATGGTGGTGCTGGAGCTAAATGACTTAAGAGTAAGCAATATGACAATCACAGGACAGAATAGGAGGCAAAGGACAAAGCAATTAAAAAAGGGTAGAGTGCTATGAAGTAACATAAAGTTGTGAGGTGGCCAGGGGCAGGTCGCATGGGGACTATGAAAGGGGAGGCAGAGCACACTGGCTAAGATTACTGAATTTTATATTGGATATGACAAAAAAAAACATCTGAGGAAGGGGAAAGAGAAAGAAATTGACATTTACTTGGCATCTTTACAGCGCCAGACAAAACAGTATGTGTAAATATTTCTGCTATGCACTCTAAAACCAGATGTACATTTGTTGAAAACTTCACATTATGCAAAGTCACACTAAAAGTAATAGGGCTTTATGAGGAAAAAAAAATAACAAGGTTAAATATGGCCAAAGTAGGCCAAAAGAACTCAAGAGTGACCTCTACTTCATGTGGCTTAGTGTACTTTGAACTCAGTCATTACTTGGTACAAACTATTAATATGGCTGGGAAAATCATGTATACCCAGAGCAATTTCCTCGTTATACTGACATAATTCCCCTATTTACAATCAAATAAAGCCCATACAGGATACAGACACACATTGGAACACAATGAAGCACTTTGTAACTTATGCTATCTCTTCTAATTAAATCCTCCTGAGATAAATATTTGACATTTTGCAAATAAGGAAGCTGAAGCTCCAGAAAGGCAAGTTATATATCCAAATTTTCACAGGAAATAAAGCAGAAAATGAAGTCTTCCCAAATCTAACCAGAAACCTTCCCCCCACATGCTGTTACAATCTCAAAAAAAAAAAAAAACACTTATCCTGTCACTGCCAGTTCTCAATGTGGCAAGTCACTTCTTTGCTGATTTGTCAAACTAAAGAAACTAACTAGCAAAAGACATAGAAGTCATCACAAAGAGTCCAAGAGAAGCAAATGAAGGTAGATAAAACAAAGCAGCCAGATCCTCAAAGTATCTAACCCAAAAAAGGAAAAAGCATGGGGGAGGGGAAGGAGATATCAAAGTAGAGAAGCAAAAAATCAGAAAGCATAACCTAAAGAAACAAAAGACCAAATCATCTACCTCTAAGCAAGTGAACAAACAGTAAAAAAGGAAAAAAGAAAATCCTGTAAGACTAATTCATTCTCCCATTTAATAGTACCTTGCCTGTTTGGCAATCATTCTAGTTCAGTTTTACACTGAAAATCCTAATTTCTCTGACTGCAATATGATTTAAGTCATCTGATTGGAAGGCTTCAAATAATAAAATAATCAAATCAACTAAGACCCCTATCTCCAACCCCTATTCTGATTATCCTATGTCTCAGATTATCTTGAATAATTTTTTTTTTTTTTTTTTTTTTTTTTGGTGGTACTGGGGTTCCTGAAAGCCCTTCTACTCCCAGACCTATTTTATACTTTATTTTTTTGGAAACAGGGTCTCTTAAGCCAGCGAGGCTGGCTTCAAACCTGCAGGATCCTCCTATCTCCGCTTCCAAAGCACGGGGATTACAAGCACCACACCCAGCTATCTTGACTATTTTAATGAGTAACTAAAGGATGTGCCCTAGCTCACCATGACAACCTGGTCTATTCCAATTCTGATCTTCCTCTATCTTCCAACTGCCATTCATCACCATTACATGAAAACTGAATGTCACTGCCAGCCTACACTCCTTAGTAGAAACATAGAAAGTACACGTCGTTTCCAATATAGATTGTGGGTAGATCAAGAAAGGAGCTTTGTTGCCAGGTGTGGTGGCAGCTGCTTGTAATCCCAGTACTTGAGAGGCTGAAACAGGAGGACTGAAGTTAGGAGGACAGCTTCAGCAACTTAGCAAGGCCTTCAGCAACTTAATGAGACCCTGTTTCCAAACAAAATAAATTAGGACTAGGGGTGTACCTCAGAGGTACTGTCCCTGGTTCAATCCCACCAAAAAAAAAAAAAAAAAAAAAAAAAGAAGATAAAAAGTAAAAGCCATATATATGGGCCACTTATGCAGCAATGGCTATTTGTTTTTTCCATTAGGCTTTCTACCTCCAGGCTATACTCCCAGACCTATTTTATATTTTTATTTGGAGAAAGGGTCTAAGTTGCTGAGAGCCTCATTAAGTAGCTGAGGCTAGCTCTGAACCATTGCGATCCTCCTGTCTCAGCCTCCCAAGCATGGGGATTACAAGCGTCCACCACCACCCCCGGCTGCAATGGCTGGTTTATAGACAACAGACATGAAATGTACAAATCCTTTTGTGCCCTATGGGAAAGCCACTGTCAAAGAAAAGGGCATCAGTAGGTATATGCACTGAGAACTCATACTAAGACCAAGAACCAAGGATTATGATCAGGAACAATGGTAGACCAGTGTCAGGTATGGATTCAAATTGTAGGGTGGAGATGAAGGGAGAATAGACTACAAAGAGTACATGATTATCAGGAACAAATGAACAAGTTCACACAATACCCCAATTCAGGTTTAACTGGCTAATATCAGTCAAGGTCCCTCTTTTATCCCAAGTTCTGGGGATACTTGTTTCTCCTAGCACGTCTATGTGACTCCCACGCCAAAAAAGATTCTGCAAATGCCAAATACTCCAAAGCAAGATATCAGTTAAACCCACACAATTCTTGCAATACAAACATAATGAGGCCAGGTGTCGTGTGGTATATGCATGTAATCCTAGTTCTTGGGAAGCTGAGACAGAAGGATGGTAGGTTTGAGGCCAGCCTCAGTAACTTAACCAGAACCTCTGTAACTCAGTGAGACTTGGCTGCAAATAGTGCTGGGGGTGTGGCTCTGAGATAGAATGCCCCTGGATTCAACCCCCAGTATCACAAAAAATAAACACAATGAGTCCAAGGGTCAATGGATTTATGAAAAAAGATTAATCTCTTTTCTAGTTTTACATATGTGACTCACCTTCAAAGATGTCAGGTTCTTCTGTCCTAGGAAACCAACACCTTAGAGAGCTTCATGTCATCAACTTAATATGCATAACAAGTCTATAGTTTCAGGCACTCTACCAGTGGCTGAGTATAAAAATGAGTGAGAATCAGCTGTCCTCACTGAAAGTTCTGCCTAATACACAAGTAACTCATCAAATTAGAGTCTGCACTAAAAAGAGGTGACTAGTGGTCATAAGTCATAATGCCTTAAGATTTATCACAGAAAGCGGATTAAACTTCAAATAATGCGCATCATTACACAACCATCATGTTAAGACATGTTCACTTTTGTTTAAATTAGCATAATATTATCAAATTTTCTAATAGGCTATAAAAAACAATATAATACTAATAATGTTTATTACTCTTAATAATTACTGCCCTTTATGAAAAGCATTCAGGTTTTTAATCCAATGTTGCTTGCAGATTCCCCCTCTTAGTCTTAAACTTACATTTAATAGCAACCAAAAGTCCTTATCATTTGTAGTTTACTTATAATACATATTTTACAGCAGGGCGTGGTGGCGCACACTTGTAATCCCCACGCTTGGGAGGCAGAGCCAGGAGGATTGAGCAGGTTCGAAGCCAGCCACACTGGCTTAAGAGACTCTGTTTCCAAATAAAAATATATATAAAAAAAATAGGTCTGGGAGTATAGCCCAGAAGGGCTTCCAGGAACCCCAGTACCACCAAAAAAAATTAATAATAATAACAATAATAATAATACATACATACATACAAACATACTTTATAAAATTAGGGCATTAGAACCTTAGAATCTTAATATAACCCCAGAATACTACCTAAACATGACAAAAATGTGACTTACCTATATTCTGTCACTCAGAATGTCAATTTACTTCCTTTTGTGAATATTAATGCTAAATCCTTAAAGGAAGAAAATTACAATTCTATATTACACTAAACCAGTATTTTAACTCATTAAATAATAAAACCAACTTATTTTTAAATACTAAAATAAGAGCTGGGGATGAACTCTGGCAGAAAGAGTACCTGTTAGCATGAGTGGGAACCTAAGCTAGATCCCCAGCACTAGAAGGGGGTGGAGGGGCTTTAAAAAAAACCTACATTAAAAAAATGTAGCCAGGCATGGTTAGGTATGGGTGTGATCCCAGTACTTGGGAGGCTGAGGCAGGAGGACTGCAAGTTCAAAACCCACCTCAGCAATCTAGTAAGACCCTGTTTCCAAGTAAAATAGGGCTGAGGTGCAGCTCCATGAGGTAGAATGCCCCTGGGTCCAATCCCCAGCACCACAAAAATAAATAAAAATAAAGTAAAAAGCTGGGCACAGTGACACACACCTATAGCCCCAGCTAATTGGGAAGCTGAGGCAGGAAAATCCCAAGTTCAAGACCAATCTGGACAGCTTAGGGAGATACTGTCCCAAAAGGGCTGGGTATGTACCTCAGTGATAGAGCAACACTGTGTTCAATCCCCAGGACTATAAATATAAAATCAATTTAGAAGTTGATAAAGCATGTCCGTAAGTAGAAAACAGAAAAGTATGAAAATAGGTGTGTATCAAGGTATTCAAGAATCAGCTCCTGAAAACTTCTTTCAGTTACTTTGCAATATACTCATCTTGTTTGTGCCATATTTTTAGTGAAAGTTCATATCACAATTTGCATAAAATGTAACATGTATATTTGAAATAAAGGGCTCAAGTAGTAGTAATTGACAACCAGCAATGTTTACTCTAAAAACTAAAGAAAAGAAATACAGATTCCATTTATATTTTAATAAAGAGAGCAGTTTTTTTCTTGAAACATCAAAGTGTGAGCAAACTCAATATATAATATTATGGTAAAACAATATGTATATCAGATATGGAACAAAGTTCCACAGTACAATCTCATTCTGGAGTGAGCAATAAAGTTAAGTCACCAAATGCAATCCTAGCCCTCTAAGTTGGTTAATTCTGACCATACTAGCTCCAGAGATGCCACAGTACCACAGCATAAGCTGTCAGGAAGGGTGTCACTTTTCTGCCTCACTCTACAGCTGTTGCTGTAGCAGCTAACAAAGGCCACCAAGAAGTAACCCTTAGTGAGTACTTCTGTGCCAGACCCTGTGCTAACTGCTTTCCATGCATTTCCATTTCAATTCTCCTAACTGTTCAAGAAAAACTGATTATCCTTTTTCCCCATTTTTGAAATGTGGAAACCAACTGGAATGATTACATAATTCCCCAGAGTCATAAGACAATCACTACTGAGTGACAGGATTCAAACCAGATATTGCTGACTCCAGTTCTTCACGACAGTAACTTCCTAGAGTGTTCCTAGAGACAGACTTGAACTAGTCTCCACCCTTGCTACTGAAGAGAGGCCCCTGGTTCAGAAGACCAGGGCCAAGTCACAGTAAAAGCACAGAAACAGGTGGCACCTTTCTCTGAAGTTGCTCCACCTAAAGTTCAAATGAGCACAACTGGCAAGCAAAGCTACTAGTAAATTAGCCAATTAAGAATTACAAATTACACAACTAAAATGATACCAATTGCAACCAAAACTAGAATTGGAATCTCATGTCTCCATCTCCTTAGTGTCAATAATACATAAAGTTGGTAAGTAAGAGCAGGATCCATACAACAACAGAAGCCATAGTTTCACAAATCCCATTGTACTTAAGACTATGGGAATTATTACTAAGCCAGGTGTGGTGGCACACACCTGTAATCATAGTAGTTGGGACGCTTAGCTAAGAGGGTCGTAGGTTCAGCCTCAGCAACTTAGGGAGCCTGTCAGCAACCTAAAGAGAGCTTATTTCAAAACAAACAAAAAATAAACAAAGGGGTAGGAGTGTAACTCCTAGGTAAAATAATACAACTACTATGAGAACTCCAATCTTAACCTGTTTCCCAAACACTGGGCAATACCTTTGAAATAAGACAACACATACTATGGACAATTAAAAATTCTTCTTAAAGTTTGCACTGAATTATTTCTACATATCAAGCTTAGCTAGGACTCAAAAATCAGTAGTTCACCAATGGTCTGATGGCCCAGTCACGAAAGAGAACCAGCACTGTTTAACCATACAACTACTCTAATTCCCCAACAAATCTGACAAGTAAAACTAAGTGCTAATAGAAATATACAATTCCAGCTCTTTAAGAACTGGTTGGAAGGTATGGGAGAATTTATTAGTATAGTCTTTCTCTTTTGTGACTGTCCAAATTTAAAGAAAGATTAGAAATTACTAACTTGATACTGTGATTTTTCAGAAATGTTTTCAAATGGAACACAAAAATATCCAAACAGTTTAAAAGGTTATACATGAAAATAACTCTTACACACCTCACCAAATGATCTGTCCACTCCAGCCCCGTTATGGTCTTTTATATGTCTTTCTAGAGTCATTCTAAGCATATACAAGAAGCATCTACATATACACACATTTGTATACACTCAATATGCATCCTTTTTAAATTAAAATGACAGACTAAAAACAATTTTCCAACCCTTTGTTATTGCTGTTGTTTTCCTTTTTCATTTAAACATATCTTTGGACTTAGTAAAGCCCTCAGTAACTTAGTGAGACCCTGTTTCCAAATAAAAAAATAAAATAGGGCTGAGAGTGTAGCTCAGAGGAAGATGCCTTTAGGTTTAATCCTCAGTATTACCACCAAGAAAAAAAAACCTTTGAGAAGAGCCTTTAAATACTAAAGACATAAGCACCAAGTCTAAACAATCTATAAGGAACAATTCACACAAACATGTTTCTCACTAGGTGTCAAAACCGGTGACCTCTGCTAGCAGATCATAAAGTCTAAGGTCAAAGATGGTATCCCAGTGAGGGCCTACTTTGTTGTTTTTGTACAAGGAAAGGAAAACATCTTTGCAGATTCAATAACAGACTATTCTTAACCTCAGTTTATGACCTTATAAATATACGTTGCTTTCTAAGGATGACAGTAAAAGGTGATTTTTAAGAAACCCATCACTCCATTAAGGGAGAAAATAGTAAGCATGTTTTATATTACACTTATACAAAAAGATGCTAAAGAATACTGATAAACCACAAACTGTACTTTAAAATTCATACCTAATAGGTCCTATTTCATAAAAGGATATAGAGGAAAAAGGGAAAAGATATTAAATCCATTCACTATTTTTTCCAATTGCCTTATTTCATAAACACAAAAGATGACCAAATTGCCTTATATTGTATAATAACATGATAGCCATTAAATCAAGATGGAAAAAGTTGAGTATATACTCTACCCAATCAGTCTGTTCAAAATAAAGAAAAAAACATAAAACACCTCGCCCTAACCCATAAACTATGTTCTATGTGTGGTTGAAAGTAACCACCAAAATATGCTATTATTGTAATGTATCTGAGCAAGATGTTTGCTTACTGCTAATGCCAACTACCTTACAGACTATTATTCTATACAAGGCTGTAGCTTTTTAGTCAAATATTCTAAGTCAAGCAAATTTCCATATAGATCTCCCCTCAAAAATCATAAAAATGTCAGAATCTTAGAATCTAGAATTTTAATATGGGAATTTAAAATATTAAGTATTTAAATTATTTGATAATTAGGTGAATAAGTGAACACACTTTAAATAACATTTTATCTGATTATCTTGGTACACACAGAAATTAAATGATTTCCCCATGCTACCATAGTCTTGCAAAAAAAATTTTGAAAAATCATTTGCTTGCTTAATATTGGATCCATGTGTCAGGCGTGGTGGCGCACGCTTGTAATCCCAGCATTTGGGAGGCTGAGACTGGAGGATGGCAGTTCCTGGACAGCCTCAGCTACTTAGTGAGGCCCTCTGCAACTCAGTGAGACCCAGTTTCAAAATAAAGAATAAAAAAAAGGGGGGGCAGGGGTTGTAGCTCGGAGGTCAAATGCCTCTGGATTCCATCCCCAGACCTGAAAAAAAAAAAAAAAAAAAATTGGATCCATGTTAAAATGTTACCCTCCATTTAAGGAAATACTTTTTTCACACACCCCCCCCCCACTTCTGGAGATGGAACCCAGAGGCATTTGACCTCCGACCTATACCCCCTGCCCTATTTTTTATTCTTTATTTTGAAACAGTGTTTCACTAAGTTGCAGAGGGCCTCACCAAGTAGCTTAGGCTGTCTGCAAACAGAGATACTCTGGTCTCAGCCTCCAGAATGCTGGGATTACAAGTGTGCAGAACCACGCCCAGCTTAAGGAAATATATATTAAAAACAAAAACACAAAACAAGTAAGGGAAAGAAGAAGAGGTAAGAAAAGCCCTGATACCTTTAGTCTCAGACAAGACAAAAAAAAAAAGAGCATCGGATAGGTTGATGTCTAGTTCCCAAAAATGTAAAAAATCTTCACTGTGTTAAATATCTCCTTTATTTATTTAAAGAGTTTGAACATCCAAAAAAACCTTGACATAAAGAATTATTCTAGCAAGATAATAGAACATTCACCTCTGACTCTTTATTACCATGTCCTTTCTGTTTCTTAGATTCTACCGCCTGAAACAAACATTAAACAAATCAAAGGGGGAAAAGGCAGCAAACTCTCCAGTTTAAATATTTAGCACCTATTCTCCCTCATTCATTTCTCAGACATTCATTTCACATTAAGTCTTTTCCTTAATCTGTGTATTCTTTCTAAGATGACTGATATTTAATTATTGACCTTACAATAAGTTCAATTACATAGTGAGTTGCGAATCTAAGCTCTCAAAAATCAAGGCAGCATCTGTTATGGTTAAGGTTTGGAATGCCCCCCCCCCTCAAAGGCTCATGTGCTGAAATCATGTCCCTCATGTAGCACAAGATTCAGAGGTGGGGCATGGCTGGAGGTGGGTCAGTAGGAGCATGACCATGGGGACTATGAACATCCCTGGCTGCTTCCTGTCTCTCTCTGCTTATGGTTTCCAAAGCTGAGAGCAGCTTTTCTCTACTTGGTACCCTACTCCCTCAGTTTCTGCCTTGGAGCCAGCCTACCCTGGACTAAACCTATAAATCTGTGAGCCAAATAAACTTCCTCCTCTAAGTTATGCCTGTCAAGTATTTTGGTCACTGATGAGAAAACTGACTGAAACAGCATCCAGTTCATTTTATTTGAATCCAATAAAAGCATGCTGAAATTTTTGTTTTAAAATTACCCTGGTTGGTTAGAACCAATATGGCACAACCCTACAATAAAAAAACTTACTGAAGGTGTAGTGGTGCATGCTTGTAATCCAGCATTTGGGAGGCTGACAGGAGGATGGCAGTTCACAGACAGCCTCAGCTACATAATGAGGTCCTTTGGAAATCACTGAGACTCTGTTTCAAAATAAAGGATAAAAAAAGGGGTGGGGGGTGGGGGGTGTCCAAGGTAGAATGCCCTTGGATTCCATCCCCAGAACTGGGGGGGGGGGGGGACTTAATGTTAAAATGGCATTCTTCTGGTAGATTAAACTCATTCATACTGTATAATATATACTCTGTACTGAATGTTAATACAGTAACAGTAATAGCTCAAATGGAAGTCCACTGCGGTTAGAATGTTTAAACAGTGAAATTGAAAAATCACAATCTTATTTAGGTACACTACTCAGGAAAAATAAATAAATTTTAAAAAGCCTAGAAATTAAAAAAAAAAATAGTAATAAACCAGTGTGGTGGTGCAAGCCTGTAATCCCAGTATTGGAGAGACTAAGACATGAGGATTATAGGTTTGAAGACATCCTCAGCAAGTAGTGTGACTCTCATCAACCTAGACAGACCCTGTTTCAAAATAAAAGTAAAACAGGGTTGGGGCTGTAACTAAGAGGTAGAATGCACCTCAGTTCAATCCCCAATATCACATATACACAAAGAAAAGTTATGCTTCATTATGCCTGGCACATATATAAGATGAGCATCCCGAATCAGAAAATCCAAAATGCTCCAGAAATCCAAAATTGAGTGTCAACCTGACCCCACAAGTGAAAAATTCCACACCTGAATTCACATGACAGGATGCAATCAAACCAAAGACACACTGAAAGTACTATACAAAACAACTTCAGAAGCTGGGCGTGATGGCCCATGCTTGTAATCCCAGTACTTAGGAGGCTGAGACAGGAGGACTGCAGGTTTACAGCCAAGCCTCATATACTAAGTGAGGTCTTCCGCAACTTAGTGAGACCTTGTTTCAAAATAAAAAATTAAAAAAACAGGACTAGGGGTGTAGCTTGAATGTAGAATGCCCTTGGGCTCCAACCCCAGTTCCACCAAAAAAAAAAAAAAACCTTCATATTGTGTGTACAAGGTGTATATGAAACATAACTGAATATCATCTCCAAGATCAAAATCTAAAATTTTCCAAACTCTGAAATTCTAAACATTTCTAATCCTAAGTAGTTCAGAGAGAAACATTCAGTCTGTATAATGAGATAAAGTTAACCTAGTGTGCCATGATTCCTAAATACACTAAATTTTGCCTCCTACTGTGGCTACTATTTTATTAAGAGGATAAATCTATCCGTTTTCATTTAACTCTCAGAATAAATCAGGTTTTTTTCCTTCCTTATCACCTCTGGCAGCATTAAAATTCAAATGAACAATTAAATTTAACTATAATACACATAAATCTTAGAAATCAGATTCAAAATGAAGATTCTGCCACACCAATAGAGTGGGGCAGAACTATCACTACTCTCATTTTAACACAGGCCCTTGTGAAAATAATCTGCTTTAACATGAAAATGATACATGAAAATGTATTATTTAAGCTCTTGATACAAAAACCCAACAACTTTGTCAACTACAAGGAAAGTGTGTTCCCTTCAAGAGAAGTGTAATATATTGTTGAACAACATGCCACATACCCACAAACAACAAGTAAATATGGAGTTTTAGCCAGTGTGGTGGTACAAACCTGTAATCCCAGGATTTGGGAGGCTGAGACAGGAGGATCACAGATTCTCAGCCAGCCTCATCAACTTACCAAGGCCCTCCTCAACCTAGTAAGACCCTGTTTCAAAATAAAAAAATAAAATAGGGCTGAGGATGTAGTTTGGAGGCAGACTGTCCCTGGGCTCAATCCCTAGTACTACAAAAATTAGTAAATATATAAAATAAATATGGTGTTTGTTATATTAAAAACAACAGAATCTCAGAAAGAAAATATCCTGAGTCAAGATGGCGACAAAAGACTTTATAGAAGAAGTAGGACTAAAACTAGACTATAAAAAGGACAAAGGGAAGGAACAGCATGAATGAAATCAGAGCAGTAATGGGAACGGCAAAACCGTATTATTTAATCTGGCAAAAACTCCAGTATGGGAAAAATGGGAAATAAAGCTGACGAGGTAGAATGAAGCCTTGAAGCAAGACTGAAATCTGTGAATAAAGTCCATTTGGCGAGGGAGTCCGTTATGGGTTCTCCAGCAGGGGAGTAGGCATAATGCAGCCAGCATTTTTTTTTTTTTTTTTTTTTTTTTTTTTTTTGTGGTACTGGGGTTCCTAGAAACCCTTCTACCTCCAGGCTACACTCCCAGACCTATTTTATACTTTCTATTCGGTAACAGGGTCTCTTAAGCCAGTGAGGCCGGCTTCGAACCTGTGCATTCTCCTGTCTACACCTCCCAAGCGCCACCATGCCCAGCTAAAGCCAGCATTTTAAATAAATTACAAAAGATAGATAGGAAAGAGAAGAAAGGTGCTCAGGACAAACAACAACAAACTAACACAGTAACCCAAACCTGAAAACCACTCACTTATCCCTTCATTCACTGAGTTGGCCTGTGAGTCAAATGGCCTAATTCTCTATGCCTACCTCTTACGACTTCAGCCTTCAATTTCTTCACTGTTAATTCAGAATACTGGCAACTCAGAAAATCACAATACTTGTCAAAGAATTCAGTACAGTCCTGATACAGAGAATTTTGACTATTAGTGATAAATAGTACTGCTGAATTAGCAATAGTTTAAAAAGGAAGAAGCCGAGTATGATGGCACCTGGTTGTAACCCCAGTACTTGGAAGGCTGAGACAGGAGAATGACAGGTTTGCAGTCAGCCTCCACTACTTTGACCCACTACAACTTAGTGAGACTCTTTCAAAATAAAATACAGCCGGGGGCATAGCACAAAGATAAAATACCTCATGCCTCTGGGTTCAATCCTAAGCAATACCAAATTAAAAAAAAAAAAGGAAAGTAAAAATATGAAAAAACTTACAGGCATTTCAGAGAAAAAATATATTGACAGTGCTGAAAATGTAAAACAAAAACGCAGGTGAATATGGTATCGTTACAAGGGTGTGAGAGAAGCACCTACTTAAAGTAATCACTCCAACCTAAAAGAGCATAGGTTCTACTGAACACAGCAGCCTCAAAAAGCATTTCCATTTTATTAGAGTTGGAAAATGTTTCAGATGACACAAGTAAATTTATAAAGTCCAAACCCAAGTGACAGAAGAATAGTAACAAAAGCATGAAAAAGATCCACCATTGTACCTACACCAATGCAATAACTTAATATAGTGCCCAGTGTTAACATTCAACCAAATTCTTCTTGGTATATGTAAGCCTTTAATCACAACTCTGAGAATAAATTATGCTAAATTTATTTCAAATATGTTCCCCAGGAACTCAGGAAATAGAACTTCAAGATGATGTAATACTATGCTCCCACTAAAACTAACAAGCAAATAAAACAAGATACAAAGAAACAAACATCAAAACCAAAGCTTTCATCAGCAGTATCTTACACTTAATGCTTAGTACACCAAGTTCTAAGCACCTTACATACATTAGCTCACTTAATCTCAACTCTAGAGATTAAATGAACTAATGTCTGATTAATACATTAATGTATGATTAATACATTAGCTCATAACACAAGTGAAGAAACAAACAGTAGAAGTTACTACCCCAAAGTCAAACAGCTAGTAACAGAGCCTGAGTTTGAACCCAGGTAGTCAGTCCTCCACAGGACCCTTGCTGAAGCCACTAAGTGATTTTGATTACACAAGTTTTTAGAAATATATACTATTAGGATAGGGAATATAATACTTTTTATGATAATTAGACATACCTTTTTTGCTTTTCTTTCCAAATTTTAAGCAAAGACATTTTCTTATTTCTGCTGGCAGTATTTCGAAAGGCTACCTTTTTGAAAGGCCACCTTCCCCACTGCCAGTCTCAAGGTAGGAAATACTGCAGGTGACATCAAGATTTTTTTTTTTTTTTTTTTTTTTTTTTTTTTTTGCGGTACTGGAGATGGAACCAGGGGCATTCTACCTTCAAACTCTACCTCCAGACCTTTTTTTTTTTTTATTCTTTATTTTGAAACAGAGTCTCCCTGAGTTGCAAAAGGGCCTCAACTAAGTAGCTGAGGCTGTCCCTGAACCTCAGTCTTCCTGTCTCATCCTCCCAAAAGCTGGGATTACAAACCTACGCCATCACGCCCTGTTGAAGACTGCATTTTATTAAACATTACCAGGGAGTTAGATACAATTATATGAATCCTAAAAATTTCATTTATCCATGCAATCATTTGACCCAGTTAATAAGAGATGCCCAACTACAGAAAAATAAATTAGGAACACATTTTTTGCAGGGCATAGTGGTACATGCCCATGAGCTGCCTACTGGGGAGGCTGAGGCAGGAGGATTGCGAATTTTAGACCAGCCTAGGCAATTGAGTGATACTGTGTGTCAAAATAAAGACTAAGATGAGAGGGAGAAGCTCAGCAATAGACTGCTTTTTTTAAAATCATATGTGAGGCCCCAGATTCCATCCCAAGTATTAGTGAAAAAAGAAAGAAAAACAAGTTTTTGTAAAGATAGCTACATACCAAGACTGACAAAACTGCTGAGGGTTGGGGGAGAACCTGTTACAAATATGGTCATATAAAAAGAACCCAACTAGAAGTCATACAGACCCTAGGTTTGAATCCTAGGATTAGAAGTCATACAGACCCTAGGTTTGAATCCTAGGAGGAGCATCATTTATTGAATCATTTTGCAACCTTGGGCAGTGAAATAACTTCTTTGTACCACTTTGTTTCATCATCCACAAAGCCCAGTATTACTGACCTCACAGGATTAGCCTGTGGTACAAAATGACACAGAGAGTACCTCCCACCTCCTAGGGCATAACCCAAACTGAGTTCCTTTCCCCTAGCTCTAGGGTAAAAGGGCAACTAATTGTCCTCTTACTGAGTACAATCCCAGAGGTAATAAGTAGCCAAAGCTTTTCAGCATCAATTCTCTCATAGGACTGTTTTGTTTTTAAACTTTAAGATTCTGTTAGTAGTATAGAAAGAAAAAGCACCAGGGTGGTCTGCAAACTGAATAACAATCTTATAATTCTTTAATATACAGCCCTAGGGTCCTAGGCCTTCTGTGCTTTGGGTACATTTTAGTACAAAATATAAATGCCTCATGTTAGTTTGCCTTCCTTGTTTTGCATTTTACTAACTTAGAGTGTCAATGTTATTTGTGAAACAAGTCAAATTCACATGTACTAGAAAAACACAATGTCCCAGACAGTGCCAATGTTTCTGCCATCCCTCCCCCCAGACTTCCTCCAATTCAGTCTTCTCTATTCTTTTTATATAAATAACTCCAAAACTGAACAAACCCAACAAATTACTTTAACTCTAAATAAATGTGTTGAGTAAGAAATTCTTCATAGTAACTCTATTGAAGTGAGGGAGATTCCCTGGTCAGCCACTCATCTGATCAACTTGTAGTTTATATTGCATTGCTATATATGAACAACTGCATTTAATCAACAGGTTGATAGTTCAAAAGTTACTAATCACATCTCCTTTTGTCAATAATCCCTATGTTTACATTAAACTATTGCCCTTTCTCCTTTTTTGCTAGAAACTCAGCACAGAAATTACTTCTTATTCCTTTTGTATACAAGTATCCTGGTACTTAAGCACACACACACACACAAAAAAAAACAATTTGTGTTAACACGAGTATTCAAAAGATTCCTGGACATACATAAAGTTATTAAAATGTTTAGCACTTCTTTGACACAACCAAAAAAAAAAAAATCTCCATAAGGATCCACTCCATTTACTACCAATCTCTCTTTATTAATAGCCAAAGCTGTGACATAGCAAAGAAAAATATCTCAAACTAATGATGAGTTTGCAGCAATTATTAAACCATTACTAAGTCACTAATTAAGTCCCTTAAATATAAGAAACACTTTTTAATGAACATACTGTTTTCATCCCCCATACAGTTCAATATTTTGCCCTACATACTGTAAATCTTATAAGCACTCAATGAAAAAAATTATAATTATTTATGGATTTAATGGTTGTGATTACATACATCAGACAGTGCAAAATAGAACTGGGGGGAAAAAATCATATTCCAAACAAGTAGGAAATCTTCTATTTAAAAGGAAAAACTAAGCCAGGCATGGTGGCCCACATTTGTAATCCCAGTACTGGGGAGGCTGACACAAGAGGATAGCAGGTTCACTGCCCTCTCCCAAAATAAAGGATAAAAAAAAAGGACTGGAGATAAAATTCATAAGTAGAATGCCCTGGGTTCAAATCGCTAGTAACACACACACACACACACACACACACACACACACACACAGCAAATAGTATAAACACACATCACATGCCTATCTGCTAATGGGCATGTTTTCTTTCTGCCACCCCTCCCCCATAAGTAAATGCAAACTATTTCTAGACCTCTCAATGATAATTTGGGAAGCTTGCCATCAACTCCCACGATACAATCCAACATACACAATGTTTTCATGGAGACAAAACTGCCCTACTTCCCTAAACCATAAAGTTATTAAAATGGTGAGAACATGCAGTCCCAGGAAGTCAGGGTTACTGAAATAAATATACCAATCAGCATGGGTTTTATTTAACAAAAATTCAGATGAACCACGCTGGGAAATCCAAAAAGTCACTCACTGTCTTCAATGTGTAATCAGGCTATTTACTGCAAGTACTTTTAGGTACGTGGATGAAAACACCATGATAGGGCCTTCTTTAATCCAAACTGGTGAAGGAGTCTTTAGGGGAAAGGAGAGGAAGATAATTACTTAATTCTACTGGGGGCGCTGGGGGCGTTCCATCTAAAGATCTATACTAAAAATAACCCATCATTTCACCCACCAGGTTTCATTAACAACATGTTTAGATCAGCATAAGGTTCTTGTTTAGAAAACAAGAAAGCCACTGGTAAACTTCCGCAAGTCAACTGTAAATCACATAGGTACTGAAACTCTTCGCCTGGTGCCCACAAAGTCCAAGGTTTTAAGCAAGCTCCAGACACTGAGAAAAACCTCATTTTTAATAAGGTTCCAATACTTCTCGAGTGTAACTACCAAATCACTTTCAAGAGTGTTAGACAATCTAACAAAGAAAGCTTTTCTTAAAAGCCATCACAACCCAGATTTTACACGGAACACACCATTTTCACGACCTCGGTTTAATCCCGGCTGCCATTGCAAAGGGAAGCCTGTCTCAGCAAATGAGGAACTTCCAAAAACATGTACACGTTCGCACACGCATGGCTTCCCTCGAGCTGCCATTTAAGATTCACAGTTCACCGAAAAAGTCTGCCTTGCTTCAAAAACACGACATAGGCGGCGAAGAGGAAGTTACCGAGAAACCACCCTCGAACGTGGCCTTTCCACCGCCGGAGGAGAACGGGGCTCTGTGCACCCGAAACTTACCCGGACGCAGGCAGTAACTTTGCCAATTCTACACTTCTGAACCCAACTTCAAGGCGGCCCTCGCAACGCCTGCAGGCCGCGAGGCCGCCCGCGCCCGCCGCTCGCGGCCGGGTGGGCCGGGTGGGCCGGGTGGGCCGGCGCCGGCAGGCCGCCCCGCCGGCTGGGGCGCTACGGCGGGCCCGGCCTCATGATGGCTGCGCGGCTCGCGGCGCTGCGGGCTCTCCCCGAGCCCGGGCCGCCTCGCGCGGCACACACGCACCAAAAGGGGGTGTCGGCGCGGGGCGGGGGCGCAGGCCGGGGCGCGCGTCCACACGACAACATAATTAGGGCGAGGGCCCGGCGGCACGTGCGCGCCCGCCGAGGGGAGGGTCCCGCCGCCCGCGCCCCCCGCCGCCCGCCGCCCGGCCTTACCTGCCGACGGAGGCCTGCGGCTCCCCCGCCCGGGAACGCAGGCCCAGGAAACTCCCCTCCGCCGCCGCCGCCTCCAGCCACCCCCAAAATAACCCCTCCGGGGGTGAGAGGCAATTATAGCGCGGCGCGGGCGCGGGGGAGGGGCGCGGCTGGCCTCGCCGGGGGGAGGGGCGCGGCCGGCGGGGGCAGGGCGCGGGCGCCGGAGGAATTGAGGCAGAAGGGAAAAGCTGTTACTAAGGGAAAGAGCCAAACGGTTCGGAGCAGCCAACGGCTCAGACACTCGGCACTGGGGAGAGGGAAGGGGACCAGCCAGGCACAAATGAGCTCGCGAGGCCCGCGGCGGCGGCGGCGGCGGCGGCGGCGGCGGCCGCGCAGCAAAACAAACCCGAGCGGCCTGCGCCGGGCGGGCGGGCGGGCGGCGGGGGAGGGGCGGCGGGGAGCGCGGGGGAGGGGCGGCGGGCGGCGGGGGAGGGGCGCCGGCGAGGAGGGGGAGGGGCGGCGCCTGCTCCCGGAGGCGCTGGCGGCCGGGGGCGCCGGGCCGCGGAGGCCGGGCCTCGCCCGCCCGGGAGGCCGGCGCCTGCGAGAGCGCGGCGCCCGCACCCTTTGGACATTTGTTTGGGAAAAGCTCCTCCGCGCGCACCTTTGTGTGTGTAAATACATATGCTCCCCCGAAGCGTACCTGGAAAGGTGCTCTATCTGTAATAAGCGATTTCCAAAATGTCATCCAGAGTACGGGATCTGTAGAGAAAACACGCACACCAAAAAAGGGGTTTGATGCTAAACACAAAGCTGTAATTGAAGTGTTTGTGCCCAAATGTACTAGGAATCAAACATATGGTGGTATTTATCATCTGGTGGGTCTGTGAGAAAGGTTTGGTCGATCAGTTCTCGTTTCACAACAATAAAATAATGTAACTGCTTACTAAATATACACGCCCAATGCTGCATAGGCCGTAGGAGTTTATTTGCTTTGTGTACTTTTTGCATGTGGCTAGCACATCAAGGCAGTTTATCAAGTATAACTTAGATGGCTGATGATGTGACAGTATGATTGAGGGGAGGGTGCAATGGGTTATTTTTTAAAAGAGAAAGACAGTTTTTAAAAGCCAATGTGCTAATCTAAGGGTCTCAGAAAGCAAAAGTGAGGGCTGCTTCTCGATCCTTGCAATAAACAAAGACATAAAAAGCAGCCACCCTTTTAAGATACGACTTGAAACACTTTTTGTCTTTATTTTCAGTTATTACTGTCTTCAAAGTAAAATATTTTGCAGCCTGAGAAGGTGAGAGGTTCTGTTTTTTAGATTATCATCATGATATTTGGAAATAGGTGTTATGTTATTCATTTTAAGGCCTTCCAGTTGTTATCAGAAACCTAAATTTTCATGCACATAATTACTTTTCGCAGGTCTGAACTCAAGGTAGCCAAAAGAATTGAGACTAGGCAATGTTTTGGTGGTCAAGGTCAAAGTCTCCATCCCCTGAGTACCTCTTGGTTGGGGACAGCAGCCAGAGGCCTTTGCTGACTGACAGAAGAGGGCAGGGGGCAGGAAACTATCAGAGGAAAGGGAATGGAACTGGAAACTCCCTTCCAACCCCCAAAAAGAGAGTTCAAAGCACATCAGTGGTGTGTCCTTAGAGCTATTTTCATATAAGAAAGAGGGAATGTTAGATTAAACAACCTCACCTGATGGAAATTTAGATAACTACGGGTTTCCAAAACCCCGTGGAGTGTACAGAGAAACAACACAAAAAAACTTTTGCATTTCAGTAGGATTCTAAAGCCCAGTACTTACTTACTAGCAGAACTAACACCTTTGCAAAGAGAGTATAGTATCCTCCTACTTTTTAAAATAGTTTTAGAAATTCAAGGTGGATTTGATTGGATCTGTCTGCCTCTCCTGAATACTGGCTGCGGCCCCTGCCTTCTTGGTCTTTCCTAGTTTTAGGAGCCAGGTGTGGTGGTGCACATCCCTAGTACTTGGGAGGTTGAGAAAGGAAGATCTCAAGTTTACAGCCAGACTCAAAAAAGACCCAATTTCAAAATAAAAAATAAGATAGGGCTGTGCCCGGCATGATGGCACACGCTTGTAATCCCCAGCGCTTGGGAGGCCTAAGACAAAAGGATCCTTCGGCTTTGAAGCCAGCCTCGCTGGCTTAAGAGACCCTGTTTTTGAATAAAAATATAAATATAGGTCTGGGAGTGTAGCCCATAGGTAGAAGGGTTTCCAGGAACCCCCGTACCACCAAAAAATAAAAAAATAAATAATAAAACATAAAATCGGGCTGAGAGTGTAGCTCAGAGTTAAAATTCCGCTGAGTTCAATCCCCAGCACCACACACACATAATACTTTTATGAATTGACTAATGACATAACACTAAACATAATCCTCCCTAGAATATATTCTCTCTTCCTCTCTCTCTTCTCTCTCTCTCTCTCTCTCTCTCTCTCTCTCTTTCTTGTGCTGGAACTCAAACCCAGGGCCTTCTGCATACATGGTAAGCAAGTGCTTTACCACTGAGCATACTCCCAGACCTTGACCTACATTGTTTTTGAAGCTTCATATTGTGCCACTTGCCACAACAGATGGATCTTCTCTGCTTTAGCTGACAGCAGCTAAAATAAATGTAGATAAGGACTTCCCAACCTTACTTATTCTAAACAGGGTCATCATCAAACATGTGACCACAGACTGATTCACAAGAGTGGACCTACTTTCCTTTAGGGTAATAGGGACAGAACATCCAGACTAAAATTCTTATGCTCTACGATAAGTTGCTTCCTGTTTTGTTTTTCTGGTACTGAGGGGTTGAACCCAGACACCCTCTACTACTGAACTTCATTTCCATTTCCTTTTTGTTATTTAAGGCACAGTCTCCCTAAGTTGCCAGTGCTGGCCTCAAACTTGTGATCCTCTTGCCTCAGCCTCCCAAGTAGTCAGGATTAACCTTGCCTGCTCTGAAATTTTGTGTTAGTTGAGCCTCGTCAGGATAATAATATTTCATTCAATTCTTTACATCCGTGTGTTTTACAAGGTGTTGCTGTGCATAAGTTACTTCATTTGAATATCATGATAAACATCACCAGAGTTGGAGATTTGTACCATAAACTTGTTCCAGTAAAGTACATTTCAACTACCATTATTAAATCACGTTCATTGAAGAGCTTGAGAGACCAGAAGTACTTTTAGACATCCCTCCCCCTAAAAAAAAAACTAAATGTAAAAAGCCTTAATTTCCCCCAACTGACGAGGTGTTAAATTAGACTATATTTTGAACACTTTGATTCCTATTTTCTGAAACCTATCTGAAATGACAGTTTGGCTCCAGCATTAAATACCCAGATAAATGTGGCCCATACAAAGGTCCCAGGTGCTGTTGCCTCACCCCTTGGCCATTCCAGCATATCCAGCACAGCAGATCAGAGTCTGCACCAAAATTAAAGCAATAATTAGGCCCACCAGGGGAGGTAAGAACAAAGAATTAACTATTGTTACTAATTTTCAGAATTTGTACTAATCTAAAAACTGTCATTATGCTTTGAATATAAATGTTAATATGTTTCTAGAAAGGAGAAATTTCTGTTACAAAGAACTCCTACAAGCAAAGGGACATAATTAAGAAAGTTTTCTTGAACTTTCTAATTACCCAATAAAGAGAAACTTCATACCACTAACTGTTACCAGAAGTTACCATATGTATTGTAAGATGACTAAACAAATATTGACTTGTTTTACTTGAGTAATATTGCACCAGGGAGTGTGGTATGGCCAGATAGCCTACACCTCTGCGTTTTTCATCACACAAGAAACAGAACATTTTGAAGTCAAAATGGTGTAACCCCAGGCCTACAGGATCTCATTACTATATATATTTTGAAAACTCCCATATTTTAGGTTGTTTACATTAGTTGACCTACATAATTAAAGTATTCAAAACAAACTTAAGAGCATGAAACCGATGTTAGATACCGCAAGTATTATCCTGGTGCTTTAACACATTGTATTTTCTTTATGCACCCTGAAACACAGTGGTTTGTATCTATAACATTCGCCCTAGGCATCTTTCTGAACCTGTGATGTGCTTCTGTTTCATACTGACTGGATTCCTGCAGTCCTTCATCTGTGGTTCTTCCAGCTCTCAATTTTTACTATTCAGACCGATAAACATCTTGGCCACAGGCCTCCAGATCTTAGCACAATGGCTTGTTTTCCCCATCTCTGCATAGCATGCTGCTTGTGACTTTTCCTCATCAATGGGAACCTTGTCACACCTTCCCGTGCCTTTGTCACCTGATTTCACTATAACCATGGACTTTGAGAGTCTTTATTTAAGTTACAAAAAAAACTCAAATTTTTTACAAGTCTTTATTATGCTTCTCAGATAACGGAAGTGAACAGGTTGTATCCTGTATTTGTGATTCAGGCAGAAGAGAAAACCATACACAGGGCTCATTGCCCACAGTTCACTCACTTTCATTGACTAGCCATGTACTTACTCAGGCAACGCACAAGGCCATGTATGCATGATGGTTTTGCTATGCATTCATCATTCAACAGACTTTAATTGAACACTTACTGTTCAAAGTACTGTTTTGGAAGCGGTTCTTATTACAATTGTTTGGGTACTGGGCATGAACCCAGGGTTTCCAGCATGCCAGACAAGGAGGCTCTACCACGGAGTCACACCCATCCCAGGAAGCTGTTCACAGTGAACCAAACACAGCCCCTGCTCTTCATGAAATTTATATTCTAGTCTTATGTTGAGTGGAAGTTAGAAGAATACACAGGCAGACCTTTAAATGTGTATGTGTGTATGAGTGTGTGTATGTGTGTGTGTAGTATACCTATAATTCCAATACTTTGGAGGCTGAGACAGGAGAATCATGGGTTCTAGGCCAGCCTCAGCAACTTAGCAAGACCCTGTTTCAAAATAAATAAGTAAACACACACACACACACACACACACACACACACACATATAATATATATATTAGATTGTAGTTTATCATAAAGTCAATATAAAAAAAAAGCTTTTTCATCTGGGCATGGTGGTGCATGCCTGTTTCTGGTGCCACAAAAAAAAAAATCAAATTTTTTTCTCTTATGTTATTACATTTGAATGTAAGCACTCCAGAGTTAGGTGTCACAGACCCAGATGGCTTTACTCTCTCAACACACATCTTGTATCTGGTGGTCTTAGATGGCTTTTCTAGCTCCTGAATCACATTCAAACTCCAGCTATCCAGACAGAAAGGAGGTATAGAGCACTGTGCCTTCCTTTCAGGAGACATGTGCCAGCAATTACATTTATCACCTCCACTCATGCTCCATTGCCCTTGGTCAGATGACCAGGCCTAGCTGCTAGTAAATCAGGTAAATGGTAAGCAAGCTTAAATAAGGTGGGGAGGGGCCTGAGGCATACAGTTTTTAGGTAGGTAGTTGAGAGCAGGCTGCTTAGTCAAAATACATGTGAGCAGAAAATTAAATGAAGTAGAGGAGAAAGTGTGCAAATATTAGAAAAAGAAGCACTGAAGCAGATGAAATATTAAATGCAAAGGAATATAGAGAAAAGCAAATGTGCTGTATGCTAGGATTAAAAAGTGTCATTCAACTGGCCTGAAGCAAAAGAGTGGAGAGAGAGAGGTCAGGGATCAGATGTGAGGGCCTTTCTTAGGGCATGGAAAGTCATTGGAAGGGATTAAGCAGAGAGTGACTTCATCCACCTGTTTTAGAAAGGATTAATCTAACTACTGTATGGAGGGCCAATTGTAATAACAAAACACTGGGAGGGTGGCACAGTTAATCAGGGACTATTGTAGAAATCACAGTGAGAATGTGGTGGCACCAGTGATAGGTGCAGACACTCATTAGAAGAGGTTAAGCTGGGCGTGTGGCACACATTTGTCATCCCAGTACTTGGGAGGCCGAGACAGGAGGATCACAGGTTCAAAGCCAGCCTCAGCAACTTAGTGGGGCCCTCTGCAACTTAGTAAGACCCTGTTTCAAAAGAAAAGAAAAAAATAGGGCCAGGGTGTAGCCCAGAAGTAGAATGTTCCTGGGTTCTATCTAGTACCACACACACACACAAAAGAGGTTAGACTCCATGCATTATTTAATTTCATTACTGTAGATTAAACCCAGGGAACTCTATCACTACCATAACATCTCTAGACCTTTTTATTTTTTAATTTTTTCGGGTCTAGGGATGGAACCTGGGGGCATTCGACCTCCAAGATGCACCCCCTGCCCTATTTCTTATTGTTTAATTTGAAGAAGGTCTCACTTAAGTTGCATAGGGCCCAAGTAGCTGAGGCTATCCACGAACTATGATCCTTCGGTCTCAGCCTCCTGAATGCTGGGATCACAAGCGTGCGCGACCACGCCTGCCTCAGACCTTTTTATTTTTTTATTTTATTTTATTTTATTTTATTTTTTGGTGGTACTGGGGTTCCTGGAAGTCCGTCTACCTCCGGGCTACGCTCCCAGACCTATTTTATATTTTTGAAACAGGGTCTCTTACGCCAGCGCGGCTGGCTTCGAACCTGCGCGATCCTCCTGTCTCCGCCTCCCAAGCGCGGGGATTACAAGCGTGTGCCACCACGCCCGGCATATTTTTTTATTTTAAAACAGGGTCTCACTAACTTGCCCAGCCTTGCCTTGAACCCATGATCCTTCTGCCTTAACCCCCCAAGCACTGGTATTAGAGATGCATGCCACCACTCTCAACTTCTCTGTGTGCAATTTAAAAGAGAGAATTGGAATGTATTTTGTGGCATGTTTATAGAAAAAGAAGAGTCAGTGGTGATTTCAAGATTTTAGACCAAGCAAGTGGAAGAAAGGAACAAATTTGTGAGGAAAAACAATCAAGAAGTTTGTTTTAGTTTGTTAGGCATATGAAATATGCCCAGGAAGATGTTTAATAGACAGCCAGATATGTAAACCTGGTGTTCAGGGGAGGTTGGAGCTGGAGACAATATTTTGGGATTCATCATTAAAGTAACAATATTTGAAATCCTGAGCCTAGATACAATAGAGTGAGTGTAGGGAAAGAGTTCTCTCATAGCTTTGTCTCCTGCCCTCAATGTTTTATTACCAATGTTCCCTGCAATTAGTGTAATAAAAAACCTAAACATATTTCATCATAAGTCAACATAAAATAACATTCTAACTGTAAGGACATTGATTGAAACTATTAGCAGTATTGTTACCTTTTATTAAGCATGCTTTTATTAAGCATTTTTTGAGGTATTTTGTTTAAAGTCTCTGATTTTGTAATATCTTAGTGCAGACTGCTATAACAAAAATACCATAGACAGCATGACTTAAAAAACAAACTTTTTTCCTCACATTTAAGGAGACTAGAAAATCAAAATCAAGGTGTCAGCATGGTCAGGTTCTGGTGAGGGCCCTCTTCCTGATTTGCAGATGACCATCTCCTTGTTGTGGAGAGAGAGACAGAGAGAGAGAGAGAGAGAGAGAGAGAGAGAGAGAGTGAGAGAGAGAGAGAGAGAGAGAGAGAGAGAGAGAGAGAGAGAGAGAGAGAGAGAGAGATTGAAAGATATTTCCATCTCTTCTTAGTAGGACATTAAAACCATCATGAGAGCTCCAACCTCATGACCTAATTACCTCCCAAAGGCCTCAGCTCCTAACACCATTCCCCTGGGGATGCAAACATGTGGTTCAAAACAGGTAAATTCTATTATTACCTTAGGTTGACATTTGAAGAAACAGAAGTACTGAAACCAAATAGTTAAAGTCTACTGCAAATGGCAAAACAAGGATTTGAACTCGAGGTTGACTGAGTGCACTAGCTGCCCTTCTACTGAGTGCAATTAGGCAGGTCAAGGCAGGAAAGTGCAAGTGTTTGCTAAAAAGTACAAACATTGAATGAGGCAAGCGGAGAGATGCAAAGCAGAAAAAGGAGAAAAACTGCTTGAGGGAAAGAAGCACATCTTAGCAGTATCTATGTGTCCCACATTTCCTAAATTAAAATCTAAATGATATTAAGCTGGGCATGGTGGCACACACTTGTAATCCCAGTACTTGGGAGGCTGAGACAGGAGGATCGCAGGTTCAAGGCCAGCCTCAGCTGCTTAGTGAAGCCCCCTGCAACTTAGTGAGACCCTGTTTCAAAATAAAGAACTTAAAAAAATAGGGCTGGGAGCGTAACTTGGAGGCAGAATGCCCTGGGTCCTGAGTTCAATCCCCAGTACTAAAAAAAAAAAAAAAAAAGTTAAAAAATATTAGTTGAATGCAGACATAACTATTATTAATCAGTTAGTTAGCTTTCTTCTTGTTGCTTTTAGCGGGTGGGAGGAAAAGTTTATTTTGGCTGAAGGTTTCTGATGATGTCTTGGTCTGTGGTGTGTCCACTGCTCTGGGAGGTGAGGCAGAGTGTCCTGGACAAGGGCTGGTAAAGGAATGCTGCTCTGCTTCATGGTAGCAGGAAAGCAGAGCTGTGTTGCACCTCTTTCTTTTTTTTTTTTTTTTTTCCTTTTCTGTGCTGGGAATGGAATCCAGAGGCATTATACCTCTGAGCTACATCCCAAGCTCTATTTTTATTCTTTATTTTGAAACAAAGTCTCACTAAGTTGGGGAGGGCTTCACTAAGTAGCTGAGGCTGACCTTGAACCATAATCTTCCTGTCTCAGCCTCTTGATACCACTAGCATACCTACCTTCTGGTTAGTAAAGGAAGACTGTCCCCACCTTTCACCATCACTTCCCCGGCCACTACATGGCATTTTGGGTATGCATTATTCCTGAAGACAGGTTTTGTGGGAAAAGAAGACAATTCTCTTTCACTTACTACAAACATCTAACTCTCCCTTTTAAGAGAATATTTACAATTTGGTTATTAATTTCTCTTGAATTATTAAACTCCATTTATATATTATATGCATTCAATCTCCTTTTCAAAATACTCGAATTACTTGTCAAATAAAATAATCACAAGTAAGTAACACTCATAAATATGATAAACTAATTATAAAATATGAATCTTAAATTTTCTTGAACATTACAAAATATTTACATATTTAATAAAATTATATTTGTTCACTTCAAATCACAAATCTAAATCTATTACAGTCTTCATATATTGTTTTTTTTGAGTGTGTGGTACCAGGGATTGAACCCAGAGGCATTCCACTTCTGGGCTACACCCCCAGCCCTATTATATTTTATTTTTTATTTTGAAACAGTACCTCACTAAGTTGCTGAGGTTGGCTACTAGCCTGTAATATGCCTGTTTCCCAAGTACTGGGATTACAAGCATGTGTCACCATACTTGGCATATAGATGTTTGTAAATTGGTATCATGGCCAGGCTTGGTGGTACATGCTTGTAATCCCAGTACTTGGGAGGCTGAAATGGGAGAATTGCAGGTTTGAGGAAAGCCTCAGCAAGTAGTGAGACTCTCGTCAACCTAGGTAGAATGTCCTTGGGTTCGATCCCCAATAGCACAAAATATAAAATAAAAAATAAAAATAAATAAATAAATTGGTATCACAAGGATAACCTGTTAGTCATTCTAAAATGTCAAATTATCTTAAAGTTTACAAAAGGTTAGAATGCCAAATACTAATATGCATAAATATTTCTAAACATAAATAAGAATAATAGTCCTCTGGATTTAATTTATGGCATTGTTTTCATTAGCATTGTACTATCCTGAGTCTAAAAGAAACTTAGGTTTAACTAAGTAATTTTTCAGGCTCAGGTGAGCTAGCTGGGTTGCTCCTTTAGATCAGGGTACTCTCACAAAATATATAAGTGAGGTAGCTTATAAACAAGAGAAAGCTACTTCTTACAGTTCTAGAGACTGGAAAATCAAGATGTTGGCAGATACTTTTATCTAGGGAGGGCTGATTTAATGGTTTGTGGATAGCACTTTCTTGCTGTGTACTCATGTGGTGGGAGGGGTAAACTAGCTCCATCATGCGTTTTTAATAAGGGCACCAATACTATTCATGAAGGCTCCCAAGGAGATCCACCTCTTCCTACTATCAACTTTGAGAATAGGATATCAATGAATGGAGGTGAGGGGTGGGGGCACAAACATTTATAGCAGATACCTTTGCAGTGAACCAAGTGGCTTGTCTTGAGAGGTTCTGCCAGGAGACAGGACATCAGAGCAGTATTTGTTGGAACTGCTTAAATATGCTGAATCTGCTGGGCGTGGTGGCGCACGCTTGTAATCCCCATGCTTGGGAGGCGGAGACTGGAGGATCACGCAGGTTTGAAGCCAGCCTCGCTGTTTTAAGAGAACCTGTTTCCAAATAAAATATAAAATAGGTCTGGGAGTGTAGCCAGGGTTCCATCCCCAGTACCACACACACACACACACACACACACACACACACACACACACACTATATATATACACACACACATACATATATATATACATATATATATATACATATACGTATATATATACATATATACATGTATTTATGTATGTATGTGTGCATATATATATTGAACCTTCCTTAATGCCATCCAGTAGGAACCCCACACTTAAACCGGGCATGGTGGCGCACGTTTGTAGTCCCTGCGCTTGGGAGGCTGAGACAGGAGGATCATGCAGGTTCGAAGCCAACCTCAGCTGGCTTAAGAGACCCTGTCTCCAAATAAAATATAAAATAGGTCTGGGAGTGTAGCCCAGAGGTAGAGGGCCCCTGAGTTCCATCCCCAGGACCACCAAAACAAACAAACAAAAAACCCGCACCTCCCTATGTTCAAGTGGGATGGTCTTGCCACTGTTCATGTCTACAAATTCTGGTTCCACTATTTCTTCCAAACAATTTGAGTTTGTACACAACTTGTAAGATTCCTGATAAACATGACTAGACTTGATTACTTTTTAACATGCTTCATTTTATCTGGAATCATTTTCATTTTTTTCTTTTCTAATGGGGTTCCAATCTGTATAGAAATTAACTGTGCACTCTCTGTAATTCGAACACAAAACCATTTTGGTTGGGTAATAGTCATATAACTACTATCATTACCTATTCCAGCATTTCTCAAATTGTGTTCTACCCATGATCCGCATATAGCTTGTGCTTTTACAAATATAACATTAAAGAAGTTCCAACATTAAAGAAGTTTGGGAAATGACACATATTAAATCTGCCTTCTAGAGATTTGTGATGCTCATTAGCATATTAAAAACTGAGAAACTACCAGGTGCAGTGGTACACAACCGTAATCCTAGTACTTGTGAGGCTGAGGCAGGAGCATCACAGATTTGAAGCCAGCCTCAGCAACTTAGTGAGGCTCTCTACAACACAGTGAGACCCTGTTTCAAAATAAATAAAATAGGGCTAAGGTGGAATGCCCCTTATAACACACACACATGCACACACACACACACCTTGCAGTATGAAAATCTTATGAACCCACTGAACATGTTTTTAAAAATGCTTCAAAATCTTGAAAACCTAGCCTCCTATGGAACAGTTTGGTAAATTGTGTTTGGGAAAATGTTTTTATTTCTTGATCTTTTATTTCATTTTTTTTCTTTTCTTTTCTTTTCTTTTCTTTTTTTTTTTTTTTTGGTGGTACTGGGGTTCCTGAAAGCCCTTCTACACTCCCAGACCTATTTTTACATTTTTATTTGGAAACAGGATCTCCTAAACCAGCGCGCGCGCGGCTGGCTTCAAACCTGTGTGATCCTCCTGTCTCTGCCTCCTAAGCGCAGGGATTACAAGCGTGTGCCACCACACCCGGCTTTTATTTCATTTTTTTAAGACAAAGTTTTAGATTTGTAGCCAAATGACCTAATATTTTTCTTTCCCTAACTTTATTCTACCCAGCCACAGGCAGAACCGAACTGCAATGGAAACAGAAACTCCTCACTCGAGAGGGCAAGAGAACATGATGTCCTGAGGGAATGCCCCTACAGAAAGAGAGGGAAAGTTACTGAAAGTTACCCTTTCTGTAATCTTTTGGGGTAAAAATGAGACGATGCAAAAACTTAAGAACACTGCTCCTAGGGCCCAGGAGCTCCCTTCCCATCATATGCAGTCTTCTATTATTGTGAGTGGGCCTTGAATCGAAAAGTAGGAACACTGTTCATACCAGTGTTGAGTGTATTATTATAATAAAAAACAAATTTGATTTGATACATACATTTGACAATAGGTATAACAGGCACAGTGCTGAGAGAGAGAAATTAAGTTCTAGGGCTTGACTCTGCCCTCATTGTACGATTAGAAAAGACTTCAAATGGCTCAGAAACTCAGTTAGCAGTGATAAAATTGGGACGATATTAACTACATTATTCCAGAGCAAATTTTTAAACTGTTTATCAATCAGCTCTGTAAGGACACTAACCCATCAGAATAGAGAAGAGCAGGTACATCAGATCCCTCTTCTATTAGGCAGCCTCAGAGCTTGTGTCCTCATTTGATGGACATTTATGCATACCTACTCTGAGCCAGTTATTCCATAGGACTTTTGTATGCATCAAATTAAATGCTTGTAAAAGCAGCTCACAACCTCCATATAAAGATTATGTTTTAGTCATTATTATTCTGTATAGTAAAGGACATTAAGAACAAGGAAGGAGGGAGGCCTCTTAAACACATTTCACAGGTTTCACGGGTTTGCCTGCTCTATAGAGTGGTCTGGCCTAAGTGTGAGAGCAACTTCTCCTGGAGCTAAAATGGACTAAAGAAGCAGAGACCTCCAAGACCAGCCATGACTAAGCTCAACCTTAGAACATCAACAATACTAAGAGCTTGCACTGTATTGGGTACTTACTATGAGAAAGCCTTGTTCAAAACAATTTTTGCTGATTAATTCATTTAAATTTTTTTTTGGTGGTACTGGGGTTCCTGGAAACCCTTATATCTTGGAGCTACACTCCCAGACCTATTTTATACTTTTTAAAAATTTTATTTGGAAACAGGGTCTCTTAAGCCAGAGAGGCTGGCTTCAAACCTGCACGAAGTTTGCACCACCACACCCAGCTAATTCACTTAATTCTTACCACATCCTGAAGTGAAAACTATCATCGCCCCCTTCCACAGATGAGGAAACAGAACCATAGATCAACTGAGCAACCGAGGTCCTCTAGATAGTAAATGGCAGACATGGATTTTTTTTTAGGCGGGTAAGCTCATGTCTTTAGCCACCACTGCATACAACAAACAAATCCAAGCTTGACAAGGAAAGAAGAGACTTGTTAAAGAGCTGGAAGCCAGAGAGAATTGTGGGTCACCAAGCAGATGTTACAAGCCAAAGGAGTCCAAAGAAGCAAACTTTTCCACTGTTCCTGTAGGAACATGAAGGCCTGGGGCTCCAGAGGCTCCTAACTGAGGGGAACCTTGCCCCAAGCCTTGAGAACTCAATACAGCAGCTTGTGGAGGCACAGCACTATTCCTGCAGGTAGTTACAAGGAAAAAGAAAGGAAGAATCAGAACAACCCCTCCATCCAGCTGGGAAAGAGCACTCAGTTCCCCACTTCAATGGGTTTGCCTTTGGGTAGAAGATTCTCTCTCTTGCTGAGGATGTGAACCTGGAGCAGAGGGCTGGGCCAGTGCTCCCTTCAAGAGAAAATGAGCAGGGGATAGAGAGAAAGAGGGCAAGGAAAGGACAACGGGAGGTCTGTAGGCCAGAAGACTTACTGTCAGTAACTATTTTAGGCTTTGTGGGCCATATTTTCTTTGTCATTCTCCTCCCTCTCAACCTTTTGCAATGTATATGCTTTAGATAGCAGGAGCTAGATTTAGTCTGTGGGTTATAGTTTGCTAATTTCTGCTTTAAAGATATCATCCATAAAGGTGAATCTGATCCTGCCCTCTTCTCCCTTGTTGGCCACTTAACTTGGATTAGGGCGTCCCTAGAAGCGAGAGAGGCACTCGGATGTGGGGAAAAGGTATTAAGAGCCGACTAGGGTGATGCTTCATGAAACTTGAGGTATGTCCCACAGAGATGCTGTAGAACTAATACTGTTTGGCAACCCAAAGTTTTGCTCTGGGAATTTTTATGCCATGCGTAACTGCACACATGAGCAACTTTGCAAGAATTATGTTTCATGCCACATTCCATTTGAGAACTGATGCCCGAGACAATGTTGCAGCAGCAATGGAACTCACATTACTCTGTCCCAGGGAAAATGGAGCCGCAACCTTTCCTTCTCAGAACCCCAAAATGGAGCCGGTTGTGGTGGTGCAGGCTTGTAATCCCCGTGCTTGGGAGGCGGAGACAGGAGGATCGCGCAGGTTCTAAGCCAGCCGCGCTGGCATATGAGACCCTGTTTCAAAAATATAAAATAGGTCTGGGAGTGTAGCTCGGAGGTAGAAGGGCTTCCAGGAACCCCAGTACCACCAAAAAGAAGAACCCCCAAATGGAATCTCTCAGTCTCTTTGAGAAGGGTTTGCCCCAGCAAAAAAGGAAGTGTATCATGTAGTAAACTTAACTTTTCATTACAGTGTGTCTTTTAAAGACTTTGCAATAAGGTAGCACTGCTGTGGAGGTAATAAGCAACTTTATATATCTTGTTATTAGAAGGACAAATCTTTGTCCTACCATCTGTTCCATATTCAGACATAGAACAGTCTTCTCTTCCCACCTTGAACATGAGCTGTTAACCACCAAATCTATGCTTAAATAGCTTAAAGTCCTGGTTTTAAGACAGAGAAGTAAAAGGAGGGGAGGAAGTTCATAAAAACATGTTTTTACCCAAGAATTGACAGGAATCCATGACTTAAAATAATTATTAGCATTTCCCAACACATCTAACGTTAATTCCTGCGTCAGAGAAACTTATAATAGAATACAAAGAAAAGTTATTGATATGACACTAAGGACAGAAGAGTTTCGTTTAGTTTGGCATTGTTTGATTTAGTACTGGACATTGAACCCAGGGGCACTCTACCAAGTTACACTGCTAATAATTTTTTTTTCTCTTTTTTTAGGGGTCTGGGAGTGGAACCCAGGGGCATTCGACCTCTGAACTACACCTCCTGCCCTACTTTTTATTCTTTATTTTGAAACCAGGTCTCACTGAGTTGCAGAGGGCCTCGCTAAGTAGCTGAGGCTGTTCCCAAACCGCAATCCTCCGGTCTCAGCCTCCTGAATGCTGGGATTACAAGCATGCGCCACCATGCCCGGCTGCTAATAATTATTATAATTGTTTTTGTTATTATTTTGAAACAGGGTCTCACTAAATTGCTGAGGCTAGCCTCCAAACTGTGATCTTTCTGCCTCAGCCTCCCAAGTACTAGGATTACAAGAATGTGCCAACAAGCCTAGCCAGAAGAGTTTTTAACAGGATCAAGAAGTTTAGGAAGAGAAAAAATAAATAAGAGGGAGGAAGAATACAGACACACATCACCAGGGAAGCTTTTGTCCACTTTAGCTGAGAGGATTTAAAGGGGCCATTGGCTCGGACAGAAAGGTCTTGAGAACAATTTTCCCTACTCCACACCCCACTTGGAGCCTGCCTTTAAAGGCATCCTGGGGAAACACCTACTGAATTCATTGCATAGCAGATGCATGGAGCTCTCCCCGATAAGGGCTCTGGGGATAACCAAGACATGCCTACTAGACTTCAGACAGTAAAAAGATAATTGCCCTACACTACATTTTAGGATTATGGTTTGTGGAGTTTTTTTTTTTTTTTTTTTTTTCTTTTTTGGTGGTACTGGGGTTCCTGGAAGCCCTTCTACCTCTGGGCTACACTCCCAGACCTATTTTTACATTTTTATTTGGAAACAGGGTCTCCTAAGCCAGCGCGTGCGGCTGGCTTCGAACCTGCGCAATCCTCCTGTCTCTGCCTCCCAAGCGCGGGGATTACAAGCGTGCGCCACCACGCCGGGCTCAGTTTGTGGAGTTTTTAAAATTATAAATTACTGTCTACTTGGAGTATTCTAGGTAAATTAACACCTGGAACTCTGAAATAAATTTGACCTTTGAGATCTCAAGTCTTAGGAATTGATAAAAAACTATGCATATTTGGAAATCTCTCACTGTCAGTAACCTCCACACTGTCCCTGCTTACTTTCCAGCTCTCCTCCCCAACATTTGTGCAAGGCAGTTAACAGACTTGTAATGCCTCAGCTCTCTGCAGCTTCATGTTCTCTGGCCACTGCCCTGCCTCCCATCTGGGAGCCCTCTGCCCCTGGGCTCAGTGGGGACGTCACACCAAGACTCAGGTTCTTCGAATGTGCCATTCTCCCCTGCCACCACCCAGGCTTTGCCATTGCCTGGAACACTCTTCTTTCCAAAGTGCCAGCCTCTACCCCTCTCTTCCTCTAGTTACCTTACTCTTGGTGTGTGTGTGTGTGTGTGTGTGTGTGTGTGTGTGTGTGTGTGTATGCGCATGCACATGCTGGGGCTTGAATCTTGAGGCATTCTATCTCTGAGCTATACCCCAAGCCCTATTTTTTATTTATTTATTTATTTATTTATTTATTTATTTATTTATTTGGTGGTACTAGGGGTGAAACCCAGAGGCTTTCTACCTCCAGGCTATACTCCCAGACCTTTTTTTAAAAATATATTTTATTTGGAAACAGGGTCTCACTAAGTTGCTGAGAGCCTCACTAAGTAGCTGAGGCTGGCTTCGAACCCGTGCGATCCTCCTGTTTCAGCCTCCCAAGCGCAGGGATTACAAGCGTGCGCCACCACGCCGGGCCTATTTTATTTTTATTTTGAAACAGGGTCTCATTAGGTTGATGAGAGTTTCACTACTTGCCAAGGCTGTCCTCAAACCTGCAACCCTAATGTCTCAGCCTCCTAAGTACTGGGATTACAGGTGTACAACACCATGCACTTTATTACTCTTCCGGGTCTTCACATCATCACTTCCATGGGGAAACTTTCCTGACCACCTTTTGACCAGGTCCGATTTCTCTATTATTTGTATAAACTTTTTTTTTTTAAAAAAATAATGAAACTCTGTGCATTTCCTGTGCTAAAAGCACAGTCTTACACAGCAGCCATTTTGCATCTATTTGTCTGTCTATTTGATGAATGGTCCATCTCATCCCCTAGACCATGAGTTTCATAATGGCAAAGATTGGGCCAGATAAGTGAGCTACTATTATTAGATACACCTGAAACAGCATCTCAGCTTTATATTTGGAGTCATTTAGAATACTATCTATAAGTTCACTACTTATAAAATTGACAAAAAATAAAATATCAACAAGTTCACAGTATGATCCAAGCCAGGCAATATGGTAAACTCATAGAAACACGAGAAATAAAGTTATTGGATGAATATGGTTTATTGCTTGAATAATCAATTTATTCACTGATTAGTGTGAGAGTAGTTCGGGAAATATTTTTATGTCATAACAAAGAAAAATTATGAAGCTTTAAAATTAAAAAAGAACCTGGTGCAGTGGCACATGTCTGTGATCCCAGCAACTTGGGAGGCTGAGGCAGGAGGACTTCAAGTTCAAGACCAACCTTAGCAATTTGGTAATACTCTGTCTCTAAAATAAAAAATAAAAAGGGCTGCTTGTAGCTTGGTGATAGACTACCCCTGGGTTCAATTCCCAGTGCCACAAGTATGTAAGGCGGAGGGAGAAGGAAACCTGTTTAAGATAAAAATAAAAGAGAACAGAAAAGGAGGAGGCAGAAAAGAAATTTTCAATAACATTTGAGCCATATGGGTCAAGAATTCAGGGAATACTCCTCAAACAGCCCTACCCCACCTTCCAATCAGCCTCCAGGGGCATGAGTTCCACCATTATATGTAGCTTGTGTGTGTGTGTGTGTGTGTGTGTGTGTGTGTGTGTGTGTGTGTGTGTTTACTGGAAATTAAACCCAGGGACATTCTAACTCTGAGCCACACTCCCTGCCCTATTTCATTTTCTTTCTTTCTTTCTTCCTTCCTTTCTTTCTTTCTTTCTTTCTTTCTTTCTTTCTTTCTTTCTTTCTTTCTTTCTTTCTTTTGAAACAGAATTTTGCTAGGTTGCTGGGAGTCTCACTACTGCTGCTGCTGTCCTCCAACCTGCAATCCTCCTGTCTCATCCTCTCAGGTACTAGGATTTCAGGCAGGTACCACCATGCCTGTCTCTATGTAGTGTTTTATACAGAAATATTAAAATGTGCTTAAGATAAAGCATTATAAAAGCACATTCTATGTATTATTTTTTCTAATTTTTTAAAATGTGAGATTAGAATATTAGTAATAATTAAGACCCATGCCCACATCCTAGCAATTTTTTAAGTCTAAATCAATATGTAAGCCAGGCATAGTAGCTCACGCTTGTAATCCTAGTACTTGGGAGACTGAGACAGGAGGATCCCAGGTTCATAGCCAACCTCAGTAACTTAGCGGGGCCATCTGCAACTTAGTAAGACCGTTTCAAAATAATATTTTAAAAAAGGCTGGAGGTGTAACTTGGAAGTAGAATGCCCCATAAGTTTCATTCCCAGTACCACAAAAAATAAAAAAAATAAATTAATGGTAAAGCATTTTCTAAAGTGGATAATCTCAATTTAAATTACATATAGCCACAGGCAGATCAGGCTTATACTTAGTTAAAAATGTAAGTTAACTCCCCAGATTTATTTAATCTAAAATAGGTATGTAACAGCATGAAAGGAAAAGTTTGCAAAAGGCCTGGTAGACCAAAATGTTTAATGAACAGTGTTTTGTTAGTTTTCACAGAGATGTGCTAGAGAAATTTAAAAGTGCCACGAACAGTAGGAATGATATTTGCGGCTCTGGACAGCTTTGGGTTGGAATTCAAATATTTGACCTGAAACCTCCTTAAAACTTGTGCACTAAATGGAATGCTGACAACTAGAACAGATATCCCAATTCATACATGTGCCTGCACACATGTGAGGGAGAAAAATAGAATTTAGGGATTTGTTTCTTTTATGTGAAGATGATTTCCTTCAACTTTAATCCGGTAATTTAGCATTCATAAAATAAATCATTTACAATTTAAGCAAAATAACACCAGATTTTTGCAAAGCTATAGAAAATGACTTGTGGGGGCTAAAAAGACAGAGGGGAAGGAACAAACGTATGGAGGCTTTGTTCTATTCCCAAGGGCTGGCAGTTTTTAGAGGACTCGCAAATCACTATTTATGACTCACACACTCCACCAACTCCTCCAAGCTCTCATTTCACCAGTGCTTCTTATGTTATTCTAGGTTTTAGAGGCATTGCTTCCCACTGTTTTATAAACACATGCCTTCTCTGCAGAGACCTTGAGAAAGATGGGCTAACGCAGGGGGACCAGGACATTTTTCACCCAAACTGACCTAACTTCTCCTAAGTAACTCATGAATTAGTTGCCATTGAGGTACCAGTTCCCTTTATTGGCCATGTATGCCTGATTTCCCCAGCTCTCAGCTGTGACAGTAAGCTTCCAGCTACAAAAGGCCATGTTCCCTCCTCTAAACAAGGACTCAACAGAATTTGAAACTTTTCTCATTTGCCCCTACCTGAATACTTCTGATCTCTCCAGCAGCATTTCATACTGCATTCCTGCAGGGAGGCCAGGCTACCTGTGCATCTTCCTTTTCCTTAGGTCCTCTGAGCACAGCATGTCTGCTACCCTCTTGCATCAGAGATGTGGACACAGTATGACTCAAAGGCCTGGCTTGTCCCAGTCAGAGAGTGAAACCTACTTCTGAACGGAACTGTCCAACCCATTTTCTTGGAAGCAAAACTTTGTTTCATTCCTTCTACAGCCCTACCTTCTCTGACCTGCTCTTTGTCACTTCAGCCCTTATTTTCCCATATTCTCCCTTTAGCTCTAACTTTCTTTCTTGTCTAGCTTTTATTGGAGTGTGTGTGTGTGTGTGTGTTTGTGTGTGTGTGTGTTACTGGGAATTGAACCCAGGGGCATTCTATCTCTGAGCTACATCCCCAGCCCTATTTTATTTTTATTTTTTAAACAGGGTCTCACTAAGTTGTGGGTGTTCTTACTAAGTTGCTGAAGCTGGCTGAGAACCTGCCATCTCCCTGTCTCAGCCTTCCCAGCACCCTGAGACTACAGGTGTAGCCACCACACCTGGCTTCTTCAAATAGAGAAACTGGATTTTTCAGTTTCTCTATTTGATCTCTAGCTTGATTTTCAGCTTTAATCTGGATCCTTCTCTGATTCTGTTTGGCCTGAACGGTTGCTGGTTTCCTGCTGCCTCTTCCTTCCTTCAATTCATATCACTCTGACTCTGCCCACTCCCCCAAAGCATCTTCACACACAGGTATGCACATGTTGCAGAGAAGCATTCAGATCAGTTAGTATGTGGCTAGGATATGCAGATTCCTTTTCTACTGACTGGAACTAATACTGGTGTCATGGAGTAATAATGAGGTCTAGGGATAGTGATTTTATTTTTATGGGAAGATCACTCAGGGAGGGCTGTAAAACAGCTGGGTAGCCAATGGCAGACTTGCTTCCCACCAATATAAAACTCCACTTGCTCCCTACTATACATTGCAATTTCATTAACAATGGGAAGTTCTATCAACAAGTATATATAATGCCACTTCTGCTGAGCAAGAAAGAAAGCTATTGTCTGCCTCTTTTAATCCGCATAGGTCTGCCTTCCCCACCAAAATCCACCCAAGCTCCTTACTTTATCCCCTACCCCAGGGTAGTTCCTAGTCATTCAAATGGCTGGCTCCAATGCCTGGGAGGGGATCCAGTGTTTATAATGCAGCGATTCTAAATGCTACCTTCTTGGGAAGAATCTTCCAGCAGACTACTAAGCTTGTTAGACACTGAATGAGTTATGGAAGAGGGTTTAGATTCTTACTCCCTGGAGGTCTCTAAAAGCAGAATGTATTCCCATCTGTCTGGGATGATTATGTTGGATAGTGCTGGTAGGCTGGGGGATAGATCAGCTCAGCATCTACAAATATTTATGTAACTCTTGGGCATTTATGATACTAGATGCTAGATTCCATATATATTAAAAGATAATTTTAAAAACATTGCACCTACCTTCAAAGAAATTTTTAACTAATGAAATAAAAGGCTTGTATGGCAAACAAGTAATGTAATGAATATCAGCAGTACTTAAATTCTCAAACCACATAGTCCTCTCGTTTTCTTTCTCTTCTCATATTCCCTAGTTTTGGTTGGGGGTCACTCAGAACAAGATTTTCAGTGAGCGAATTTTTCTAGTTCATATTTTTCAGGAGCTTGTGAATGATTCAAAATGGGAGCAGTTATCAGAGAAATTAAGTGGGGCAGAAAGCACATAGTGGCCTTAGTTCTCTCATGCAGAAAGCAAGAGGCTGCTGGGTTTAGTCTCAAAGGATCCTTCACTTTCTAACACCTTGGTTTCTAGGTCAGGGAGTAATTAGAGTCAAGGGGGACAAAAGGATTATATGGAGGTAGGAGGAAAGCGAATTATTGAAGACTTTTCCCATCAGAGCCATAAAATAATATTGACCAGGAGTCCATTTGAGGCCAGCTTTTCAGTAGACAAATAAGGTTATATTCTTCCAGAGCTAGCAGGATCATAGACATGCCCTGTGGCTGAGAAGTGCACATTGATGTGCAGGCAGAACTAGAACCTAGTCACATTCCACCCCTCTCCTGAGGGAAGCACAGAGGCTGTAGCCCTCTTGTACTCTGTCGTCTCACATCTGTGCTGTCTGGAATACTCAGAGGCCAAGTTGAGGTCACAGTTATACATTCATTCCCATGGCCCTGCAAGAATACAGGCTCTATCCTTTGTCCTCCTCACTCATGAGAGGAGAGCCATAGAGGGCCTCTGCTAGTCCAGCCAGGTCCTTGTGCCCTCTTGGTGTTGAATTAGAGTGAGAAACACCAGTGCTATGCATGGGTGCAGGGCTTGAGCAGCAGAAGCAGGCAGGACTGTAGCCTCCCTCAACCTACCTAAAAGCAAAACAGCCCTACTAATGAGAAAGTCTTGAAAAACTGTATGTATGTGTGTCTCTGTACAAAGAAAAGGAGGGATTTAAGTGCATTTTAGCAGTTTCTCTATTTTTTCTGTGAATGCAAATATATGGTTGGACCAAATCTCATCATTATTTAATTCTAAACATAGTTTTTTGTTTTAATTATTTTTATAATACTCATGATTGAACACAGGGTGCTCTACCACTGAGCTACACCTGTTGTCCTTTTTATTTTTATTTTATTTTTATATAGGATCTTGCTGAGTTGCTGAGGCTGGCTTCAAACCTGAGATTCTCCTATCTCAGCCTCCTAAGTACTGGGATTACAAGCTTGAACCACCATGCCTGGCAAGAGACAGGGTCTTTCTAAGTTGTTTAGCCTGGCCTCAAACCAGTGAGCCTCCTGCTTCAGCCTCCAGATTAGCTGGAATGACAAGTGTCTACTACCATGCCCAGTTGCCCATATTATTTTTTAACCAAAACATGTCATTTGAATTTACATAGGCAAACAAGTTGGAACATAAATTTAATTTTTCAAGAATTCAGGAAAGAATTAACTACTATAACAAAGTGGATTTTAACTTGCTTCACTCATATTGAATATATATATATACGGATATATACAGACACAGATATATGCCTAAATTGTTCAATATATAACAGATCAAACCTCCCATTTTATTTATTCAACCATTTTAATCTATTATATAACATTAAATATTTAAAGTAAAACTCTAAGATTTTAATTTTATCTACTTTACATTTTTGGCTTCTAAACATATTGTACAACTAAATTATTTTCAACATTAAAGAGGACCTTTTTGTGTAACTTAGTATAGTAAGAATTTTTTTTTTTGCAATTCTCTCATTAAACAGCTGTATTTTTGTTTTTGTTTTTGTGGTACTGGAGATTGAACCCAGGGGCATTCTACCTCTGAGCTACATCCCCATCCCAGTTTTCTTTTTATTTTGAAATGGGTCTGACTAGATTGATGAGAGTCTTATTATTTTCTGAGGCTGTCCTCAAACCTGTGATCCTCCTGTCTCAGCCTTCCAAGTACTGGGATTATAAGTGTGCACCACCACACCCAACTTTCTATCTTATATTTTATTAAGAAACATGGTCTTACTAAGTTGTGGAGGGCCTCACTATAAGTATCTTAGACTGGCTGCAAATCTGCGATTATTCTGTTTCAGTCTCCCAAATACTGGGATTACAGGACTGCGCCACCATACCTAGCTCAACAGTTGTTTTTTAAGTGATGATTTACTAAAGTTCCTGATAGTGCAATATATATATATATATATATATATATATATATATATGGATTTTTTTTTTTTTTTGCAGGTCTGGCGATGGAACCCAGGGGCATTTGACCTCCGAGCTACACCCACTGCCCTATGGTTTTTTTTTTTGTTTTTTTTTTTTTCTGAAACAGGGTCTCACTAATATGCAGAGGGCCTCACTAAGTAGCTGAGGCTGTCTGCGAACCACGATCCTCTGGTCTCATCTCCCGAATGCTGGGATTACAAGTGTGCGCCACCACCCCAGGTTGCAGGAGATTTTAAGTATAGGAGAATGGGTAATGATACATCTTTTATTTAATGAACTGGTTCTCCTACTGGATGTTTATTTAGTACATATTCCCAACTTCAGATATGGAACTAATTTTATTCTTCATAGTAATTAATGATGGCCAGCTTTAGAGACATGGGAATTCATTTGTGGTGCCGTGAATGCGCGTGGGGAAGCAGCGCACGGCGAGGCTTCCTTTGATTATGCCAAACCTTTGGGATCAGGCTGACTCAGGAGCTTCAAGGGTTGGAGTAGGGCTGAAGCTCCAATTTCCCCCTGAGCTCTGAGTCTTTGAGCAGTTTACTTAACCAGTCTAAACATTTTGTCTCTTTGTTATCTAAGGGTAATATTTACTTTGCAGAGTATTTTAAATATTATATGAATTGTTAATCATACTGTTTATTACACTAGATATTTGATAAATGGCAGATGGATATATGAGTGTCCTCTCCTTTTGCTTCCTCCTCAAACCATGAACCCCTTGAGGGTTAGAATTACAGCCTCTGGCACAGTTTGTCGAACCTGATGCTGATCAATATTTGAGTGAAAATTTTCTTTTCTTTTTTTTTGTGTGTGGGTCGGAGGATGGAACCCAAGGGCCTCTGAGCTACACCTTCTGTCCTATTTTTAATTTTTTATTTTGAAACAGGGTCTCACTAAGTTACAGAGTACCTCACTAAGTAGCTGAGGCTGTCTGCAAACTGTGATCCTCCCGTCTCAGCCTCCCAAATGCTGGGATTATAAGCCTGAGCCACCACGCCTGGCGAAATTTTTCATTTTTGAAAGGCTTTTAAAATAATCTCTCCTTTAGAGGTCCAGGCCTTTGCATTTGACTTTTCTTTCCCTTCAGCTTCTTTTTTTTTTGTTTTGTTTTGTTTATTTGTTTTTTTTAAATTGGTGCACTGTATTCATACATCATAGTAGGATACATACTTTTGTAGACATACATGCACACTTTTCCCAGTCAGCCCCCACCCAATTCCCACCCCATTCTCTCCCTATCCCTCCCTCCCATGCTTGGCTTAGTAGTTGACATCTAGAATTATGGCAATTTATCTAAAATTAAAAATGATAATCTCACATAACAGTTTCATTTGTCTGATACCAAGCTTTTGATGACTTAAAGATAACATTTCAATATTTCTTTTTGCTTTCTTTCTTACCAGAGAATATTTTTTTCTATTTTTTAGGTGAAACTATCATATATTTATATATTTATTTTTCAGAAAAAAATCTATCCTAATATGGAATATGGACTCTAGGTACCCAAAACGATCTTGAAAAAGAACAAAGCTAGAAGATATATATTTTCTGATTTCAAACCATATAAAGCTACAATAATTGAAACAGTGTAGTACTATTCTAAAGGCAGATATATAAACCATTGGAGATAAATAAAAGCCTAGAGCTAAATTCTTCCCTATATTGTCAAGTTATTTTTGACAAGGTTCCCACGAACATTTGGTGGTAGAAATATTAATCTTTTAACTAAATATTGTTAAAAATAATAAGTACAAGGAAAAGAATAAAATTGGACCCTTACCTAATCCCATATACAAATATTAACTCAAAATAGATAATAGACCTAAATATAAATCTTAAGACTATAAACTTTTAGGAGAAAATCTGGGTCATTAAACCTCACAACATTGAAATTGGCAGTGATTTCTTGGTTATGATTTCAATGGCACAGGCAACAGAGGAGTATACAAACTCCCTAAAAAATAAAAAAAATTGTATATCCAAAGACAATGTAAACAGAGTTAACAGTTACTAATAGAATGGGATAAAATATTTCCAAATGCTGTATCTGAAGGTATATTAATATTCCAACTAGAAATCCTAAAAATTAACAATAAAGGCAAACAATACCATTTAGAGATAGGTAAAAGACTAACATAAATAATGAATGTCCACAGATAACCAATCTTAGTTGTCTGTTGGATGGAAAATCTTGTTTCTCTGGTTCTGGTGTGTGTTACCTATTTCTTCTTTGTAGTTAATCTCTTTGAGTATTTTCTCTAGTGCTGGTTTTGAAGACATAAATTCCTTCAGTTTCTGTTTGTCATGGAAGCTTCTTATTTCTCCATCTAACTTGATAGAAAGTTTTGCTGGGTAGGAAATTTTTGGCTGGAAGTTGTTTTCTTTCAGAGTTTGGAATATGTTACTCCAAGACCTTCTGACTCTCATGACTTGGTTTGGGAAGTCTGGAGTGATTCTAATTGGTTTGCCTCTGAATGTCACTTGGCCCTTTGCTTTTGTTGCCTTTAAGATTCTCTGCTTGGATTCCACATTGGTCATTTTGACAATTATGTGGCGTGGGGATCCTCTTCTCCGATCCTGTCTAAAGGGAGTTCTATAAGTTTCCTGGACCTGTGTATCAACCTCTTGCTCTATGTCTGGAAAATTTTCTGCTATTACTTCCTTGAAGAGATTGTTGATCCCTTTGGTTTCACTTTCTTTTCCCTCCTCTATTCCAATTATTCTTAGGTTAGCTCTCTTAAAATGGGCTCATATTTCTTCAATATCAGATTCCTGCTGTCGGATATTTTCTTCTAGATTAGAAACTACGCGTTTATTTTTGGTTTGCTCATCTTCTAAGAGTGAGATTCTGTTCTCCATGTGTTCTAATCGGTTGTTTGTGCTTTGAATTGAGGCCTTTACTTCATTAATTGCATCCTTTATCTCTTTTTGGCTCTCTCTGAGTTCTTTTTGAAGCACCTCTATTATTTCTACAGTTATTTTCCTGATTTGATCTTCTAGAAATCTCTGATTTTCTGTTTTATCGGGTTCTGATGTTGTGGGGTTGTGGGCATTTATTGTTCCAGTATTATTCCTCTTTCCCATGATTTCGGATGTTTGTGCCTTCTCTGGGTTCTTCCCTTGGGTCACTATGACTTCACTTAAGGTGTTCTGGATCTCGAGTCAGTAGTATCTCAGACCCCACTACTCCTTTACTGGGTTTTATCACAGAGTATCCAACCCAGAGAGTCGATAGAGGCTGCTTTAGACTGTGCGGGGTGCCAGGTTGCACGTTCTCCTATGGTGTGATATCTCTGCCACCGCCCCTCCCCCATTGGGTCAAGTCCCAGGGAGTACAGTACTGGGATTTCTCCTCTGTGGCCCGCAATTTGACTCACTGTTCTTGAGTACGCAGATGTAGCTGTACTGGCCTCGCTGAATTCGGTGCTGCTGCCGCCGGTGGCAATATGGCGCCGCTGCTATGCCCTCGGCTGTGGGGCTGGTGTTTTTCTTCTTGGTTTTGATTTCCACTCTGAATCCCTGCAGCGTGTGCTGAGCTTGGCCACTGGGAGCTTTAGATGCTCTCTGCGCGGAGAAATCCCGCCTGGCTGTTCCGCAGTGGCTCACCTCAGCTTGTTGTAGCTGTCCCGTGAATTCGCCGGTGCCGCCGGCAGTATGGCGCTGCTGTCGCGTCTGCTGCGTCCTCGGGCATGAGGCCGGTTATCTCCTCTGTGGCTCTGTTCTCAGTCTGCTTTCTCTCTGGAGCCTGGTGATTTTTTGTTTCACTGGTGATGGTGTTTTCTGGCTATCAGGCGCTGATTTTGTGGTAATGGAGATTTGTTGTTAGCGGGGCTCTTAAGCCCCGCTTTTCTCGGTCACCATCTTCCCGGAAGTCTGTCCCTTCAGCTTCTTAAAGTCTAATTTCTTGATGTCTAGAAGCACTTTTAATGCTATTGGACATCATTGAGTCTAAGGTGATCTGAGGCTTTTCTCCTCAGACCCCATATCCATGTCATAATGAGTTTCTCATTTTTCTTTCACTTAGATGTAAATTAAAAGTAGCAGTCTGGTTATTTTCTGTGACCTATAAGAAATGAAATTGTCAGGAAAATAAGTTACTTGTTTTTCCTTTGCTTTTTTTTTTTTTATCACAATAAGACCTCTAACAGAGGCTTTGGTAGTTGAAGCCCCCTTTCCTACTGAGTCTTGTTTGTGCCAATTTTGCATTTTGTTGAGGGAATGTAAAGTTAATGCAAGTTAATTTTGTCTGATTCTAGGCAAATATCCCATTATTAGGATAGCATGGGCTTAAGAAGGTATTAACTGTGGATGCTCTATTCCTTTTCAAGAATTACAGTATCCTTGCATTCTTGCTTCATCCATCCCCTAATGAGAAGTAAAACCAATTTATTTAGGTGTATGTATTTCTTTTCTTTTCTTTCTTTTTTTTTTTTTTGCAGTACTTGGGATTGAACCCAGAGGCATTCTACCTCGAGTTACAACCCCAGCTTTATTTTATTTTATTATTTATTTATTTATTTATTTATTTATTTATTGCAGGTTTGGGAATGGAACCCAGGGGCATTCGACCTCCGAGTTATCCTCCCTGCCCTATTTTTTATTCTTTATTTTGAAACCAGGTCTTACTGAGTTGCAGAGGGCCTAAGCAGTTGAGGCTGTCCGCGAACTGAGATCCTCCCGTCTCAGCCTCCCGAATGCTGGGATTACAAGCGTGTGCCATCATGTCTGGGTTATTATTTATTTTAAAACAGGGTTTCACCAAGTTATGGAAGGCCTGAGTTTCTCCTGTCTCAGTCTCCCGAGTACTGGGATTACAATCATGTGCCATATACTGGGGATGGAACCCAGGAGCATTCTACCTCTGAGCAACACCCTCGACCCTATTTTATTTTTTATTTTGAAGCAGGGTCTCACTAATTTTCAGAGAGTCTCACTTCATTGCTGAGGCTGCTCTTGAACTTGTGCTCCTCTTGTCTCAGCCTCCCAAGTGCTGGGATAATAGGCATGCGTCACCACACCTAGCAACAACAACAATTTATATCCACAATACTAGAGTCAGTGTCTCTTTTGACTTTCTTTTGTGTTTCTTGCCTCCTATCACAATATGGATGCCAGGTGAGGGAGGCAACCCATCTGCATTCAAGCCAGGAATAAAACCTAGATTACATCAGTCATGCGTGTCTTCTATACCAGGAGAAAACAAAAGCATTTGCAGAAATTCCAGGAAACTTCACCTTATTTCTAATTGATCAAACTATGTCACATAGGCATGCCTAGCAGCAGGGGTATTTGGCAAACTGAAGATTTCACTTTTCAAAACTTTATAGTGAAATATGGCAAAAGAATTTGGAATGACCCTTGGTCCAGTCAATCAATAGAATGCACCATGACTTTCAAATATTAACTGGCAGAGACTCTCAACAGCATTATCCTACACGCAGACCACTGTTCCTTATGGTTCTTCTCATAACTAATGACAACCAGAAAATATTACATATACTTTCTTTTCTGCACTTACCTTCCTTTTTTTTTTTCCAGTACTGCGAATGGAACCCGGGGGGAATTCTGCCTCCAAACTACACCCCCAGCCCTATTTTTTGTCCTTGCACTTACCTTCTAACAAACTCTATACTCCTTGTTCATCTCTCCATAATAGAATACATGCTCTATTATGCAGGCATTTTTGTTATTGGTGTTTAACTTCTAAATCTTCAGCAGAGCCTGGAACACAGCTACTTGATAAATGTTTATTGACTAAAGAGCATGTGAATGAAGAGACGGTAAGATCAACTTGACAGAATTGGGGTTTAGTAGGGTTGAAGTGGAAAATGGAGCTAGATGTAAATGCATTGGTTTTGTGATACAGGAGTTTCCAACATTTTTTTTTAGGCAATGGGAGAGTGAGTGAACATAATGAGATTCTTCAGCTCATCTTATCTCATTTCCATAAGTACTCCAAAGAAGTTGGAAAAGGAGACAAACCGTGCAGAAGCAAACCTGGATCCTCTTTTAGGAAGGATGTGTTGCTGGTGGGGCTTGTTTGGTGAGGCCATGAGCACATGGGGCAGGCTGGCTTGCTACCCTCCAGGAAGCTGGTGCTGGAAGAGCAGATCATTCCTGGCATGTGCACACTGATGATGGGCACTAGAATATTATTAGGGACAAAGCTCTTTTCCTGGAATCAGGGGCCACACCTCTTACATGCTTCCCTGTCTATTTTCTCGCCAATTCTATCATGATCCATAAGCTTCAGAATCTCACTGGTGGGTTCCTAAGATTGACTTTTAAAAAGACCCTGCCTTCTGCTGCCTTTCCATTCTCATACCATAAACAGATCCGTGCTAACATGTCCTCAAGGACTGCTTTCACAATGTAATTCTCATGTTTAAGAACTGTAATGACATCTAGTACATGCCTGTTTAAGGAGTTCCATCTTTAGACCTAGCTTCTCTCCCTCTCCTTTCTCTTCTCTGATTCCCTCCAGACATATGCAGGCTTCTCTATTTTAATGAAATTGGGATATTTGAATTGATTTCTCAATACACCATTGGGTCAGATGTTGTCTGTAGATACCTGTACCTTTACACCTTGAGTCACCCCTTTTTTCAGGGCCTAGGAACCTGGGGACACTGTTTTTCATATACTCTTGTTGGCAGGTGTTCAGATACACAAAGAGCTTTGCCAAGCAGGTATACTGGGGAGAGATTTAGAAGTCAGAAGAGAGGTGATAACCATGGTTGCCTTTTTCTGCTCTTAGTGGTTATGAGATCTTGAAGTCACTGAGTTCCCAGCAGCCTTCAAGCTCTAGGAGGCAGCAGCTCTCTGATGCCTTATGGAAGGACTTGGAAGGCATCATCAGGCTGCTCACCAGGGAGGAGACAGGGTGAGCCCATATGTCAGAGCAAAAATAAACTCTCCGTAACATAATTGTATGCCTCAATTTTACCCTTTATTTTTATTTCAGATTCAAAGGAACATGGTACCGGAATTTGAAGGAAAGCTGGTGTTTTTAAAGAGTTAAATATATAGCCTGTCAGACCAAGAGTTCTTTTCCTTTCTTCTCTCTTTTATTTAACTGATACTGGGGATTGAACCTAGGAGCATTTTTTTTTTTTTTCTCCAAGTTACATCCCCTGCTCTTTTTATTTTTGAAACAGGGTCTTGCTAAGTTGCTGAAGGTCTTCAACCTGCAATCCTTCTGTTTTGGCCTTCCTAGTACTGGGATTACATGTGTGCCCCACCACACCCAGCTCTAAGTTTTTGTTTTGTTTTGTTTTGTTTTTGCGGTACTGGGGGTGGAACCCAGGGGCTTTTCTACCTCTGGACTATACTCCCAGAGCTATTTCATATTTTATTTGAAAACAGGGTTTCACTAAGTAGCTAAAAGCCTCACTAAGTGTCTGAGGCTGGCTTTGAGCCTGTGCAGTCCTTCTGTCTCAGCCTCCCAAGTGCTGGGATTATAAGCGTGTGCCACCATGCCCGGCCTGAATTATTATTATTTTTTTTAATGCTACCACTTTTATAAGTGACCTAAGGCAGTTGTCTTTTTGTGTGTGTGTGTGTTGGAACTGGGGATGGAATCCTGGGGCATTCTACCTTGGAGCTACACCCCTAGTCCTATATTTTATTCTTTATTTGAAAACGGGGTCTCAGTGGGTTGCAAAGGGCCTCACTAAGTAGCTGAGGCTGTCCTCAAACCACGATCTTCCTGTCTCAGCCTCCCAAATGCTGAGATTATAAGCATGTGCCACCATGTCCAGCATAGTTGTCTTTTTTTTAAATAAAAAAAAATACTATAATTGGGGCTTACAAGATAATTATATTGGATGATTAAGTGCTGTAGATCACATTAGTGATATTTCTTTTTTCTCAATTGGTATTATGATAAATACTATAGCAATTTCAAATGTGTTACTTAGTAAAGGTTGATCTGAATGGAGAAATTAAAGAGGGAATTTTGAATTCCTTATAGAAAGATATACGTGGAAATATTCCTTAAAATTCATTGAAAGCTGGCATGGTGGTATATGCCTGTAAATCCAGTCATTGGGAGGCTGACAGGAGGATTGCAGATTCATGGCCAGCTCAACAATTTAGTGAGACCCTTCTCAACTTAGTGAGACCCTGTTTTAAAACTAAAAAATAAAAAAATAAGGCTGACAAAGGAGTAGAGGTAGCTCAAAGATAGAACGCCCCTGGGTTCAATCCCAAGTATTGCACACACACACACACACACACACACACACACACACACACACACACACACACTCAACACCAGCACATTTATGTATGTATGTATGAATGTATGTATGTATGTATGTATTTGGTGGTATTGGGGTCCCTGGAAACTGGAAACCCTTCTACCTCTGGGCTACAATCCCAGACCTATTTTTTTTTTATATATATATTTTTATTTGGAAACAGGGTCTCTTACGCCAGCATGGCTGGCTTTGAACCTGTGCGATCCTCCTGTCTCCGCCTCCCAAGCGCCAAGATTACAAGCATGTGCCACCACTCCTGGCTCCAAAACAACATTTAAAAATGTATTTCTTTCTTTTTTTTTTTTTGCGGGTCATTATTTGAAGTGTTCGGTTTTTTTTTTTTTTTCTGATTTCAAACCTTATACAGCTACAATAATTGAAACATTGTAGTATTGCTATAAAGGCAGATATATAAACCAGTGCAGTAAAATAAAAAGCCTAGAAATAAATTCTTCCGTATATGGTCAAGTTATTTTTGACAAGGTTTCCAAGAACATTCGGTTAAAGAAATAATAATTTTCACTAAATATTGTTGAAAAATAATAATTACATGAAAAAGAATAAAGTTGGACCCTTACCTAGCACCATATACAAATATTAACTCAAAATAGATAAAACACCTAAATGTAAATCTTAAGACTATAAATTTTAAAAGAAAACCTGGGTCATAAAACTTCACAACATTGAAATTGGCAGTGATTTCTTGGATATGATTCCAAAGGCACAGGCAACAAAAGAATAAACAAACTTCATAAAAAATTAAAAAAATTGTACATCCAAAGACAATGTAAACAGAATTAAAAGTTACTGAGAGAATGGGATAAAATATTTCCAAATGCTATATCTGAAGGTATATTAATATTCCAAATAGAAATTCTAAAAATTAGCAACAAAAAAGCAAACAATACAATTTAGAAATAGGTAAAAGACTAAAATAGATAACAAATCTCCAAAGATTTTTATATGACCAATAAACACATGAATATCACTCATCATTATCATAATATAACTAATTATTAAGGAAATACAAATAAATACCATAGTGAAATACTACTTCACATTTGTTAGGATGGCTACTTAACATGAATTACCTTGCTCTTGGCCTTTACCTTGAGTTTGTTACTCTCTTTACTTGTAAAGTGTGTTTCTTGTAAGTAGCAGATGGATGGATTCTTGTTTTTAATCCATTTTGCCACTTTCTGTCTTTTTATTGGTGAATTAAGGCCATTTACATTCAGTGTGATTATTGAGAGATAAATTTTAATTTCTAACATGTTAAGATTTTATTTCTGTTTGAAATACTGTGTATTCTTTTTTGCTTAGTTATCTGCTGGATGGAAAATCTTATTTCTCTGGTTCTTGTGTGTATTACCGATTTCTTCTTTGTAGTTAATTGCCTTGAGTATTTTCTCTAGTGCTGGTTTTGAAGACATCAATTCCTTCAGTTTCTGTTTGGCATGGAAGCTTCTTATTTCCCCATCTAATTTGATTGATAGTTTTGTTGGGTAGGAAATTTTTGGCTGGATGTTGTTTTCTTTCAGAGTTTGGAATATGTTACTTCAAGCCCTTCTGGCTTTCATGACTTGGTTTGGGAAGTCTGGAGTGATTCTCATTGGTTTGTCTCTGAATGTCACTTGGCCCTTTGTTTTTGTTGCCTTTAAGATTCTCTCCTTGGCTTCTACATTAGTCATTTTGACAATTATGTGGCATGGGGAACCTCTTATCTGATTCTCTCTAAAGAGAGTTCTATAAGTTTTCTGGACCTGTATGTCGACCTCTTGCTCTATGTTTAGAAAATTTTCTGCTATTACTTCTTTGAAGAGATTATTGATCCCTTTGGTTTCACCTTTTTTCCCTCATCTATTCCAATTATTCTTTATTTATTTTCCATGTGGTCTAATCGATTGTTTATAGTTTGAATTGAGGCCTTTACTTCGATGATTGCATCCTTTATTTCTTTTAGACTCTCTCTAAATTCTCTTTGAAGGTCCTGTATTATTTCTACAGTTAAATTTTTTATTTGATCTTCTGGAGATCTCTGAATTTCTGTGTTATCAGTTTCTGATATTGTGGTGTTATGGGCATTCATTTCTCTATTGTTGTTCCTCTTTCCCATGATTTCAGAAGTTTGTGCCTTCTCTGGGTTCTTCCCTGGGTCACCACAACTTCACCTAGGGTGCTCTGGATCTCGAGTCTGTGGTAATCTCAGCTTCCACTAGTCTATTACTGGGTTGTACTGCAAAGTCTCAGACCCAGGGAGTTAATCGAGGCTGCGTGAGATGGGGGGTGGGGGGAGGGGGTGGGTGCCGAGCTGAGCATTTTCCCACAGGGAGCTGCGACTAGGGTGTGGTATCTTTGCCACCACTCCTTCACTGGTTTGGACTGCAAAAATATCAGACCCAGGGAGATTATCAAAGCTGTGCAAGTCCCTGGGGTGCAGTGCTGGTATTTCTCCTTTAGGGGCTGCGATTTCACTTAAGGTTATTGTGCACGCTGATCTAGAGCTGTCATGGGTGTGGTGAACTCACCAATGCTGCTGGCAATATGGTGCTGCTGCCACTCCCTTGGCCATGAGGCTGGTGTATTTCTTTTCTGGTTTTGAGCTCTGTTCTGAGTCCCTGAAAGGTGTGATGAGCTTGGCCACTGGAAGTTTTAGAAGGTCTTTGTGCTGAAACAATTGCTGAATTACACCCAAATGATCCGCAGCTACTCACTTCAGCTCCTTGTTTACCTTTCTTCTCTGGAGCCTGGTGCTGTGAGGCAAGATGGCGCCAGCACGGCTCCGCTGCCACTATGTGGGCTGGTTCTTTTCTGGTCTCTAGTTGTTCTTCTAGTCTTCTTTTTTTCTGTCACTTGTGTTTACATCTCTACTGATAGTGTTTTCTGGCTATGAAAAGTGCTGATTTTGTGGCAATAAATATCAAGTGTTAGCAGGTCTCGTAAACGCTGCTTTTCTTGGTTGCCATCTTTTTGGAAGTCAGAATTAAATCTTTTGATATAGAGTTTTGTTTTTATTTTTCCTGGAGTTTCTAATTATCCTTGTTTAATTTTTTCTTGATATGAGTAAGAATTAATGACATGCACTATAATTTACTTCATATTCTAGTACTTTTGAGTATTTTATTTGTTTTCTTTTTTCCCTATTCAAATAATCTTCCAATGAACATGGTACCTGTGCATTTTTGTGTACATACAAATTTCTGTATGTTAGAAGTCTAAAGATGGAATTGCTGTGTTGAAGAGGACATACACTTTACTAACTACTAGCAAATAGCCCTCAGAGAGGCACCACCATCCACATTTCCACCAACACTATATGGGAAGGTATAGAAAACTAAGTGTAAAGTATTTTGGACTTTCTTAATCATTTTAATTTTTGCTCTTATTGTTAATTTTCTTTTACTACTGAGGCAAAAAATATTCATAAGCATCTTGGCACTTGTATTTTTTCTGTAATGCATTTGATTATTATCACTTAATTCTTGTTCCTTCTCTTTAGGATTTCCTATGTATTTGGATGTGAATTCTTTCTTCCCAACATGTTGCACATATATACTATTATACCAATTATATTTCAAATTTGTGGCATCTTTTTCAGAGAGAAACTGACTTTCACGTAGCCAAAAATCACTTTCCTCTGGGCTTTGTTAGGTGTCTGGCTGTACATTGGCCTTCTTAGTCGAGGGTAGTAATCATGCTCTCCTACATGTTTGAAAATACTTGCACAGGTTTTTTTCTTTTCTTCCCCTTTTTATTTTTTCTTTTTTTTTCAGTTCTAGGAATTGAACCCAGGAGCTTTCTGCCTCCAAATTATACCCCCAGTCCTATTTCTTATTCTTTATTGTGAAAGCAAGGTTTCACTAAGTTTTAGAGGGCCTCACTAACTAAATAGCTGAGGTTGGCCACCAACCTGTAATCCTCCTGTCTTATTGTGCCACCATGCCTGGTTTACAGGTCTCCTCCTCCTCCTCCTCCTCCTCCTCCTCCTCCTGTTGTTGTTGTTGTTGTGTTGTTGTTGTTGTTGTTGTTGTTGTTGTTGTTCTTCTTCTTCTTCTTCTTCTTCTTCTTCTTCTTCTTCTTCTTCTTCTTCTTCTTCTTCTCTTCCTCCTCCTCCTTCTCCTTTTCCTTCCTTCCTTCCTTCCTTCCTTCCTTCCTTCCTTCCTTCCTTCCCAGCCCTGGGGACTGAACCCAGGAGCCTTCTACTACAAAGATACACCTCCAGCCTATTTTTTATTCTTTACTTTGGAACTGGGTCTCACTAAGTTGTGGACAGCCTCAGTAAATAGTTGAGGCTGGCTGCAAACCTGCGATATCCTGTCTCAACCTCTCAAGTACTGGGATTAAAAGCATACTTTACCATACCCATCTTACACGTTTCTTCTTATATTTGGCTCTTACTGTATTTAAAATGTGTTGTTTATATAAATGCTGATCTAAAATCTGTATGCATGCAAAAAATTATGCCTAGAATCTCCAATATAAAAGCAAAAAGGTGAAACAGTAACAACTCTTCCCTGCATACTTTAAATTATGCCTCCCACTCTTTCCTATTTTTATCCCATCCCAAAGGCGACACTAGCTAGTGTGTGACATGCTTTATGGACCTTTGTAATGTTATGAGAAATCTCAGCATATACTACACATCCATTTCTTTTTTCTCTGTGGCAGCTATTCTTAGGGTTCATGATGCCCAGTTCTCTTAGACTCACAGAAGACAGCCTTTCTTAGACCCCATATAGTTAGTTGGGATCATGTAACCAGTTCTGGCCAATAACTCCTCCATGGAGGTGATGTATCCTTTACATGTCTTTTCTGGCTGAGGTGTACAGCCATGTGGCCTTGTGACTTCTTTTCTGAGCATGTGCAGTAGGAAGAGGATGGGACCTGGATTTGAGGCAATGTGTGGAGAACAACTTTCCTGCTGAGACTGAAAGAACTTGGTATATATGAGAAATACTCTTACATGCTAAGGCACTAAGACATTTGGGCATACTATACCTCAGAAGGCACATGGGTGGGGCATAACACTATTTCCAAGGCAACCTTGATTCTATTCTAATTTTTAAAAAGTTGACAGTTTGCCAACTTTGATGCTTTATCATTTGAAACAAATAATTAAAAATACATTGCAATTGATCTGGCAAGTACCAATGTCAATTATTCATTATTATAATATTTACTGAGCACATACCCAGAACCAGACTCCGTGAATAGAACGTGAGCACAAGTGTCCTGGCCTCTCTCTTCTTGGAGTGGGCAGTACTCCCATAGAGGATGCTATGCAGGGAATTCAGGGTGAAGTTCTATAGTTAGACACCTCCAACTAAATCCTGGCTTTGCCTCTTACTAGCTGAGTGACCTCAGTCAAGTTAATTAACCTCTCAGTGCCTCACCTCAACATCAATACAGTTAAGAGTAAATGAAGTAATCTATGTAAAGGGCTTGACCTTAAGTACTCAATGAGCATTAGTGATCACTATTGGGACCATGGGCATGCAGTATACCCAGGTTTATTAGGGGTATATAGAAATATGTTCCCAAAACATAAAACTAACATCATCAAATCACATCCCCAGCCTAGCAATTTACCTCCTGCCTCAGCATGGTGTAACTTGCCATTAGTAAACCAGTGAAAAAGTTCTAAAGCAGTAAGAAGCTAGTATCATTAAAATGTACCTTGTGCTCTCATCCATACAGTTTTAATGTTTAATTTTTAATGATCCAGGGAATCAAATTTAAAACAATCTATTTTAGATGGTCCGTAAAAATAAATGTCTAGTTCATGGACTGAAATTCTTAGTTTAAAAATGTAAGAACATTGTATATTGAGCTTATGGATAAATATTATATACTCACAGGGCCTAAAATCATGTAGATATGCACAAATCTAAAAGGAGCACATTCTACAGCATGTACTAGATTTATTTTGTACCCTGAACTTTATATATACCTGTTACTCAAGGTCACAGAACTAGTCAGTAGCAGAGACATGATTAGAATCACGAAATCAGCAAATGCTCTTTTCGTCACAACCCTGTCTCATAGAAGAAATAACCACCTTTGGCCTACTATAACTCAAGTCAACACAGAAAAGATAGTAATATATTGCACATGCATACAGTTTTATTGCTAGACCATATAACCTTATCTTTAACGGAGGTTGAATATTTTCTCTGTAAATACAAACCACTTCCTTTGTGCACCACTGGAGATAAATTATTAATAAACATAGTAGAAGGCAGTCTTTGGTGGAACTGTAGTTCTAACATTGGATCAATTACAAAATTTCAATCTTGTACTCATAAAAAACTGCTATACATTTTTATTATTGCCTCTTCTACCACATTTTCCTAAACCACTAATCAAATCCCTAGAGAGAAACTAACGTTGATTGTGAAACTCACATTTATACATTAGAAAGAATCTTTACAAAAATATAGGTCTTCAATAAATACATAATAAATTCAAATATACACACTCTACCTTATTTTATTTTAGTTTTACAATCACACACATGCAGAAGAACCCACAGAAAAGGCTATCCTCTCATCATCTTTATTTTTATTTGGGCTGAAGGATCAACAGAGAATCATTGAGCCATAACAAGTTACTCCCAGAGCAATGAAACCTCTAGATTTGTACATAAGTGTGTTGTGTGTATGTGCTGATTACAACTGAAATGAAATTGTTGTCAAAGTGGATGAAACATAACTAGTTTACTTTTGAAAAAATTTCTATGGTCTCACTGTCCAGAGATAATCCAACTGTCAGTGTATGTTTATGGGGACCGGTACTGGGGATTGAGCCCAGGTGTGTTCTAACACTAAGCACATCCCCAGTCTTTAAAAAAATTTTTTTGAAACAATTTTTCACACTGGCCTTGAACCTCCAATCTTCCTGTTTCAGCCTTCTGAGTACTGGGAAGGCATGTGCCACTGTGACTGGCTCAGACTCTCTCTCTCTCTCTCTCTCTCTCTCTCTCTCTCTCTCTCTCTCTATATATATATATATATATATATATATATATATATATATATTGGTGGTACTGGGGTTCCTGGAAGCCCTTCTACCTCCGGGCTACACTCCCAGACCTATTTTTACATTTTTATTTGGAAACAGGGTCTCCTAAGCCAGCACGCACGGCTGGCTTTGAACCTGCGTAATCCTCCTGTCTCTGCCTCCCAAGCGCGGGGATTACAAGCGTGTGCCACCACGCCCGGCCTTAGACTGTCAATATTTTGATATATGTGTTTTAGAACTTTTTCTCTGTGTATTTATATATATTGCAACTGTATTTTTATACCAAAAGTAGGCATCTGCATAATCATTGTTAAAGGACACATATTTTCCCTTGTACCATAATAATATAGTATAACTTGTATCAAATACCCCATTTTTGGCTAATTATGTTGTTTCCAACCTAATTATTATAAATATCCTAGTAGAACTGCTGAGTCAATTATTCAGAATTGGATACCAAACCTATCCCCAGTACAATTATGTATCTTGGTCCTCTGTTCTTCATGTCAAGCCCCTTGTCTCTTCATTTTCTTCCTTAGGTATGGTAATCTTGTGAAATGTGGATAAAAGAATCTATGGGTATGTTTTCTTGAATTCTAATCTCCATTCTGATTACTAACTAGAATAATTACTTAGTGTCCATAGGATATGGATAATTCGGTTCAAATTTCAATTCTAATTACTACTTAATTTTATGAAAGCCATTTTCAGTTACTCTCTAAAGTGGGAGAACTAGACTAAAAATGGAAGTGTGTCAGTAAATTTCAGTAAATAGTAAATTTCTCAGAATACTTGAGAAATTTACTATTTGCCCCTGGTTCTTGACTTGCAATTGTGAAAGAGAATCTTTAGGGTAGGACTTGAGTCTGCATTTTGGAAAACTCCCCAAGCTTCTACTGCATGGAAGGCTGGGATCCACAACCAGGCCACTTTCTAAGGCTCTCAGCTGGAGGATTATTGTTCTTTATGTTCCTCCCAGTTTCCCAAAGCCCTACAGTCTTCTCTGCAGCCTGGACAGCATGTGTGTAATAATATAGGAAAAACAAAGTGAGATTGCAAAATGATGCATTAATTAAAAATTAGACTCTAAATCCTTTTTAAAAGGCAAGTTAACTTTAATCAAGATAAGGCCACATGTGGTGACACTCATTGTTGTCCCAGTAAATGGGAGGCTGAGACAAGAGGATCATGGGTTCAAGGCCAGCCTCAGCAACTTGTTAAATATATATATATATATATATATATATATATATATATATATATGCATATATATATTTGTTTATATTTATATATATTGTTTATATATAAAACTGTTTAATATATATAATTTCTTTTTCTTATTGACTTACTTGTTGCTCAATTTATTAAAATGTGGGTATTTTATTAAAAATAATTTTGGTACTAGAAATTGAATCCAGAGGCATTCCACATCCAAGTTATACCCTTATTTTTTTTTCCTTTGGAAACAGGGTCTCACTAAATTGCCTAGGGTCTTGCTAAGTTGCTGAGACTGCCTTTGAACGTGTGATCCTCATGTCTCAGCCTCCCAAGTACTGAGATTACAAGCATGCACCACCACACCCACCTAAATGTTGATCTCTTAGTTACATTTTATTCTTTTCCAAAGTTAGTGTGAGATTTTTCTCTGGTATTTAAGCAAGTATCACAATGACAAATGGCAAATAGGCTACTCAGATTATACTGGAAGAGTCCAAAATCTCTTGCTTCTCCTAAAATCTATGATTTTACTTCTGATATTCTTATAGGTGCTAGAAAAATATACACATGGTTGACAGGCACAATTCTCCATTACTATAGGGAACATAATACTAAAATAGATTTATTGAAATGAAGCTGTTTCTTGGAGAATGAAAGATAATGTATTGATTCACTAGTAGATTCAGTAAACCAAAAATAATTTAGAACACAGGGTTTATCTACAATCTTCTATTTTCAGCTGTTTTTGAATATCTGATCAATGGAGCTAATAGAGAAGGCTCTGATAACACATCCAGTAGTTTCATTTTTTATTTTTAAGTAGCAGATAAAATATTTCTAACTCACTTCAGCTTCTTAATCTTTCCATCTTTCTTTCCTTAAAGAAATAAAATGAGTAATTTGAAGTAAATACTGCTTTGCATATATATGAATTTATCAATACCAATCTCAATAACATATATGAGAAAGAGAAAGAAATGGGGTGGGATCTGGAGGGAAACACACAAAGTGTTGTGTGCACATATGTTCCTAACAATCTAAACCTCATTATGATGTATAATTACAATGCATCAATAAAAGTATAGCAAAATGTTAATAGTAATAGAATTTAACTTTTTTTTTTTTTACTTAGGATTACAGTAAAATGAAGGTTATACTTATTGGTACTTAGAGAACAAAAGAGAATAGGAGAATTTTAAGACCTAAAAACTTAGAGTATTAGCCAAGCATGGTGGTGCACACCTGTAATCCCAATACCTGGGAGGCTGAAACAGGAGATTGTAGGGTTTTGGCCAGCCTCAGCAGCTTAATGAAGATCTCTGCAATTTAGTGAGATTCTGTTTCAAAATAAAAAGTAAAAGCTGCCATGGTGGTGCACACTTGTAATTCCAGCATTTGGGAGGCTGAGACAGGAGGATCACGGTTCGAGAACAGCCTCAGCTTCTTAGTGAGTGTCTTTGCAACTCAGTGAGACCTGTTTCAAAGTAAAGAATAAAAAAATAGGGCTGGGGGTATAGCTCAGAGGCAGAATGCCCCTGGGTTCCATTCCCAGTACTAAACAATTAAAAGGGTTAAAGGTGTAGCTCAGAGGTAGAAGGCCCTTGAGTTCAATTTTCAGTATCAAAGCAAAAAACAAAACAAAAGATACATTTTTAAGCGCAAAAGCTTTGTATATAAATTTATTAAATAAAACATGTTTAGCTATAAGTTCTAATAAAATTCTGAGCATTTGATTTCAAGATCATACTACTATGATAGTATCTACATTTTCAATGGGTATTTCCTATCAAATATCACTCATGTAATTATAAATATAGATAATTATAATTACATACTCTTCTTTTCTCTACTGTAACTCTTATCTGTTAAACTATTTAACCCAGAATTAGCAGTATGATGAAATCAAACCATTTTAGAACATCTGGGTGTTGAATTGTTTTCTTCACTGTACTTAAAATATAATATCCCAGAATGGAGGCATCAAAAATTATTACTGCTAGGAGTCATTTATCTATAAGCTCAATAACAAAGCTAGTATTGAGTATAGAACCATTCATAATACCATTTTACAAAGAAAGTACAGTCAAGGGCTAAACTTAAGCTCTCACAACAAAAGGAATTGTTGAATTATTGTCTTTTTATCTTCAATTTACTATAAGAGGGTTTGGAGTGAAGAGTTGGGATTTAATTCTCTCTCTCTGTGGGGAGAGAAATTATTCACCTAATGCTAAATAAAGGCTATAGATCAAAGGTCTTGCCCTTTTTGTGAGGGAAAACTTTTTATAATTTTCTTAAAGCTCAGAGATCATAAGTGACTAGAGTAGAAAGAAATTGTATGAGCCTTACTTTTTTCTCCCAGAATCCAGAGGGTGTGAACGAAGTGGCCTGGCTGGTGAGGTGCAGCAGTCTACTCTGATTTACTGTCACTTGTGGAGCTGTCTTATCTTCTCCACTAAACTGTAAATCTTAGGCCATTGCAATTGTGCATTTGTGTGTCATTGTGAAGAGGACCCTGAAACCCAGGAGCCTCCTGCTCTGAAGGTGACCTCAGTGAGTTTGGCATTGCAAAACTGGGTCTGGAAGTGAATTTGGGTTTATAAGTGAATTTAATTAAATTAAAACTTCTGGGTTACATAGTGCAGGGAGAAGAAATAGATGTTCTTAAGTTAGAGGCAGTCTTATCTGAAACAGAAGACTGAGAAGAAAAAGATTCTAGTGAGTCTAAGGATATCTCTAGTGCTTTCATTGGGTATTAGAGTGAAGAACTTTTTAGGAAAAAAAAATATCTGGTGTTTTTTTTGAGGGTCTTTGGATCCTCCAGGTGAATATACCTTTACTCTCAGATGCATTAAAGTCAACTGCAAAAATAACTTGTGAAAATGGAATTTTGCTGATAAAGGAAGATGGAAACTGACTGGAGGCTACATTTTATGTTTGGTTGATGCTCCTAGGAACAGACAGAGCACTCAAGAAATGGCATGCATTGTAATAAATTTATCTACTTCTGTAAAACCAAGCAATTGGTGCCAAAAATGGGCATAAGAAGACTCTCTTGTAATCATGGGGATGAAATTGACTTGAGTTGTGAATAGTGTATCTGGAAAGACATGGAGAGGAAACTCTTATTGTAACTAGGTTACATGAATTATCAAGAGTGCCTGGCCTAATCCAGGCATGATGGGACATGCCTATAATCCCAGTACTTGGGAATTGAGACAGGATAATCACAGGTCCAAGGTCAGCCTCAGAAACTTAGTAAGACCCAGTTTCCAAGTAAAATATAAAACAGGGGTGACAGAGGGAATGAGCACACATCAGTCGTGCTGACACTTGTTCTCTATCACCGTGAAAACAGTGTCTTTAAAAGAGAAAGAAACCAGGATAAATTTGAACAGAGCACCAAAAATTTAAAAGAGGTGGAAACAAAGCTAGAAGTCAAAACAGAGCAGAAAAGTACCCTGCTTACCTCAAATAGCCACAGCCTCACTGCTCCAGCACTGCCAGCATGATGGCCTGCAGAGACCCCCAGCAAAAAAGCCAATGACTTGAAATGAAGTAAGCTACATCAGCTCATAAGAATTGTAAGAAGTTGGCTCCTCCTGCCTGGACCCCAGTTATAACCTGTGGCAGGTCCTTCAGGAATTCAGAGTGGTGCTTAACAACACCATAGGTGAACCAGTCATTCCAATGAGAGACTGCCCAGCGCAGTTGCAGGGACTCAAAGAGCAAATGATAGATTCAATAGACTTGCAGGGTCTGAGACTTTGCAGTTCAACCTGGTGAAGGTGGGGATTGAGTCTGCTGTTGGACACAGAGAGGTGTGGATTAGCAGACAGCCTCCAGGTCCAATCAGGCAAGAAAGGCCTAAAGTCTACAGGGTGGAGAGCCCTAGTAAGGCCTCTAGAGATCACCACAGACCACCCAGTCATGGTAACTGGGGAAAAAAATCAGACCAACCCAGCCCTAGCTGTGGAGAACTTGGACTCCTATGTATACACTGCTTCTGGTCAAGTGGCACCCACCACCTATAAAGTTGGGCTCAGGGTCTGTTGAAAGCATGCAGACCTACCCTAACACTAGATTCAGCCCCAGTGATACCAGCTGCCTGTATAGATTGAGAGAGTCTCAGAGACAGGACCTTTTTGAGAGCTCAGAGAAAGAGGCTTTTAGTAGGAAAGGTACTGGTGGCACTTGGCACCTGCACAGAGACACCAGGTCAGGGTCCCAATCATTGAAGGAGAACAAAAAATAGGGGTGTAAACTGACATCATTTCTATAGGTCACAGAGCAAATGAGAATACTTGGAACATTCTCAGGAACCTATTACAAAATGTGAAATTTAACAGCTAAAAAATCTACACAGACTCAGGAGGACTGCAAAGGCCAAGTCTGCTCAGTATTCATATATTTGTAGGATCATTTTATTTTGTTGGTTTTTTTTTTTGTGTGTATATGTGTGTGCTTGTTTGTTTGCTATCTTCCTCTTCCCTTTTACAAGCTTCTTTCCTCATTCATATCTATTCTCTTCTCTCTGTCCCTTTATTTATTTTTTCCTTTTCTCTGTCTTGTATTAAATCCATTCTATATCACTATATTAAAGACTCTACATTGGCTACTGCCTATGAAGTTGGGCTCAGGGTCTGTGGAAAGCATGGAGACCTACCCTAACACTAGACCTGGCCCCAGTGATACCTGCTGCCTGCATATTTATATTTACTATCTCTAATCTCTACTACTTTAAGCCCAAGCTTATCAGAAGAGACAACGCAGGTTATTTTTTACTGGTAAAAGGAATAATCCAACAGGAGGAAATAACAATAGTCAACATTTATGACCCAAGCATAGGTGCAGCAACATTCATAAAACAAGCTCTTTGTGACGTTTAGTCACATATAGATCCCAATACAATAATATTGGGAGGCTGTAACACTCCTTTCACATTGAGAGACCAATCTTCTAGAATAAAATCAGTTTTTTAGCCTCAGATCTAAAGAACACCATAAACCAAATGGACCTATTAGACACATTCAAAATATTTCACCCAGCTACAGCAGACTTCACATTTTTCTCAGCTGTTCATGGAACTCTCTCCAAAATAAACCATATCCTGGGATACAAAGTGAGCACTAGCAAATTCAAAATCATGTGACATACTCCCCTGTGTCTTTTCAGATGACAATGGAATAAAAGTAGAAATCAACTATAAAAAAACCCCCAGAATAATTACATAAACACATGGAGACTGAACACCACACTCCTGAATGAGAAATTGGTTATAGAAGAAATAAAGGGTGAAAATTAAGAACTTTCTAAAAACAAACAAAAATAGGGATACAACATATAAAAAACTCTGGCACTTTGAAGGCAGTATTAATAGAAAAATTCATAGCACTGAGTGCCCACATAAAAAGAATAGAAAATCACCAAATAAATAATATAATGACAAGCCTCAAAGTTCTTGAAATACAAGAACAATCTAACCTCAAAGCCAGTGGAAGACATGAAATTACTGAAATCAGAGCAGAAATCAATGAAGTAGAGAATAAAACATACAAAAATTTAACAAAACAAAAAGGTGGTTTCTCAAAAAGATAAACAATATAGATAAACCACTAGCCAACCTTACCAAAAGAAAGAGAATCAATCCAATTTACTAAAATAGATGAAAAAGGAGATATTATCACTGACAGAGTGGAAAGCCAGAGGATTATGATAAACCACAACAATAAAGCCAGAATAGCCAAAGTAGTTCTCAGCAACAAGAACCACAAAGGAGGCATCACAATACCTGATTTAAAACTATAACACAATGCCAAAGTAATAAAAACAGCGTGGTATTGTCACAAAAAATAGATATGTAGACCAATGTGGCAGAATAGAAGATTCAGAAACAAATCTGCATACTTACAGCCAATTGATTTTTGAAAAGGGGCCAAAAACTTACATAAAAAAGACAGCCTCTTCAACAAATGGTGTTGGAAAAACCGGTTAACCATATGCAGAAAAATGAAAATAAATCTCAACTTCTGCACAAGAGTCAATTCAAGATGGATCAAAGACTTGAAAATCAGACCTGAGACCTTGCCCTCTGTGAAAAGGGCATAGGTCCAACAATGCAACACATAGACACAGGCAAAAACTTTCTCAACAAGACGCCAAAGGCACAAAGAACTAAAAAAAAAAAAAAAAAAAAAAAAAAAAAAAAAAAAAAAAAGGATCAATACATGGAATTGCATTAAACTGAAGAGCTTCTATATAGAAAATGACTCTATCAAGAACCTCAACAGAGAGCCAAAAAAATGGAAGAAAATTTTCACCAACTATTTCTTTGATAAAAGAATAATATCTAGAATATACAGATAACTAAAAAAATTTATAGCTAAGAAAATAAATAACCCAGTCAAAAAATGGGCAAGTGAAATAAATAGACACTTCATGAAAGAAGAAATTCAAACGGCCAATCAATGTATGAAAAATGTTGAACATCATTAGCCATCAGAGAGATGCAAATAAAAATTACCCTGAGATTTCACCTAACTCTAATCAGAATGGCAATCATTCAAAACACAAACATCAATAAATGCGGGTGAGGATGTAGAGAAGTGGGAACTCTTAATACATTGTTGGTGTGATTGCAAATGAATGCAACTATTTTGGAAAACAGTATGAAGGATCCTCACAAGAATGGGAATAATTCTACCACAAACTTCTGAAATCATGGGAAAGAGGAATAACAATGGAGCAATGAATGCCCACAGCCCCACATCATCAGAACCTGATAACACAGAAATTCAGAGATCTCCAGAAGATCAAATCAGGAATATAATGGTAGATATAATACAGGACTTTCAAAAAGAATTTAGAGACAGTCTAAAAGAAATAAAGGATGCAATCATTGAAGTAAAGGCCTCAATTCAAACTATAAACAATTGAAGAAGATGATCACTCCAAAAACAAATGCATAGTTTATAATGTAGAAAAAAAATCTGACAGCAGGAATTTGACATTGAAGAAATATGGGCCCATTTAAGAGAGCTAACTTAAGAATAATTGGAATAGAGGAGGGAAAAGAAGGTGAAACCAAAGAGATCAATAATCTCTTCAAGGAAGTAATAGCAGAAAATTTTCCAAACATAGAGCAAGGGGTCGATACACAGGTCCAGGAAACTTATAAAACTCCCTTTAGACAGAATCAGAGAAGAGGTTCCCAACTCCACATAATTGTCAAAATGACCAATGTGGAAGCCAAGCAGAGAATCTAAAAGGCAACAAAAACAAAAGGGCAAGTGACATACAGAGGCAAACCAATGAGAATCACTCCAGACTTCCCAAACCAAGTCATGAAAGCCAGAAGGGCTTGGAGTAACATATTCAAGCACTGAAAGATACAACGTCCAGCCAAAAATTTCCTACCCAGCAAAACTATCAATCAAATTAGATGGGGAAATAAGAAGCTTCCATAAAAAGAGAAACTGAAGGAATCTATGTCTTCAAAACTAGCACTAGAGAAAATACTCAAGGTGATTAACTACAAAAAGAAATAGGTAATACACACCAGAACCAGAGAAACTAGATTTACCATCCAGCAGACAACTAAGCGAAGAAGAATAAACAGTATCTCAAAGAGAAATAAAATTTTGCCAGGCATGGTGGCGCATGCTTGTAATCCCCGTGCTTGGGAGGTGGAGACAGGAGGATCATGCTGGTTTGATGTCAGCCTTGCTGGTTTAAGAGACCCTGTTACCAAATAAAAATATAAAATAGGTCTGGGAGTGTAGCCCGGAGAAGGGTTTCCAGGAACCCCAGTATCACCCCCCAAAAAATAAAAATAAAATAAAATAAAATAAAATCTTAACATGTTAGGAATTAAAAATTATCTCTCAATAATCACACTGAATGTAAATGGCCTCAGCTCCCAAGTAAAAAGACATAAAGTGGCCAAATGGATTAAAAACAAGAATCCATCCATCTTCTTCTTACAAGAAACACATCTTACAAGTAAAGAAAAGAACAAACTCAAGGTAAAGGGCTGGAGCAAGGTATTCCATGCTAATGGAACTCCAAGGCAAGCAGGACTAGCAACTATGATATCAGACAAGTTAGACTTCAAACCCAAACTTATAGAAGAGAAAAAGAAGGTCATATTTTACTGGTAAAAGGAATAATCCACCAAGAGGAAGTAACAATCGACATCAATGCCCCAAACATAGGTGCAGCTACTTTCATAAATCAAACTCTTTGTGACATGAAGTCACGCATAAATCTCAGTACAATAATTCTGGGAGACTTCAACGCACCTCTCACAACATTAGACTGATCTTCCAGACAAGAAGTCAGTAAAGATGCCTGAAAACTAAAGAACACAATTAATCAAATGGACCTGTTGGACACATGTAGAATATTTCACCCAATTACAGCAGAGTTTATATTTTTCTCAGCTGCTCACAGAACCTTCTCCAAAATAGAGCACATCCTGGGACAAAAAGAGCACTAGCAAATTCAAAAAATGTTACAAACTTCCTTGTGTCATTTCAGACTATAATGGAATGAAACTAGAAATCAACTTTAAGAAGACCCAGAGAAACAACATAAACATGGGGAGACTGAACCTCATACTTCTGAAAGAAGAATGGGTCATAGAAAATGTAAGAGGTAAATCAAGTAATTTCTAGAAACAAATGAAATAAAGATACAACATATCAAAACCTCTGGGACACCTTGAAGGCAGTATTAAGAGGAAAATTTATAGCACTGAGTGCTCACATAAGAAAAACAGAAAAATTTCAAATAAATAACCTACTGACACACCTCAAAGCCCTTGAAAAGCAGGAACAATTGAACCCCAAAGCCAGTAGAAGACAGGAAATTAATGAAATTAGAGCAGAAATTAACAAAATAGAGAATAAAAAATACAGAAAATCAACAAAACCAAAAGCTCCTTTCTTGAAAAAATTAACAAGATAGATAAACCACTATTCAACCTAACTAAAAAAAAGAGGGATTCAACCCAAATTATGAAGATAAGAGATGAAAAAGGAGACATTACTACTGACTGTAGAAATCTAGAGGATTATCAGAAACTATTTTGATAAACTATACTCCAACAAAATGGAAAATCTGGAGGAAATTGACCTCATACAAAATGGAAAATCTGGAGGAAATTGACAACTTCCTAGATAAATACAACCTTCCTAAACTGGGTCAAGAAGATATAGAACACTTAAACCAACCAATAACAATCAAAGAGATTGAAACAGCAATAAAGAGCTTACCATCAAAGAAAAGCCCAGGACCAGATGATTTTCCAAGTGAATTCTATAAAACCTTTATAGAAGAGATACACCCAATATTCCTCAAGCTATTTCATGAAATAGAAAATACTGGGACTCTCCCAAGTACATTCTATGAAGCAAACATCACACTATTACCCAAACCGAATAAAGACAGTTCAAGGAAGGAAAACTATAAACCTATATCTCTGATGAACTTGGATGCAAAACTATTAAACAAAATACTAGCAACACGCATTCAAAACCACATCAAGAAAATCATACACCATGACCAGGTAGGGTTCATCCCAGGGATGTGAGGCTGGTTCAACATACAAAAATCAATTCATGTAATTCATCATATAAACAGAACCAAAGACAAAAATCACATGATCATTTCAATAGATGTGGTAAAAGCATTTGATAAAATCCAGCATCCATTTATGACAAAAACACTGCAGACAATCGGAATAGAAGAAACATATCTCAACCTCATGAAGGCAATCTACAATAAGCCCACAACCAACATCATATTAAATGGGAGAAAACTTCAAGAATTCCCCCTAAAACAGGAACTAGACAAGGATGTCCATTATCACCACTTCTCTTCAATATAGTACTAGAGACTCTAGCCAGAGCAATAAGGCAAGAAAAGGAAACCAAAGGAGTACAAATAGGAAAAGAAGAACTCAAACTTTCACTATTTGCAGATGAAATGACACTATATTTAGAAAACCCAACAGACTCAACCAAAAGGATTATAGAACTGATCAACAAATTCAGCAAAGTGTTTGGATACAAAATAAATCTTAAAAAAAATCAGAAGCTTTTTTTTTTACACCAACCATAAATCCACTGAAAAAGAAATTCAGAAAACACTTCCACTCAGGATCTCCCACAAAAAAAAATAAAATACTTAGGAATAAACTTAACCAAGGAGGTAAAAGATCTCTACAAAGAAAATTATAAAACAATGAAAAAAGAAATTGAAGAAAATCTTAGAAGATGGAAAGATCTTCCATGTTCATGGATTGGCATAATAAACATCATTAAAATGGACATCCTTCCAAAACTGATCTACAGATTCAACATAATGCCCATTAAACTACCAAGCTCATTCTTCACAGACATAGAAAAATCAGTCCTTAAATTTATTTGGAATACCAAAAAGCCTAGAATAGACAAAATAGTTCTCAGGAACAAAAACCATGCAGGAGGAATCACAATATCAGACTTTAAACTATACTACAAAGCCATTGTAATAAAAACAGCATGGTACTGGCACAAAAACAAATACATAGACCAATGGAGCAGAATAGAAGACCCAGAAACAAGTCCATACACTTTCAGCCAATTGATTTTTGACAAAGGGGCCAATAACATACACTGGAAAAAAGATAGCCTGTTCAACAAATGGTGTTGGCAAAACTGGTTAACCATATGCAGAAAAATGGAAATTAATCCCACTGTTTCACCCTGCACAAGGGTCAATTCAGATGGATCAAAGACTTGGAAATCAAACCAGAGACCTTGAAGCTCCTTGAAGAGGGCATAGGTCCAACACTGCAACACATAGGCACAGATAAACACTTTCTCAACAAGACCCCAAAGGCACAACAAATTAAAAGGAGAATCAATAGATGGGATTGCATGAAACTGAAGAGTTTCTGTTCAGCAGATGAAACGGAAGAACCTCAGTCAAGAGCCAACAGAATGGGAGAAGATTTTTGCCACCTACCCCTGTGATAGAGGAATAATATCTAGAATATACAGAGAACTCAAGAAACTCAACATTAAGAAAACAAGCATACAATAGCAAAATGGTCAAGTGAACTAAATAGACACTTCACAAAAGAAGAAATTCAAATGGCCAATAAATGCATGAAAAATTTCTCAACGTCATTGGCAATCAGAGAGATGCAAATCAAAACTACTCTGAGATTTCACCTAACTCCAAGTAGAATGGCAATCATTCAAAACACAAACAACAATGAATGCTGGTGAGTATGTGGAGAAGTGGGAACTCTAAAACATTGTTGGTGGGATTGCAAATTAGTGCAACCACTTTGGAAAACAGTATGGAGAATCCTCAGAAGAATGGGAACAAATCTACCATTTTATTCAGCAATATCCCTTCTGGGTATCTACCCAAAAGAAAGGAAATCAAACTACTAAACTAATGCATGTGTATCTATGTTCATAGCTGCACAAATCACCATATCCAACTATGGAACCAGCCAAGATATCCATCAATAGATGTATGGATTACAAAACTGTGGGATATGTACACAATGGAATTTTACTCAGTCATTAAAAAAACTCAATTACATAATTTTCAGGAAAATTGATGGAACTGGAAGACATTATTCTAAGTGAGATTAGTCAGTCATAAAAAATAAGAAATCAGATGCTTTCCCTAATATGTGAAAGCTAAGGAGAAATAGGTCATAGGAGGAATTCTAGATGAAAAAGGAAATCCTATAGGGGGGCAAACAAAACAACCTAAATGAGGAGATGGGAAGGGGGAAGAAGGAAATTCTCTAAAACAATGTACTTAAACATATTGAAGCCAACCATTAAGCCAAGCAAGGGAAGGAGGGATGCGGAGAGAAAGGAGTGAGAATTGGGTAGGGGTTAAATCGGTAATGTGTCCATGTGTGTATAGACAAGTTTTTACCCCAATATGATGTATGAATATAATGCACCAATAAAAATTTTTTTTTAAATTGGGACAATAAAAGAAAAGTAAAAAATTGGTTGCCCTCCCTGATATGCAGAAGCTAGAAAGAAAAGGGGTCATAGGAGGAACTGTAACTGAAAAAGGAGAAACCACAGATGAACAAATAAGGCTACCTAACTGAGGGGGATGGGAGGAGAAAGATGGAAAGGGGAAAGAGGGAAATTCCCTAGTGTATATTCATACACATATCAAAGTCAATCAGCAAGGCAAACATGATATGTGTGCATGCATGCATTTACTATCTTGTACTCCATTAAGATGTATGACTGTAATGCACCAAAAAAGATATATATATATATTTGGCCTAGTTTGTGGCTCGGATATAGAATGCTCCCTGGGTGCTATCCCCAGTACCACATTAAAAAAAAAAAAAAAAAAAAAAAAGAATACCTGGTCCATTTCTTGGGTGCTGAGCATGTTTGTCAGAAATAGCTAACTTTTATAACAAATGACCTTCAAATATCAGTGATTTATGCCATAAATGCTCATGTTTTTTAACTTTATAGTCTGGTAGGAATATATGGCTTAAATTTTTAACAATAGCTAGTTTTAAAATTGAAGCCATGGAAGATGGCGACCAAGAAAAGCGGGGCTTAAGAGCCCCGCTAACAACCAATCTTCATTACCACAAAATCAGCGCCTTTCATAGCCAGAAAACACCATCACCAGAGAAACAAAAAAATCACCAGGCTCCAGAGAGAAAGTGGACTGAGAACAGAGCTCAGAGCCACAGAGGAGATACACCTGCCTCATGCCCGAGGACGCCTCAGCAGCGCCATACTGCCGGCGGCAGCGGCGAATTCACCAGATGGCTACAGCAAGCCGAGGTGAGCCGCTGCGGAACAGCCAGGCGGGATTTCTCGGCAGAGGGAACCCCAAAAGCTCCCAGTGGCTGAGCTCAGCACACGCTGCAGTGATTCAGAGTGGAACTCAAAACCAAGAAGAAATACGCCAGCCTCATGGCCGAGGGTGTAGCAGTGGCGCCATATTGCCACCGGAGGCAACAGCAGTGAATTCACCGAATCCAGTACAGCTACATCTGCGTACTCAAGAACAGTGAGTCAAATTGCGGGCCACAGAGGAGAAATCCCAGTACTGTACTCCCTGGGACTTGACCCAATGGGGGAGGGGAGGTGGCAGAGATATCACACCATAGGAGAACGTGCAACCTGGCACCCCCCACAGTCTAAAGCAGCCTCTATCGACTCTCTGGGTCGGAGACTCTGTGATACAACCCAGTAAAGGAGTAGTGGGGTCTGAGATACTACTGACTCGAGATCCAGAACACCTTAAGTGAAGTCATAGTGACCCAAGGGAAAAACCCAGAGAAGGCACAAACTTCTGAAATCATGGGAATGAGGAATACTACTGGAGCAATAAATGCCCACAACCCCACAACATCAGAACCCGATAAAACAGAAAATCAGAGATTTCTAGAAGATCAAATTAGGAAAATAACTGTAGAAATAATAGAGGTGCTTCGAAAAGAACTCAGAGAGAGCCAAAAAGCGATAAAGGATGCAATTAATGAAGTAAAGGCCTCAATTCAAAGCACAAACAACCGATTAGACCACATGGAGAACAGAATCTCGCTCTTAGAAGATGATCATTTCAAAAATGAACGCATAGTTTCTAATCTAGAAAAAAATATCCAACAGCAGGAATCTGACATTGAAGAAATATGGGCCCATTTGAAGAGACCTAACCTAAGAATAATTGGAATAGAGGAGGGAAAAGAAAGTGAAACCAAAGGGATCAACAATCTCTTCAAGGAAGTAATAGCAGAAAATTTTCCAAACATAGAGCAAGAGGTTGATACACAGGTCCAGGAAACTTATAGAACTCCCTTTAGACAGGATCCGAGAAGAGGTTCTCCACGCCACATAATTGTCAAAATGACCAATGTGGAAGCCAAGCAGAGAATCTTAAAGGCAACAAAAGCAAAGGGCCAAGTGACATTCAGAGGCAAACCAATTAGAATCACTCCAGACTTCCCAGACCAAGTCATGAGAGCCAGAAGGGCTTGGAGTAACATATTCCAAGCTCTGAAAGAAAACAACTTCCAGCCAAAAATTTCCTACCCAGCAAAACTTTCTATCAAATTAGATGGAGAAATAAGAAGCTTCCATGACAAACAGAAACTGAAGGAGTTTGTCTTCAAAACCAGCACTAGAGAAAATACTCAAAGAGATTAACTACAAAGAAGAAATAGGTAACACACACCAGAACCAGAGAAACAAGATTTTCCATCCAACAGACAACTAAGATTGGTTATCTGTGGACATTCATTATTTATGTTAGTCTTTTATCTATCTCTAAATGGTATTGTTTGCCTTTATTGTTGTTAATTTTTAGGATTTCTAGTTGGAATATTAATATACCTTCAGATATAGCATTTGGAAATATTTTATCCCATTCTATTAGTAACTTTTAACTCTGTTTACATTGTCTTTGGATATACAATTTTTTTTTATTTTTTAGGGAGTTTGTATACTCTTTTGTTGCCTGTGTCATTGAAATCATATTTAAGACATCACTGCCAATTTCAATGTTGTGAGGTTTTATGACCCAGATTTTCTCCTAAATGTTTATAGTCTTAAGATTTATATTTAGGTCTTTTATCTATTTTGAGTTAATATTTGTATATGGGATTAGGTAAGGGTCCAATTTTATTCTTTTCCATGTAATTATTATTTTTCAACAATATTTAGTTAAAAGATTATTATTTCCACCACCAAATGTTCGTGGAAACCTTGTCAAAAATAACTTGAAAATATAGGGAAGAATTTAGCTCTAGGCTTGTATTTAACTCCAATGGTTTATATATCTGCCTTTAGAATAGTACTACACTGTTTCAATTATTGTAGCTTTATATGGTTTGAAATCAGAAAATATACATCTTCTAGCTTTGTTCTTTTTCGAGATCGTTTTGGGTATCTAGAGTCCATATTCCATATTAGGATAGATTTTTTCTGAAATATAAATATATAAATATATGATAGTTTCACCTAAAAAAATAGAAAAAAATATTCTCTGGTAAGAAAGAATGTAAAAAGAAATATTGAAATATTATCTTTAAGTCATCAAAAGTTTGGTATCAGACAAATGAAACTGTTATGTGAGAGTATCATTTTTAATTTTGGATAAATTGCTATAATACTAGATGTCAACCACTAAGCCAAGCATGGGAGGGAGGGATGGGGAGAGAGTGGTGTGGGGATCAGGTGGGGGCTGACTGGGCGATATGTGCATGTATGTTTACAAAAGTTTGTATCCCACTATGATGTATGAATACAGTGCACCAATAAAAAATAAATAAATAAAAAAAATTGAACCCATGGCTCAAACTTCTCTGTAATGAAGTACCATTAAAATAACTCCTATGCTCCAATTTACACTCATGCAACAAAGACTAATGAGGTAGAAACTCTACTTTGTATGGTAATTTAGAGTCTTTCAGACTGATGTTTTTGCAATACGCAGGGCATTGGCCTTCCATAAGAGTATCAGGTAATAGATGAAAGAGAACAAGTACATAGCACACATAATGGCTCACTTCACAGCCAGAAAACAGTTCTTATTGTTCTGCTCATAATGTGTCAAAGAAGACTCTTTCCATTCCCTTCCTCCATGCTGGAGCCTGGGCCATGCAGGCCAGCAGTATGCTAAGAAGGGCAAGAATACAGTTAGAGGGCAATAGCCAGCCAATCTTTGTCACCCTTAGCAAATATTTGCCAGATATCTGCTATTTGCTAGATTAAATGAATTCTGACCCATGTTATTAAAATGAACCACCAGGGCCTTGCACTTGGACCTTGGTAAGGCTGTGGTGAAATAGCTCCCTGTTTAATGCTTCTGGAAGGCATCAGTATATAGCAAGAGTCTTGAAGTGACATAAGTCCTTACCCAAGGCAATGCAATGTGTGAAGATGTTGAGAGGAGGGTAGGCCTGGCCTGTATCTGCTGAAGTTACACTTATATATACTTGACTATTTAGTTAAAATATTTTCAATTTTTAAGAACAGCAACCCCTATGAAACATGTTTTATCTATTTAAGAAGCACTTATGTAGCCCCTGCCCATTGTCGGGTAATCTTCCAAGCACTTTACTAATTCTGATTGAGTTTCCGTAAGCCTATGAGTAATAGCTCATCATTGATGGGCAGAGATTCAAAAACAAAGGTCTGGTTTTGAGAGTCAGAGCTCATAACTAGCATACCATGTTACCTCTTGTGTGAGCCCTCCTCTTTTCCACACTTGAGTTTGCATCCAGAACATAGGTAGGAGTTTCCCAAAATTTCCATAGGAATATCGATCTTTCATGTTGAATATAATTAGCGTTCACAGACTGAAATAGAGCCTGACAAACATGTATTTCAAGCTTGACAAATTCCAGAAACACTTAAATTTTCTAATCCATGTTGCTTTATCAGATAAAAACAGTGAAGAAAATTCCAGACCCTAAGAACAGGATGATGAAAGGGATAGGCAAAGTGTCTTTAGCCTTATCTTATAAATCACATCTCTCTCATTCATCTATTCATATAACTTAATTTATAGTTATTAAGCCTCCCTGTAAGACACAAGATAGACATGATCTTTGCTGCCATGAGCTTTGTGGCCAATACAGAAGAAACAATTCAGTCAAATGTGCTTACAGATATATACATAAGTGCAACTACATAAGATCTGTGAAGAAGTATATAGGGTAAATTTATATATTGGGGAATATGAATAGATCTGAAGATTCAGGCAAGGCTGGCTTCCCTAAAAATGCAACATTTATGTAGGAGTTAAATAAGTTTTGGGAGGCATGAAAAGGGAAGACTATTCCAAGCAAGAAAAAAAAAAATCTCTGTGAAGGCTCTCCAAGGGAAGGAGATGGTACTTTTCAAGAAACTGTAAAAAGGCAAGTAAGTGTACCTCGCATGCAGAAAGCAAGGGGCGGCAGAGGCATGGGATGGTTAGAATGAATCAGGTAGAGGATCCCAAAAGGGCCCACACAATTTTGGTGTTTATCTCAAGAACAATGGAAATTCAGGGAAGGAATTTAAGCACAGAAAGAAACAATCAAAATTTCATTTTAGAAAGATCCTCTTGGCAAGCATATTTGAGGGATTTCTACTGGAAATAGGCAGATAAATTAAGAAGCTACTACAGTTCCACATATACTTACTTTTATACTGCTAACTTTTATGTCTGAAAATGAGATTGTCTTTGCCAAACCTGCTAGAGACTCATGATACAATCCGACCTTTCCATACTGACTTGAAGTTTTCTTGTTTCGGTATGGTGTCCTATATTGTGGGGAGCCATTAGGGTTTTCCCCTTTAAGAATACTTCTGACTGTCCTTTGCCCAGAGCCAATAAGGTTTGGGGTCATGGAAAGTTCAGCGTCTGAGAGAAGCTCAGGTGGAATTAATTGGTTTGAACGTTATGCACACAGGTGGTGATGTCATGAGGGTTGATTGACCGGGAGCTGTATAAATAGGATGAGAGTGATAAAACTGGGATCGGTCAGTAGAGATATCGACCCAGGAGTGTACTGGCGATCCTTCCATGAAAGAATTAAATATTCTATGAATAAAATTCATTGAATTGAATTCTTTTCATTTTCACTCCTCTCTTTGGAACCCATACTTTTGCTGGCAGGCTCCAGCATATATCTCCTCGAGGGGAAGACACATTTAAGTTCTAAATATAACTTATCAGAAGGTATTTTAAAGATATTTTTTCCATTATAATTTAAGATTGATAACATGGAAGCAGCAGGTCTTATAGAGGGCATCCAGATAACTGGTTACTAAAAAATTTAAAGGCTATATAAATAGATCATTGAATATAATAAATATTTATGGTACCCATGAGTGAAACAAAAAAAAGCATATAAGGAACCATAAGTAAAATGAGATGCAAGACTGGAGTTCTTTCTTTGGGGTAGCATTTATCAGGAGTGAGGTTGGGTTTCAACAATCCAATCTGTGGTATTATTTTTTAAAGTAGTGTAATAGTTTGTGAAGGGCTACAAATGTAGCTCAGCGGTAGAGTGCTTTCCTAGCACGTACAAAATTCAATTTCCAGCACTGTAAAATAAATAGTCCATGAATATAATTCATCATGAATATCATGACCTCTGGGGGTCATGAGTGTTTGTTTCTGCCTTCTTGTTCTCCATTCCCAAGGTGTTGACTTCAGAGAGGTTTAAAATTGTTTACTAGCCATCAGGAAGGGAAAATGGGAAGTTATGATCAAAACAGCTTATTTTAAGAGCATGAGCCACAGTTGCACATGCTTTTGTTCACACCTCATTAGCCACATAACCAATGGAGTCTGGAAAATCTACTGTTATCAGAGAGAACTGGAAAACAAGTACCAGGGACAGACAGACAACAGTCTCACCCACTGAGCTGTAGGTAAAACGATACTAAATTTACAGAGCATGTTATGTATTGGGAAAAGAGACATTATACAATTATGCAAATATATATTTAATTATAGTTGTATAATATACAATTACTATAATTATAACTAAAAATACAGATCTTATTAGGGTCAATAACAGAGATATCAAACTTAATCTGATGGCGAGGCAGGGATGGGAGTAGGAGCCCATGGAATAATTTTCTAGGAAGATAACATTAAGACTAAGACTTAAAGGATGATGAAGAATGAAACAAGCCAGAGTATTTCTTGCAGAAGTAATTAGGAGGGAACATAGAAACAACTGTGGCCCAGAAGGAATGGAGCTTAGGAAAGGAATGGGAAAGGAGAGAGGCTGGAAATGAGCATGAAGTAGATGGTTTTCAAGGCTTTTACTAATGGAACGAAACTTTCAATTTGCCTTATAAAAGACCATGCAGCTGCAGAGTCAGAAAAAGTATAGGTTGAGACAGTACTTGAAGCAGAGAGACTACATAGCAATAAACCAAGTGGGGATAAAAATTGGTGGGAGGGTCTGAGGTTATCTTGGTAAAAGTCTCTGGTGTATGAATTTTTTTTTTAAGGTTCTTGCATGTCTAAAAATATCTTCAATCTACTCTCATAAATGCTGGGTTGATTTGGTTCAAAATAGCCTACAAATAATTTTCCCCCTAGAATACTGAAGATGTTGTTTAACTATTTTCTAATAATCAATATCATCAATGTAAAATATTTTTTGGTGCATTGTATTCATACATCTTAATGGAAAAAAATAACTTGTGTTACATGCATACATCGCCCAATTAGCTCCTACCCAATCCCCACTCATTTTCCTCCTCCTTCCTTCTTCCCACACTTGGCTTAGTGGTTGATATTAGTATGTTTGTTTAAGTACATCTGTGCTTAAGAGAGTTTCCTTCTTCTCCCCTCCCATCCCCTCAGTTAGGTTGCCTTATTTGCTCTTCTATAGGATCTCCTTTTTCATCTAGAGTTCCTCCTATGACCCATTTCTCCTTAGCATTCACATATTAGGGAAAGCATCTGGTTTTTTATTTTTTGTAACTGACTAATCTCTCTTAGCATAATGTTCTCCAGTTCCATTAATTTTCCTGAGAATGATGTAATCGTGTTTTTTGATGGCTGAGTAAAATTCCATTGTGTACATATCCCACAGTTTTATAATCCATTAATCTATTGATGGACATCTTGGCTGGTTCCATAGTTTGGCTATAGTGAATTGTGCAGCTATGAACATAGATACACATGCATTAGTTTGGTAGTTTAGTTTCCTTTATTTTGGGTAGATACCCTGAAATGGTATTGCTGGATCAAATGGTAAGTTCATTCTCATTCTTCTGAGGATCCTCCATATTGTTTTCCAAAGTGGTTGCACTAATTTGCAATCCCACCAACAATGTTTTAGAGTTCCCACTTCTCCACAAACTTGCCAGCATTTGTTGTTGTTTGCGTTTTGAATGATTGCTATTCTAGTTAGAGTTAGGTGAAATCTCAGGGTACTTCTTATTTGCATCTTTCTGATTGCCAATGATGTTGAGCATTTTTTCATACATTTATTGGACATTTGAATTTCTTCTTTTTGTGAAGTATCTATTAGTTCACTTGCCCATATTTTGATAGGATTATTATTATTTTAGTGTTAAGTTTCTCAAGTTCTCTGTATATTCTAGATATAAGTCCTCTATTGGAGGAGTAGGTGGCAAAAATCTTCTGCCATTCTGTTGGTTCTTATTGAGGTTCTTGACAGTTTCCTTTAATGAACAGAAGCTCTTAAGTTTCATGCAATACCATGTATTGATTCACCTTTTAGTTTCTTTTCTTCTTTCTTTCTTTCTTTCTTTCTTTCTTTCTTTCTTTCTTTCTTTCTTTCTTTCTTTCTTTTTTTTTTTGGTGGTAATGGGATTCCTGGAAGCCCTTCTACCTCTGGGCTACACTCCCAATCCTATTTTTACATTTTTATTTGGATAGAGGGTCTCCTAAGCCAGCGCCTGCGGCTGGCTTTGAACCTGCATGATCCTCCTATCTCTGCCTCCCAAGCGCGGGGATTACAAGCATGCAACACCACGCCCGGCTACCTTTTAGTTTCTTGTGCCTTTGAGAAAGTGTTTATCTGTACCTATATGTAGCAGTGCTGGACCTATGCCCTCTTCAAGGAGCCTCAAGGTTTCTGGTCTAATTTCCAAGTCTTTGATTTATCTTGAATTGACTCTTCTGCAGGGTGAGAAAGTGGGATTTATTTCCATTTTTCTGCATATGGTTAACCAGTTTTGCCAACACCATTTATTGAACAGACTAACTTTCTTCCCATGTATTTTTTTGGCCCCTTTGTAAAAAATCAACTGGCTGAAAGTGTGGATTTGTCTCTGAGACTTCTATTCTGCTCCATTGGTCTATGTATCTGTTTTTGTGCCAGTACCATGCTGTTTTTATTAGAATGGCTTTGTAGTATGGTTTAAAGTGAGGTATTGTGTTTCTTCCTGCATGTTTTTTTGTTGCTGAGAATGACTTTGGCTATTCTTTTTTTGTTGTTTTTCCAAATGAATTTAAGGACTGATTTTTCTATGTCTGTGAGGAATGATCTTGGTAATTTAATAGGTATTGCATTGAATCTGTAGATCACTTTTGGAAGCATGGCCATTTTGATGATAATTATTCTGCCAATCCATGAACATGGAAGATCTTTCCATCTTCTAAGATCTTCAATTTCTTTTTTTCAATGTTTTATAATTTTCTTTGTAGAGGTCTTTTACGTCCTTGGTTAAATTTATTCCTAAGTATTTTATTTTTTGGTAGAAAATCCTGAGTGGAAGTGTTTTCTGAATTTCTTTTTCAGTTGATTTATGATTGGTGTATAGAAAATCTGATTTTTTTTTGTATCCAAACACTTTGCTGAATTTTTTGATTTGTCCTATAAGTCTTTTGGTTGAGTTTGTTGGGTCTTCTAAGTATAGTATGTCATCTGCAAATAGTGAAAGTTTGAGTTCTTTTCCTATTTGTACACCTTTGATTTCCTTTTCTTGCCTTATTGCTCTGGTTAGGGTATCAAGTACTATTATTGAAAAGAAGTAGTGATAATGAACATCCTTGTCTTGTTCCTGTTTTTAGGGGAAATTCTTTAAGTTTTTCCCCATTTAATATGATGTTGGTTGTGGACTTATTGTAGATTGCCTTTATGATGTTGAGTTATGTTCCTTCTATTCTGATTCTCTGCAGTGCTTTTAGCATAAGTGGATGTTAGATTTTATCAAATGCTTTTTCAGTGTCTATTGAAATGAGCATGTGATTTTTTTTTGGTTATATTTATATGATGAATTACATGGATTGATTTTTGTATGTTGGACCAGCTTTGCATCTCTAGGATGAACACTACCTGGTCATGGTGTATGATTTTCTTGAAGTGGTTTTGAATGCGTGTTGCTAGTATTGTTTAGCAGTTTTGCATCCAAGTTCATCGAAGATATAGGTTTGTAGTTTCCTTCCTTGAACTGTCTTTATTTAGTTTTGGTATTAATGTGATGTTGGCTTTATAGAATGTATTTGGGAGAGTCCCATTTCTCTCTATTTCACAAAATAGATTGAGGAATATCGTGGTTAGCTCTTTTATAAAGGTTTTATAAAATTCACTCGGGAAGCCATCTGGTCCTGGTCTTTTCTTTGATGGCAAGCTTTTTATTGCTGTTTCAATCTCTTTGATATTGGTTGGTTTAAAATTTCAATGTCTTCTTGATTCAGTTTAGGAAGGTTGTATTTATCTAGAAAGGTGTCAATTTCCTCCAGATTTTCCATTTTGTTGGAGTATAGTTTTTCAAAGTAGTTTCTGATAATCCAATAGCTTTCTGCACTGTAAGTTGTGATATCTCATTTTTCATCTTGTATGTTCATAATGTGGGTTGATTCTCTCTTTTTGTTAAGTTGTATAGTGGTTTATCTATCTTGTTAATTTTTTCAAGGAACCAGCTTTTGGTTTTGTTGATTTTCTGTATTTTTTCTCTACTTCCTTTTTTTCTGCTCTGATTTTAACAATTTCTACTGGCTTTAGGGTTAGAGTGTTCCTGTTTTTCAAGGTCTTTGAGGTGTGTCATTAAGTTATTTATTTGATGATTTTCTGTTTTTCTTATGTGAGCACTCAGTGCTATACATTTTCCTCTTAATACTGCCTTCAAAGTGCCCCAGAGGCTTTGATATGTTGTATCTCTATTTTTGTTTGTTGTATCTCTATTTTTGTTTGTTTCTAGAAATTTCTTGATTTCACTCCTTACTTCTTCTATGACCCATTCTTCATTTAGAAGTATGGTGTTCAGTCTCCACATGTTTTTTGTTTGTTTGTTTGTTTGTTTCTTTGAGTCTTCTTATAGTTGATTTCTAATTTTATTCCATTATGGTCTGAAAAGACACAGGAAAGTATACCACATTTTTTGAATTTGGTAGTGATAAGTTTGTGGCCCAGGATGTGATCTATTTTGGAGGTTTTGTGTGCAGCTGAGAAAAATGTAAACTCTGCTGTGGTGGGGTGAAATACTGTATATGTGTCTAACAGGTCCATTTGATTAATGGTGTTCTTTTGTTCTGAGTCATCTTTACTGACCTTTTGTCTAGAAGATTGATCTAATGGTGTGAGAGGTGTGTTGAAGTCTTCCAGTATTATTGTATTGGGATTTATGTGTGACTTCATGTCACAAAGAGTTTGTTTTATGACAGTAGTTGCACCTATGTTTGGGGCATAAATGTTGATTATTGTTATTTCCTCTTGGTGGATTATTCCTTTTACCAGTAAAATATGACCTTCTTTGTCTCTTCTAATAAGCTTGGGCTTGAAGTCTAACTTATCTGATATTATAGTTACAACTCCTGCTTGTCTTCAAGTTCTATTGGTATGGATTACCTTGTTCCAGCCCTTTACCTTAAGTTTGTTGCTCTCTTTGTTTTTAAGGTGTGTTTCTTGCAAGCAGTATATAGATGGGTTCTGTTTTTTTAATCCATTTTGCCACTTTATGTCTTTATATTGGGGAGTTGAGGCCATTTTCATTCAATGTGATTACTGAGAGATGATTTTTAATTCCTAACATGTTGAGATTTTCCTTCTGTTTGGAATACTGTTTGTTCTTCTTTGCTTAGTTGTCTGCTGGATGGAAATTCTTGTTTCTCTCAATCTGGAGTATATTACTTGTTTCTTCTTTGAAGTTAATCTTTTTGAGTATTTTTTCTAGTGCTGGTTTTGAAGATATAAATTCCTTCAGCTTCTGTCTGTCATGGAAGACTTTTATTTCTCCATCTAATTTGTGGGATAGTTTTGCTGAGTAGAAATTTTTTGGCTGGAAGTTGTTTTCTTTCAGAGTTTGGAATATGTTACTCCAGGCCCTTCTAGCTTTCATGACTTGGTTTGGGAAGTCTGGGTTAATTGTAATTAGTTTCCCTCTGAATGTCACTTTGTGCGGTGTTTTTTTTTGCCTTTAAGATTCTCTTCTTTGCTTCTACATTGATCATTTTGACTATTATGTGGCATGGGGAACCTTTTCTTCGATCTTGTATAAAAGGGGTTTATAAGTTTCCTGTACCTGTTTGTCGATCTCTTGCTCTGTTTGGAAAATTTTCTGCTATTACATCTTTGAAAAGATTGTTGAGCCCTTTGATTTCACTGTCTTTTCCTTCCTTTATGCCAATTATTCTTAGGTTAGCTCTTTAAGATGGGCCCATACTTCTTCAATGTCCATATCCTGCTGTCAAATTGTTTTTTCTATGTTATACACTATGCATTCATTTTTGGAGTGATCATCTTCTAGGAGCACAATTCTACTCTCCATATGGTCTAAGTAATTGTTTATAGTTTGAATAGATGCCTTTACTTCAATGATTGCATTCTTTATTTCTTTTAAACTCTCTTTAAATTATTTTTGGAATTCTTGTATTATTTCTACAGTTACATTCCTGATTTGGCCTTCTGGAATTCTCTGCAATTCTATGTTATCAGGTTCTGTATTTGTGGTGTTGTGGGAGCTCATTGCTCCCTTGTTGTTCCTCGTTTTCATGATTTCAGAAGTTTGCCTTTTTTGCTTTTGATATATTTCTGTCAGTCTTTAAGTGTCAGCTGGTATATCCAAGGGCATTTTGTATTATATTCAACAATGAAGGTTGAGTAAGGAGGGAAGTGAAGTATTAAGTCGAAGAATAGGGTAAAGTCTCAGATAGGGATGTATAGAATAAGAGTATGAGTTTGGTAACATAGTATATACTAGAGATTAGAGATAGTAAAAATGTAGTAGTATTCTAGTAACCAATGTAGAGTTTCTGGTATACTAATATGAGGTGGATTTGATACAAGACAAGGGATACATAAAAAGCAGAAAAAAGATAGGAGTGGGATAGTGATAAGAGAGTTGGTATGTACAATGGAAGAAGCTTGAGAGAGGTTTTGGGAAGAGAGCTAAAAACAAACAAACAAACAATAAAACCAACCAGGCATACACACACACACACACACACACACACACACACACACACACAAAGAACAAATAATCAAAACATCCCCAACAACTAATTAATGCAACTCTACAAATAAATGACTATGCAGCAGATAGTTTCACTTCAGTCTTTCTCTGTGCATGTACCAAGTGCCACCGGTACCCTTTGTTATGCAAGTTTGGTTTTCTGATATTTTCTCAGTCTATCCAGATGGGTGATATCATTGGGGCTGGATTTAATATTAAGCACAGGTCACCTTCCACACTTTCCACAGTTTTTTAGTCTTTGTCTCTCCCTGCCACCATTGGTGGTGTATACCTCTGAGACTAAACTCAATGTAGGAGTCTCTGTTCTCCACAGCTAGTGCTGGTCTGGTCTGACTTCTCCTCATTTGCCACAACTGGGAGGTCTGTGGTGATCCTGGAGCTTCTATTAGTTGGGTCTAGTGTTAAGTTAGACCTTCCCCCTACCCTTTCCACTGATCAAAGCCTGAGTCTGTCTGAGCTTCTGTTATGTCCAACAGCAGTCCCCACTCCCAATTTCTCCAGGCTGTATCAGAAAATCTCAGACCCAGGGTGTTTATCGGGGCTACGGTTTGTCCCTAGAGATGGCCACAGGGACTGTGACCATGCTTACAGTGTTATTGAGCACTGCTCTGAGTTTCTGGAGGGTGTGGTAATCTCTGCCACCACTCCTTCTTCCCTGGATTAAACCACAAGATCTCAGACCCAGAAAGTTTATGCGGCAGCACAAGTCCCTATGGGCACAGCGCTGGAAGTTCTCCTGCAGGGACTGCAGTTTCACTTGTGATTTTGGTGTGTGCTGGTCTGGAACTCTGTGGGGCATGGTTAGCTTGGCTGCCACTGGTAAGATGGTGATGCTGTAGCATCCTCAGTGGCAAGACTGGTGGATTTCTATTCTGTGTTGAGCTCCACTCTGGATCCCTTGAGGGCGTGGTAAAGTATTAGAAGCTGTAGCAGGTCTTTATGCAGGAATGACTGATGACTTACAACCCGTGGATCTGTAGCTGCTCACTTTAAGCCCTTGTTTTCCTTTTTGTCTCTGGTGTGCAGAGCTGTGAGGGAAGATTGCACTGGTGCTGGTGTCCGCCGTTGTGTAGTGGGTGGGATTTATTTTTTAATCTTTGGTCAGTCTTCTAATCTTCTTTTTCTCTGTCTCTTGTGTTTATCATTTTTATTCCTCTATTGATAGTATTTTCTGGCTTTGTAGAACGCTGTTTTTGAGGCAATGGAGATTAAGTGTCAGCAATACTCAGGAGAGCTGCTTCTCTTGGTTGCTATCTTCTCAATGTAAAATCTGACTCCAACAATTTTTGTGACTTAGTAGATTTCTTTGTGTCTCAATGCTTTTAGACTTTTCTTGTTTTCCTGAGTCTTGAAATTCACCAATACATGTGTTGATTTAAATTCTTCTTTTTTGTTTGTCTTGCTTTACCTTAACCAGTAAGAGTTATAGTTATTGCTTCTAGACTTTCTAATCTCTGAGAAATTGTATCTTCTTCCAAAAAATTTCTCCATTCTCCCTCTTATAACATTGAAATTGAGCTGAGAAGTCACGAAGGAGGTAAACATCAGCGGAGCGTTCAGAAAAGCTGCTTTAATAAAAGCCTTTTACCTTCGGGGCAAAGTCTGCTGGCTGTGGGGGAAGAGACCAATAAGCCACATGTCCGGAGAGTTGTGTAAAGTCGGCTGGCAAAGTCACATGTTGGGGTGGAAGTACTTGTGTTTTAAGCGGGGGGAAGGGGAGCTTGGGGGGTGGGGTTAACAGTGTGGGAATGCCAGTTCTCTCGCTACATCTAGAGCCTTGCAATGCCTGGAGTCTGCCTTGTGATGCCTGGGATCTATTTTTCTATTTTTTTTATTTGTGCACTGTATTCATACATCATAATGGGATAAAAAAACTTTTGTTGACATGCACACATCGTCCAGTTAGCCACTACCCGATCCCCACCCCGTTCCCTCCCCATCCCTCCTTCCCGTGCGTGGCTTAGTGGTTGACATGTAGTATTATAGCAATTTATCCAAAATTAACAGTGATAATCTCACATAACAGTTTCATTTGTCTGATACCAAGCTTTTGATGACTTAAAGATAACATTTCAATATTTCTTTTTGCTTTCTTTCTTACCAGAGAATATTTTTTTCTTTTTTTTAGGTGAAACTATCATACATTTATTTATTTTTCAGAAAAAATCTATCCTAATATGTAATATGGACTCTAGATACTCAAAACGATCTTAAAAAAGAACAAAGTGAGATGTATATTTTCTGATTTCAAACCTTATAAAGCTACAATAATTGAAACAATGTAGTACTGTTGTAAAGGCAGATATATAAACCATTGGAGTTAAATAAAAGCCTAGAGATAAATTCTTCCATATATTGTCAAGTTATTTTTGACAAGGCTTCAACGAACATTTGGTGGAAGAAATAATAATCTTTTAACTAAATATTGTTGAAAAAGAATAATTACATGAAAAAGAATAAAACTGGACCCTTACCTAATGACATATACAAATATTAACTCAAAATAGATAAAAGACCTAAATATAAATCTTAAGACTATAAACTTTTAGAAGAAAATCTAGGTCATAAAACCTCACAACATTGAAATTGGCAGTGATTTCTTGGATATGATTTCAATGGCATAGGCAACAGAAGGGTAAACAAACTCCCTAAAAAGAAAAAATTATATATATATATATATATATATATATATATATATATATATATATATATATATTTAAAAGTTACTGATAGAATGGGATAAAATATTTCCAAATGCTATATCTGAAGGTATATTAATATTCCAAATAAAAATCCTAAAAATTAGCAACAATAAAAGCAAACAATACAATTTAGAGATAGGTAAAAGACTAAAATAAATAATGAATCTCCACAGATAATCAATCTTAGTTGTCTGTTGGATGAAAAATCTTGTTTCTCTGGTTCTGGTGTGTGTTACCTATTTCTTCTTTGTAGTTAATCTCTTTGAGTATTTTCTCTGGCGCTGGTTTTGAAGACATAAATTCCTTCAGTTTCTGTTTGTCATGGAAGCTTCTTATTTCTCCATCTAATTTGATAGAAAGTTTTGCTGGGTAGGAAATTTTTGTATGGAAGTTGTTTTCTTTCAGAGTTTGGGATATGTTACTCCAAGCCCTTCTGGCTCTCATGACTTGGTTTGGGAAGTCTGGAGTGATTCTAATTGGTTTGCCTCTGAATGTCACTTGGCCCTTTGCTTTTGTTGCCTTTAAGATTCTCTGCTTGGCTTCCACATTGGTCATTTTGACAATTATCTGGCCTGGGGATCCTCTTCTCTGATCCTGTCTAAAGGGAGTTCTATAATTTCCTGGACCTGTGTATCGACCTCTTGCTCTATGTTTGGAAAAATTTTCTGCTATTACTTCCTTGAAGAGATTATTAATCCCTTTGGTTTCACCTTCTTTTCCCTCCTCTATTCCACTTATTCTTAGACTAGCTCTAATCTAAGAATAATTAGCTCTAATCTAAGAATAATTAGCTCTAATGGGCCCATATTTCTTCAATGTCAGATTCCTTTTGTCTGATTTTTTTTCTAAATTAGAAACTGTGCATTCATTTTTGGAGTGATCCTCTTCTAGGAGTGAGATTCTATTCTCCATGTGGTCTAATCTGTTGTTTATTCTTTGAATTGAGGCCTTTACTTCATTAATTGCATCCTTTATCTCTTTTTGGCTCTCTCTGCATTCTTTTTGAAACAGCTCTATTATTTCTACAGTTATTTTCCTGATTTCATCTTCTAGAAATCTCCGAATTTCTGTTTTATCAGGTTCTAATGTTGTGGGGTTGTGGGCATTCATTGCTGCATTCTTATTCCTCTTTCCCATGATTTTGGAAGTTTGTGCCTTCTCTGGGTTCTTCCCTGGGTCACTACGACTTCACTTAAGGTGTTCTGGATCTCGAGTTTGTGGTATCTCAGTCCCCACTACTCATTTACTGGGTTGTATCGCAGAGTCTCAGACCCAGGGAGTCAATCGAGGCTGCTTTAGACCATGGGGGCTGCCAGGTTGGGCATTCTTCTGCGGGGAGTTGTGACTATGGTTTGATATATCTGCCACCACCACTCACCCACTGGGTCAAGTCCCTGGGAGTGCAGTACTGGGATTTCTCCTCTAGGGGCCACAATTTTACTCACTGTTGTTGAGTATGCTGATGGAGCTGTAGTGGACTTGGTGAATTCGCTGCTCCTGCTGCCGGTGGCAATAAGGCGCCACTGCCATGCCCTCGGCCATGAGGCACGTGTATTTCTTCTCTGTTTTTGAGCTCCACTCTGAGTCCCTGCATGGTGTGCTGAGCCTGGCCCCTGGGAGCTTTAGATGCTCCCTGAACCAAAAAGTCTGCCAAATTCCACCCAGCTGATCCGCAGTGGCTCACCTTGGCTCGCTGTCCGCCACTCTTCTCTGGAGCCTGGTGGGCTGTTGAGTGTGTTGGTCTGGTGCCGCACGGTGAACTCACTGCTGCTGCAGGCAGTTAGGTGCTGCTGCCGCGTCCTCGGGCATGAGGCCAGTGTTTCTTCTCTGTGGCTCTGAGCTCCATTCTGAGTCCACCTCCTCTCTGGAGCCTAGTGCTGCAAGGAAAGATCGCCTGGAATCTTGCTATAACTGGATTCCCTCGATATCTCTGCTTCTGGCTTCCAGGGTTCCATCTTTTGTCCTTGCTGCAGGGAAGGGAGGGACCCACCCTATCATCCTGGCCTTTTTATGATATTGGGCAAAGACTGAATCATAACTACTTTCTACTGTCAGAGAATGTCGTAGAGGGCCCCTTGGCCAGGAGAGATTGAGTCCTTTGAAAGTGGGCAGGTGGGAGTATTGCTGCAGTGGAAGTTGGAGGTTATCCTGAACAGCTTGGTAATGCATGTTTGAATAAAGTTTAACAGACAAAAAGCTATGAAAAGACAAGGCAAATCATGAGAGTGGGTCCTGGGAAAGGCAGGAGCCCATTAGCTATTGTCCCTTGCCTGGAATGGAAGGAGACCAGCAGCTGCTGGCCCTTGGAGCCCTTCCAGATATAAGGTATAATATCACTATCATGTTTTTAGATTTTTGTTTAACCTGGTCAGAATTTAGAAAATTTCCTTTATTATGCCAGGTTTATTAATATAATAGCAGCATTTTTCCTGAGAAAGACATGTACCACCCTTTTTAGCAGTTTTCTTCATTAGACCAGAATCATTAATGTAATAGCAGCATTTTTACTGAGAGAGACACATGACACTCATTCTTTTCAGCAGCCAGAGTTTATGGGTCAGTCTGGTCAAATGGAAAACATGCTATTGGGTCAGGAGCATCAGTAACAGATTTTATAGAGCATCTGGAGAGGGAGAGCACCATACTATGTAACAAGTAGACCTGCTGAAATAAAAGCATTAAAAAGAATTATGCCAAGAAAAATGGAGCTTAGTGGGCCCCAACATTGTCCAAGAGAATTTGCCATGAGGCTGTTGTAATGGAGCCCTTTTTAGTCAAGTATGGTGATGCCAGTTGGGGTCCCATAGCAGTTTGCCTGCAGTAAGTGTGGTGAGGACCACTGTAAAAGGCCCAGTCCATCATGGTTATAGATGTTTTGGTTGAAGCAAATTGAGGAGGACTCGATCTCCTGGCTTAAGGGCCTTGACTGCCAGGTGTGGAATTACTTCTTTAGTCCAAGATTGGGGAAGGTATCAGTCAGTATATTACCTAAGAAGGTGCTTAAGAAAAGACAAGGGAGATAGGAAGCAAAAGGAAGGGGGTCTCACGGGAGAGCATTATTAAGCAAAAGGGTGACTATACAGCAATTCAAAGGGGCTTATAATGGTGGGGCTCCAAGGGGTGGCTTTTACATGGGCCAGAGCCAGTAGTAGGAGTTCAGGCCATGATACCTGCAGCTCCAGGGAGAGTTTTGTTAGATGGTTTTTAAGAATTCCATTTTTTTTTCTACCTTTTCTGATGACTGCAGTTGATATGGGATGTGGAGCTTCTGAGAAATGCCAAGGGATTGTGCCACCTGTTGAGTAACCTTAGAAATAAAAGCTAGTACATTATCAGACTGTAAGGAATTGGGGAGTCCAAACCGAGGTCTGATGTCTGAGCATAGAACATTGGCCACCATGCTGGCTATCTCATCTTTTGAGGGAAAAGCCTCTACCCAACCTGTTAGGGTGTTGCCTCTCATTTGGTGGGCAGAAGAAAAGGGCGAAAGCCTCCTTGGGGAGAAACAGCAGCACAAGTAGAACAGGAGGCATGGACTTTACTAATCAGCTGTTGCAGGAGAGGAGAATAAAACGAGGGGTTTAGGAAATGTTTAAGCACCATAGGTTCCACACGTAGAGAATTATGTATTAGGGTAATGACCTCTTAGTTCTGAGCCTCAGGCAGGGCAATTTTGTCCTATAAAAGAGGGCCTGTAGTGCATGGTGATTGGCTTAGCCACTACCTCAAGTGTTACCCTGGGCTGGCAAGGATGATCGAGGTTGAGGAATCCAGGAGTCATCAGTCTTCATCCGGGCTGAGTAGGGCCAGTGGCGGGGCCTGGTCTGGAAGAGTGGTTCCCCTGTGTTGAGGCACCTGGAGCTCACTACTTTTCCAAGGGCACCATTCCAGTGGACCTCCTGGCCTTACACCTGGTATGATCTGATTGGTGAGCATGGCCTTGTCGCACATGAGACAGGCTCCTGGAGGTAGATGTCATTGCTGTCTTCCACACCCAGGTCGTGCTCATCACCCCAAGGGCTGAGCCTCCTCTGCCGGCCGCAGAGCAGCTACCAGGGCTCGGGCCTGCAAAACTGCCTTTTGGTGAGGTTGGAGTGTATGCTCCACCTCTGCCTGTTCCTCTCTGGAATTAAAAACTTTAAATGCCATGTTCACCAAATCTCAGATAGGAGTTTGAGGACCATCTTCAGCCCTTTAAATTTTTTCTAAATATCAGGGGCTGATTGTCCAATGAAATAGGTTTCTAACAACACAGATCCTGCCTTAGATGGATCTAAATGGGTATAGAGGGTAAAAGCCTCCTGAGTTGGTTCCTTAAGGGAGGATGGTGGGGAGAAAGGAGCTATCTCCTTTAGAGATAGGATATCTAAAGGAGAGGTTAGACGGGGAGGCTATCCTGGGATAGGATGGTGGCTGGGGAGGTGAAGAGAGATCCTGTGGATCAGGGTCCTCAGAAAGTAACATCTGAAACCCAGGTGGGTCAGACTCCAGCATCCACACGTCACCATAAAATGGTGACTGTGCCTGTGACTCAGCAAAATTGCAGGCTGGTGTGGGCCAAGATGGCGACTGTGTAACATCACAAGATGGCGACCAAGATGGCGACTTGACAGCACCAGGTAGTGACTACATGCCATCACAAAATGGTGGCTTACAGCAAAATGGTGGTCAACAAGGGAGAACAGTCGGAGGGATGGGAATGCAGGAAAAAGAAAGCCTGGACATGAAGTACTTCTGACCATTTACCATACCACTTACAAAAGTTTCTGGCCACTGTGACCCATTATTGTATCGAGACCACACAGGCACTCAGGGCATAAGTCCTCTGGTAGTTTAGAGGTTTGATTTTCCATAATTGGTCCATGGGTGAAAATGAAGAACAGGAAACAGGTGTCCCCATTTTCCTGATCAATCATTCAGAAACAGGGGTTAAGAGATCAGGAAAGACATCTCAATCCCTTCTCAAAACCGAAGGGCAACCTGATCACCTGTGGGGGAAGTCCCAGTGGACTGGGGCACATGGGTACCAAACGCTTGGATTTTAGATCCCAGTGGACCGGCAGAGGACCCAATTCTGGAGAGGCAAGAAGCCAGAACCCACTGACTAAGGGAAGGAAGAAAGCTTACCCAGTAAAGGAGTGTGGAGTGGATCGATGGCAGTGGCTCCAGGTGGTGCAGGGTCACCAGGTGGGCAGAGGTGCCGGTTGGCACCACTCTGGGGACCTTGATTCTTGCGATATTTCTGCTTCTGGCTTCTGGTTTCCACCTCCTGTCCCCTCTGCAGGGAAGGGAATGACTCAACCTATCACCTCTCTCTTTCTTTTTCTAGAATTCCTGTTAATGACTGTTAGAATTGTGTGATTATCTGAAATATCCAACTATTTTTTTATTTTGTGGTCCTATGGAACCCAGGGGCTTCCTACCTCCGGGCTACACTCCCAGACCTATTTTATATTTTATTTGGAAACAGGGTCTCACTATGTTGCTGAGAGCCTCACTGAGTAGCTGAGGCTGGCTTCAAACCTGCACAATCCTTCTGTCTCATCCTCCCAAGTACTGGGATTAGCCACCACACCCCGCTGAAATATCCAACTATTTTATAACATTTGATATTGGTATGTCATTTTGAGCTAAGAAACATTACTTTAAACACTTTAGCTTATTAATTTGGTCCTTGAGCTGAGTTTATTCCTTATTTATTCAACCTACTGAATTTTCAGAAACATAATATTTTCCACTTATAAGAATTATTTATTTATTTATTTAATTTATAGTACTAGGGAATTGAATGCAAGAACATTATACCTTTGGGCTATAGCCCAACCCTATGTATGTATTTATTTATATACTATTTATTTATTTATTTGTATGTGGTACTGGAGATTGAACCCAGGGGCATTCTACCTTTGAGCTACAACCCCAGTTCTCTTTTTTATTCTTTATTTTGAAACAGAGTCTCACTGAGTTGCAAAGAGCTTCACTAAGTAGCTGAGGCTGTCTGTGAACTGTGATCCTCCTGTCTCAGCCTCCCAAATGCTCCCAAATCCTGTCTCAGCCTCCCAAATGACAAGCATGTGCCACCACGCACGACATTTTTTTTTTTTTTTTTTGGTGGTACTGGGGTTCCTGGAAGCCCTTCTACCTCCAGGCTACACTCCAAGATCTATTTTATATTTTTGAAACAGGGTCTCTTATGCCAGCGCGGCTAGCTTCGAGCCTGCGCGATTCTCCTATCTCCGCCTCCCAAGCGCGGGGATGACAAGCGTGCACCACCACGCCCAGCTATGACTTTTTTTTTTTAAACAACGTCTTAAACTGAGTGTGGTGGTGTATGTCTACAATCCCAGTGTGCTGGGATTATACATGAGAGACTGAGATAGGAAGATTGCAGGTTCAAGGTCAGCCTCAGCAAGTTAGTGAGGTCTTCAGCAACTTAGTAAGACTCTGTTTCAAAAAAAAAAAATAGAATAGGACTGAGACATAGCTCAGAGGTAGAATGCTCTTGGGTTCAATCTCCAGTACCACAAACAGATACAAAACAAAAACAAACAAACAAACAAATAAAAATAGGGTCTTTCTAAATTGCTGAGAGTCTTGCTAAATTTCTAAGGCTGGATGTGAACCTGTGATCCTCCTGTCTCAGCCTCTCATGTACTGGGATTACTGCATACATCATCATGCCTGGCTTACAATAGTTATATTTTAAGTATATATTTAAATGTCATTATGGTTTGAATAGGTTCCCAAACATTCATGTATTGGAACCTTAGACCCCAGAGTGGTGATGCTGGAGATGATGGGACATCTAATAAGTGAGAGTTGTCCCTGAAAGGGATTAAGATAGTTCTTTTAGGACCCTTCTATTTTTTTCTTTTCTTTTCCTTTCCTTTCTTATCTCCCTCCACCTCTCTTTTTGTGTGTGTGGTACTGGGGATTAAATCCAAGGGTGTTCTACTTCCAAGCTACTTCCCAGCCCTTTTTATTTTTTTGAAGCAGTCTCACTGAGTTACAGAGGGATTCACTAAGTAGCTGAGGCTGGCCACAATCCTGTAATTCTCTGTCTCAGCTTCCCAAATTCTGGAATTACAGGTGTGCACCACCTCTGTCTCAGCTTCCCAAATTCCAGGATTATAGGTATGCACCACCATGCTTAGCAGAACCCTTCTATTTCTAATAATATTTTTAAACCAAAATTTACCTTCTGTGTGTGTGTGTGTGTGTGTGTGTGTGTGTGTGTGTGTGTGTTACTTGGTATAGAACCCAGGGGTCTTTTTCTCCAGGCTATGACTTCAAACCTGAGATCTTCCTGTCTCAGCCTCCCAAGTATTGGGATTACATGTGTGTGCTACCACACCTGGCTGTAATTAACTTTCTCTAACATAAATACAGCCTCTGCTTTTTATATTTAGTGTTCACATATTGCATCATTTCTAGTCTCTTATTTATAATTATTAGCTTGATTTGCTGAATTATTTATAGAATGTAATTATTGACAAAAGATTTTGAAGAAAAAATATACCAAACTCCTTCTCGTTTAACTTTTTATTTCCTTTTCTCATCTGCTTGTGAAGTAAGTTTTCTTGTTTTTTTTTGGTTTTTTTGTTTTCTTTTGCTTTTGTCTTTCATCTTTCCACTTATTCTGTTCTAGTGTTATAAAGTTTGTTCTAAGGTTTGCCGCATGCATCCTAATTGCTCAGAGCCTACCATTAGCCAATAGATTCGTCCTTGTGTGGCATGTCATGGCTTTGTTATGTGTGAGCTTGGCTAGGATGTACTGTTTTTCAAAATTCCCTTCCTTTAGTTTCTGGATATGGTGGGCCATTCAAGATACTTCATGTGGACTTCCAGGAAGATGGCGATGGAGAAAAGCGGGGCTTATGAGCCCCGCTAACAACCAATCTCTATTACTACAAAATCAGCGCCTTTCATAGTCAGAAAACACCATCAGCAGAGAAACAAAAAAAAATGTAATTACAAGGGACAAAGAAAAAGAGGGCTGGAAAAACGAGACACCAGAAACAACCCAGACCGCAGTGCTGCAGCCGGAGCTGGGGCGCGGAGCGGCGAGCGCCATATTTCCTTGCAGCACCAGGCCTCAGAGAGGAATGGAACTCAGAACGGAGCTCAGAACCACAGAGGAGATACACTGGCTTCACGCCTGAGGACACGGCAGCAGCGCCTTACTGCCAGCAGCAGCAGCGAGTTTACCGGACAGCTACAGACCAATGCACTCAAAAGCCCACCAGGCTCCAGAGAGGAGCGGCAGACAGCAAGCCGAGGTGAGCCACTGCGGAACGGCCGGGCAGAATTCGGCAGATTTTTCGGTGCAGGGAGCATCTAAAGCTCCCAGTGGCTGGGCTCAGCACACCCTGCAGGGACTCAGAACAGAGCTCAAAACCAGAGAAGAAATGCGCCAGCCTCACAGCTGAGGGCGTGGCAGCAGCGCCATATTGCCACCGGCGCCAACAGCAACAAATTCACTGAGTCCACTACAGCTCCGTCGGCGGACTCAACAACAGCGAGTCAAATGTCGGCCCCTAGAGAAGAAATTCCAGTACTGAAATCCCAGGGACTTGACCCAGTGGGGGAGTGGTGGTGGCAGAGATATTACACCATAGGAGAAAGCCCAACCTGACACCCCCCATGGTCTAAAGCAGCCTTGTTTGATTCCCTGGGTCTGAGAAATTCGGAGATTTCTAGAAGATGAAATCAGGAAAATAACTGTAGAAATAATAGAGCTGTTTCAAAAAGAATTCAGAGAGAGTAAAAAAGAGATAAAGGATGCAATTAATGAAGTAAAGGCCTCAATTCAAAGTACAAACAACCGATTAGACCACATGGAGAATAGAATCTCGCTCTTAGAAGATGATCATGGATTATACTTGTGAGTTTCTGTTAGTTCCAGTGTTTGTTTTTTCAACTGCTTTCCTGAAGTTTCAAGTTCCATTGCCAGATCCAAAGATAACAGTCTTATAGGGATTATTAGCTAGCTACCCATATTGTTACTTCCCTATAATAAATTGTAGAGTTCAAGAGCCATGTTATTTATTACTGTATAACAAATTACACCAAAATTTAGTGACATAAGACAGTAATTGACACTTGTTTTTAAAAAAGAATCTCACAGTTTCTGTGGGTCAGGAAATTGCTAGTGGTTTAGCTAAGCATTTCTGCCTTGGGCTATATCATGAGGCTGCAGTCACTGGTGGGGTTGTTGAAGCTGAAGGAAATGCTCCCAGGTGCCTCACTCATGTGGTTGGCAAGGTAGAGCCTCTTCTTGGAGGGGCCTTAGTTCTTCTCCACAGGGGTTACTCTACTTAGCTAATTTAGTGTCCTCATGATGTGGGGATAGCCTTCCCCTAGAGAAAGGAATCTAGGAGAGCAAGCCAAAAGCCATACTGCCTTCCCTAACTTAACTTTAAAAATTACACAAAATCATTTCTGTTCTATTGGTCACATAGTCACCTGATTAAATATGGGAGGGTGCTACAAGACTGCATGAATATCAGAGGGTCTAGATGATTGAGGACATCTTAGAATCTAGCCAGCACATATTGTAAAAATCTCACTGTTCACTTTAAAACATTTTAATGTTATTTTATTGATGCATTTAATTGTTATTTGGTGCATATTTTATTGGTCCACCATAATTTTTTATTGGTAAATTATAACTATAGTATTGGGGCTCATTGTGACATAGTCATATGTGCGCATAACATAATTTGGTTAGTTTCATTCCCCAGTATCCCTCCCTTACCATATACTACTATGTCTCCTCTCTTGTACTTCATATTACTACATATTCACATGATTTACATATGCTTGAAAAGCTGGGTTATGTTGCTATTATTTTTGCCTCTTGTATCATGTGTGTGTGTGTATGTATGTGTGTTTGTGTGTGTGTGAGTGTGTGTGTGGTGCTTGGGGTGCAACCCAGGGGCCTTGTAACTCCGGGCTGTACCTCTAGCCTTATTTTATTTTTTATTTGGAAACAGAGTCTTACTAAAGTGTGGAGGCTGACCATGAATCAACCTCCCAACTACTGGGATTACAAACCTGCACCACCATGCCTAGCTAAAGAAGCAACCTACTTATTCATTTAGTTTTATTGTTCTCTTTAAATAATAGTATGTTTTTTTTTTCTGATTAGCTAGTGTAACAACTTGATCTATTTGTGACTTCCTTTTATATTTTGTTAGCTCACATCTAAAGTAGCCTTACTCCAATCAGGTTTATTTAAACCTAAAGACAATGGACATTTAGAACCACATAATTCTTTTCTCAGGGCTATGTTGTACATTTTAGGATTTCTATCAGCATCTCTGGCCTCTACTTACTGACGCAGCCTTTGCCAACCAGTTGTGACAATCAAAATGTTTTTCTGGCCGGATGTGGTGGCACATGCTTGTAATCCCTACGTTTGGGAGGTGGAGACAGGAGGATTGCACAGGCTTAAGAGACCTTGTTTCCAAATAAAAATAGTATAAAAAATTAGGTCTGGGCATGTAGTCCGGAAGTAGAAGTAGAAGGGTTTCCAGGAACCCCAGTACCACCAAAAAGGTTTTCTGTATTACTAAAGGTTTACTGGAAGGCAAAAATTACCTTCAGATTTCTTTACCCAGGGGCATTTGACCTCCAAGCTACATTCCCTGCCCTATTTTTTATTCTTTATTTTGAAATAATAGCAGAAAAATTTCCAAACACAGAGCAAGAGGTCGATACACAGGTCCAGGAAACTTATAGAACTCCCTTTAGACAGTATTGAAGAAGAGGATCCCTATGCCACATAATTGTCAAAATGAAAAATGTGGAAGCCAAGCAGAGAATCTTAAAGGCAACAAAAACAAAAGGCCAAGTGACATTCAGAGGCAAACCAATTAGAATCACTCCAGATTTCCCCAACCAAGTCATGAGAGCCAGGAGGGCTTGGAGTAACATATTCCAAACTCTGAAAGAAAACAACTTCCAGCCAAAAATTTCCTACCCAGCAAACTATCTATCAAATTAGATGGAGAAATAAGAAGCTTCCATGACAAACAGAAACTGAAGGAATTTATGTCTTCAAAACCAGTCCTAGAGAAAATACTCAAAGAGATTAACTATATAAGAAGAAATAGGTAATACACATCAGAACCAGAGAAACAAGATTTTCCATCCAGTAGACAAGTAAGCAAAGAAGAATATATTCATGTTTATTGGTTAAAATTTTTGGAGATTCATTATTTGTTTTAGTCTTTTACCTATTTCTAAATTGTATTGTTTGCTTTTATTGTTGCTAATTTTTAGGATTTTTATTTGGAATATTAATATACCTTCAGATATAGCATTTGGAAATATTTTACCCCATTCTGTCAGTAACTTTTAACTCTGTTTACATTGTATTTGGATGTACAATATTTTTTATTTTTTAGGAAGTTTGTTTATTCTGTTGTTGCCTTTGCCTTTGGAATCATATCCAAGAAATCACTGCCAAATTCAATGTTGTGAAGTTTTATGACCCAGGTTTTCTTTTAAAAGTTTATAGTCTTAAGACTTATATTTAGGTCTTTTATCTATTTTGAGTTAATATTTGTATATGTTGTTAGGTAAGGGTCCAACTTTATTCTTTTTCATGTAATTATTATTTTTCAACAATATTTAGTTAAAAGATTATTATTTCCTTCACCAAATGTTCTTGGAAACTTTGTCAAAAATAAATTGACCATATATGTAATAATTTATTTCTAGGCTTTTTATTTTACTCCACTGGTTTATATATCTGCCTTTATAGCAGTACTACACTGTTTCAATTAATGTAGCTTTATAAGGTTTGAAATCAGAAAATGTACATCTTCTAGCTTTATTCTTTTTCGAGATTGTTTTGGGTATTTAGAGTTCATATTTAATGTTAGGATAGATTTTTTTCTGGAAAAAAATGTATGATAGTTTCACCTTAAAAAAAAAAAAAGAAGCTGGGCGTGGTGGCGCATGCTTGTAATCCCTGCGCTTCGAAGGCTGAGACAGGAGGATCACACAGGTTCGAAGCCAGCCTCAGCTACTTAGTGAGGCTTTCAGCAATTTAGTGAGACCCTGTTTCCAAATAAAATATAAAAAGGTCTGGGAGTATAGCTCAGAGGTAGAAAGCCTCTGGGTTCCATCCCCAGTACCACCACCAAAAAAAAAATAAAATAAAATAAAAAATAAAAAAATAAAAAAATAAAAAAAATCCTCTGGTAAGAAAGAAAGCAAAAAGAAATATTAAACTGTTATCTCTAAGTGATCAAAAGTTTGATATCAGACTAATGAATCTGTTATGTGAGATTATCATTGTTAATTTTGGATAAATTGCTATAAAATTAGATGTCAACCACTAAGCCAAGAATGGGAAGGAGGTAGGGGGAGGGAATGGGGTGGGGATTGGGTAGGGGCTAACTGGGCAATGTGTGCACATATGTCTACACAAGTTTTTTATCTCATTAGTATGTATGAATATAATGCACCAATAAAAAATTAATAAAAAATTTAAATTTGAAAAAAAGAGGATCATTAATTCACAGCCAGCCTCAGCTATTTGGTGAGGCTCTTAACAACTTAGTGAGATTCTGTTGCAAAATAAAATATAAAAGAATAGCGCTGTGAGTGTAGCTCAGAGGTAGAATACCCCTGGGTTCAATCCCCAGTTTTGGAAAAAAAAATCTCTGTTCTGGGGATGCCAGACATCTTGTAAGAAATTTGACCACCCTGACACTAGCTTGCTTAGAGATAAATTGTAGGTGTTCTAGTTGGCAGCTCCAACTAGGTTCATTATTTTAACCATCATCATCAAGCTATTGAATGTAGGAATAAATTTGTCTTGGGCCTTCTAGACAAGTTTGTCTACCAATTATGTGTAAGCAAGTGATCTCACTTGATGACACAAGGAATTAAAAAACCACCCAAGAAAGACATACCTAATTCCCTGACCCACAAAATGGTGAGATATTTAAAAAAAAAATCATGGTAGTTGGTTTGGCAGCAATAGATATGTCCTTAGAGACATATGTTTGACTTTAGCAGATTTCTTATTTGTTTGCAATAGTAATGTTTCCTTAGATTGAATTTCATTATTTGTTCCTACAAGCTTAATGATTCTCAGTAGCGTGTGTGTCTAGGCAGGGTCTGTGAATGGCTTAATGTGAGGGTTTCCTAACATTCTTTGGGATCTTCTATTATCTGAAATTTTTCTTTGTTTCTTTGGTCCCTGTTATATCTTCCTGTATTGGAAAGCCCACTTCAGAGAATAGTTTCTTAAAATCTTCATCTGGAGACAAGTGACTTATCCAGTCCCCTTTCCTCTCTCTTTCTCTTACAATGGAGGCTCAGTGTTACTTCCAGGCTTTTTCTCCAGCTCCAACCCTCATCACATTTACATTTATAAAGATTTTTTATTTTTTATTTATTTATTTTTTAAAATTTTATTTTATTGGTGCACTGTATTCATACATCATAGTGGGATACAAACTTTTGTAGACATACATGCACACATCGCCCAGTCAGCCCCCAGCCGATCCCCACCCCATTCCCTCCCCATCCCTCCTTCCCATGCTTGGCTTAGTGGTTGACATCTAGTATTATAGCAATTTATCCAAAATTAAAAATGATAATCTCACATAACAGTTTCATTTGTCTGATACCAAGCTTTTGATGACTTAAAGATAACATTTCAATATTTCTTTTTGCTTTCTTTCTTACCAGAGAATTTTTTTTCTTTTTTTTAGGTGAAACTATCATATATTTATTTTTCAGAAAAAAATCTATCCTGATATGGAATATGGACTCTAGATACCCAAAACAATCTCGAAGCAAAAACAAACCTAGAAGATGTATATTTTCTGATTTCAAACCATATAAAGCTACAATAATTGAAACAGTGTAGTACTGTTCTAAAGGCAGATATATAGACCATTGGAGTTAAATACAAGCCTAGAGCTAACTTCTTCCCTATATTGTCAAGTTATTTTTGACAAGGTTTCCACGAAGATATGGTGGTGGAAATAATAATCTTTTAACTAAATATTGTTGAAAAATAATAATTACATGGAAAAGAATAAAATTGGACCCTTACCTAATCCCACATACAAGTATTAACTCAAACTAGATAAAAGACCTAAATATAAATCTTAAGACTATAATCTTTTAGGAGAAAATCTGGGTCATAAAACCTCACAACATTGAAATTGGCAGTGATTTCTTGGATATGATTTCAATGGCACAGGCAACAGAAGAATATACAAACTCCCTAAAAAAATAAAAGAAAATATTGTATATCCAAAGACAATGTAAACAGAGTTAAAAGTTACTAATAGAATTGGATAAAATATTTCCAAATGCTATATCTGAAGGTATATTAATATTCCAACTAGAAATCCTAAAAATTAACAACAATAAAGGCAAACAATACAATTTAGAGATAGGTAAAAGACTAACATAAATAATGAATCTCCACAGATAACCAATCTTAGTTGTCTGTTGGATGGAAACTCTTGTTTCTCTGGTTCTGGTGAGTGTTACCTATTTCTTCTTTGTAGTTAATCTCTTTGAGTATTTTCTCTAGCGCTGGTTTTGAAGACATAAATTCCTTCAGTTTCTGTTTGTCATGGAAGCTTCTTATTTCTCCATCTAATTTGATAGAAAGTTTTGCTGGATAGGAAATTTTTGGCTGGAAGTTGTTTTCTTTCAGAGCTTGGAATATGTTACTCCAAGCTCTTCTGGCTCTCATGACTTGGTCTGGGAAGTCTGGAGTGATTCTAATTGGTTTGCCTCTGAATGTCACTTGGCCCTTTGTTTTTGTTGCCTTTAAGATTCTCTGCTTGGCTTCCACATTGGTCATTTTGACAATTATATGGCGTGGGGATCCTCTTCTCGGATCCTGTCTAAAGGGAGTTCTATAAGTTTCCTGGATCTGTGTATCAACCTCTTGCTCTATATTTGGAAAATTTTCTGCTATTACTTCCTTGAAGAGATTGTTGATCCCTTTGGTATCACTTTCTTTTCCCTCCTCTATTCCAATTATTCTTAGGTTAGCTCTCTTAAGATGGGCCCATATTTCTTCAATGTCAGATTCCTGCTGTTGGATATCTTTTTCTAGATTAGAAACTATGCATTCATTTTTGGATTGCTCATCTTCTAAGAGCGAGATTCTGTTCTCCATGTGGTCTAATCGGTTGTTTGTGCTTTGAATTGAGGCCTTTACTTCATTAATTGCATCCTTTATCGCTTTTTGGCTCTCTCTGAGTTCTTTTCGAAGCACCTCTATTATTTCTACAGTTATTTTCCTGATTTGATCTTCTAGAAATCTCTGATTTTCTGTTTTATCAGGTTCTGATGTTGTGGGGTTGTGCACATTCATTACTTAAGTGTTATTCCTCTTTCCCATGATTTCGGAGGTTTGTGCCTTCTCTGGGTTCTTCCCTTGGGTCACTATGGCTTCACTTAAGGTGCTCTGGATCTCGAGTCTGTATTATCACAGACCCTACTACTCCTTTACTGGGTTGTATCACAGAGTCTCCGACCCAGGGAGTCGATAGAGGCTGCTTTAAACTATGGGGGGTGCCGGGTTGCACGCTCTCCTATGGTGTGATATCTCTGCCACCACCACTCCCTCACTGGGTCAAGTCCCAGGAGGCACAATACTGGGATTTCTCCTCTGTGGCCCGCAATTTGACTCACTGTTCTTGAGTACGTAGATGTAGCTGTACTGGACTCGGTGAATTCACTGCTGCTGCCGCCGCCGGTGGCAATATGGTGCCTCTGCCACGCCCTCGGCCATGAGGCTGGCGTATTTTTTCTTCTCTGGTTTTGATTTCCACTCTGAATCCCTGCAGCGTGTGCTGAGCTCAGCCACTGGGAGCTTTAAATGCTGTCTGCGCCGAAAGATCCCGCCTGGCTGTTCCGCATCGGCTCACCTCGGCTTGCTGTAGCCGTCCGCTGAGTTCGCCGCTGCCGCCGGCAGTATGGCGCTGCTGCCGCGTCCTCGGGTGCGTGTGTCTCCTCTGTGGCCCTGAGCTCTGTTCTCAGTCCGCTTTCTCTCTGGAGCCTGGTGGTTTTTTTGTTTTTCTGGTGATGGTGTTTTCTGGCTATGAAAGGCGCTCTTTTTGTGGTAATGGAGATTCGTTGTTAGCGGGACTCTTAAGCCCCGCTTTTCTCGGTCGCCATCTTCCCGGAAGTCTCCTATAAAGATTTTTTAAATTGCAGCCTAAAGGGATTTGGGAGAGTAAGGGTAAGTAGATATATGTATTGAGCTTGACATTTTGATCTAAACTCTGATTTGGTTTTGGAGTTTGAGGAGTCTGAATTCTTTATTTTCCTTCCCCATAAATACTCTGGCTTGGGTTTCTTTCCCTACATCTTTCTGCTTTTTACTATTTCTGGTGCAATTCTCCCACTGGGTATCAGTTCAGAAATAACTTCTGGTTTTGGTGTTGTGTTAGGTGTTGTTACTGACCTGCCCATTTCCTAAGAATTGGGAGATGATCCAAACAAGGCCTCTTTCCATTTTCTAGGCAGTGAGCTGGTGTGGCAGTACACCCCTGCTGTCCTCCCTTGCTCTCAACACCCGTGGCCGTGCCCTGCATTGAAACGCATGCCTGGTTCACAGCCTTTTAATATTTTTCCCTTGTCTAGAGCAGCCTTTTCTATACACTCTCACACTTAGTTATTACTTAGTTACTGTCAGGTCTCAGTTTCAGTACCACTTTTATAAAATAATCTTCTTTGGCTTCCTGCATAACCCGGGTTAAAGCACATTATAGCATTTTCTTCATGGCACTCATTAGAGTTTGTAGTTATATTTATCTGAATTATAATTCAATTAATGCCTTTATAGAAAGTGATGATTATATTTCTTAACTGTGCCTTGATATTTTTAAATATGTAGACTAAAATATAAATATCATAAAACATTAAATAAAGCAAGGGTAAAACAGAAAAATCAGTTATGTTCTCTGCAAATGTTTTTTTAGTTAATGTTTATAACTCTATCAACTAACCATTCCATATTACTTTAACTTTCACACAGTGCTGACTTAATTAACTTGGATTCTTTAGTGTGGAGTAACCCAAAATTTCCTTCTTTGGAATCATAGGAGTTACTTTTGAAGGAACCCTAGTTTTCCATCAACAGTTACACATGATTTTGGCAGTACCAAGGAGCACATTATAGAAATGCTAACTTAAATAAATATTCTTGCATGTTCACATTGTATTGTAGGGGGTGAAGTAAAGCCCTTTTTGGGGGTACTAGGGATTAAATTCAGGGCCTCATATAGGGTAGGCAAACACTGAACCCTCCAGCCACAAGTAAAATTTTTATTACTGAGCCATTGAGGAAATAGAAATATCATTATCCTTCTTATGTCTTAGGTTCCTAAGCCCATGCATTCTGGCCATGGAATAAAAAAACAACATAAATTGGTTGCTATTTTGCAGTATATACTGTATTATATGGAAAAGGAGCAAAACTTTTTTTTCTCCAACGTGGTGGTACTAGAGATCGAACCCAGGGGCAAACATTTTTCAATAGGAATCCAAACTAAATCATTTTACTGCATTATAAGGCTAACTGCTTCTGGCTAGAAATCCTAATGCATCCTAACTGCATTGACCCAAAATTCTAATCATTAAAAAAAAATCTATGCTCAGAAGTAATGTCCTGTGAATAACAATGACAATTGGGAAGTCCACAGATGGTGTTGCTGGCAGAAGCTTGGTAGAATAGGTAGACAAATACATGTCAAGAAAGGATCAATTTTAGAGAAAATGGATTTCAGCTCTCTCCACTTTGGAAGAGGCCCTATATAATTAAGCTGCCATCAGGTGGCTTGTTATTCCTTTGGGGATATGGTACCATATGACAAGTTTTGTATTTGTCCACTGTTGCCTTCATATTGTGCACTTGGCAGAGAGGAAGGTCAGGTGTTTTCATGAGACTGTTTGATAATTACTGGGTGATTGTAAATAGGGTAAATCATCTTGTCCAGCCATTTACTGAAAACTGTCCCACAGTGTCAGTCATCTTAATTATTCACATAGCACATAAATATTCTGAAATTCTACACCTAGGCTGAGAGATTTTGCTCCAATCCTCTTTATTACTCATCTTCCAATCTCATTCCTCTCAGGTTCCTGGCTTGCTAAAATTATTAACTATTGCTCATATGTTAAAGTAGACTTGCAGTTCATCTCTCTTTCCAGATAAATAGGTCATGAGATACACTTTTGAAGTTCTGCCTGTTGGGAATATTTATTTTTCTATACTGGCCATCAGGGCACCTCTGAGTAGAGTTGTCGTGCTGTAGCTCTCCATCTCTACAGGTGGGGTGACTGAAAGCTGCGTCGAAAAGGACAAAGAAATGCACTACCTAATATGGGCATAGAAGAATGTGTCTATGATACAGGGGTTCCTACAGGATGCTTCTTAGTATTGCATGGATAATGGAGGCTAAGCTGGAATATTTTTTCATTTCATCCACCTGGTTATTGGGATCTCTCAACAAGGCTGGAGATGTGGCCTGAGAGAGCAATAGCGGTATGGCAGGAGTAGAAGTCACCTGCTCTTGCAACTTGTATTTTCAGGACCGACTTCAGCCTGTTCAGATAGAAACTCTTTCAAAGGGTTATGTAAAACTGTAAGTTATATGAGACTGTATAATTGAATAAATTTCATAACACATAGTTCATGGCAGGCAACTTAATTTCCATAGTTGCACATATTTTGGTCTATATCAGGGTCCAATTGCAAGCTAAGGGTTTCTCAAAAGGAGGATGCTATAGTAACTCACAGAAAATGATACTGTATTTTGAAATTTAAAGATGTTAAGGCTGGTTTGGTAGCACATGCTTCAAATCCCAGTATTTGGGAGGCTGAGACAGGAGGATCACAGGTTCATGGCCAACCTCAGCAACTTAGTGAGGCCCTCTGAAACTTAATGAGACCCTGTTTCAAAACAAAGAATAAAAAAATACGGCTGGGGGTATACCTTGGAGGTAGAATGTCCCTGGGTTCAATACCCAGTATTGCAAAAAAAAGGAAATAAATAAATAAATTTAAAGGTGTGCACTAAAGCCTACCTCTGTTAGAGTTTTCTAATTGTTTTGTGCAGCATGTAAAGCTGGGAGACTTTTAGGTGACTTGTTCAATTATTTGGAGACTTATAGCCTAATGTTACTTATGTTTTCTCCAAAATACAAATAGATTGCACAAGCATTGTTTTTATTTTTGGCAACAGGGGCACAGTACAATGATTTTTTTTTTCATATTGGATGTGATATTTGGAGAAGCCTGAAACTACTGGCTTCCCAGAAATTTCACTGACATGGCAAGTCTCTGTATTTTTCTTATCTCCTACCCTTTGTTATGTATGTGTTTTATGAAAGTATCTAGGTACATTCACTTTATGAACAGAGGTGCATTAGCATAATTCCATCAGTTTACAATTTACTATGATGTTCTGCGGATTAAATTATGGCAGAGTCAGGGTTCACGTTCTGTGGCAGGGAAGCCAGTGAAGTGAAAGTGTCATCTGTCCATGCCAGGTGAACGAAAACTGCACCTGATGTTCTCTATTATTAGAATAGAGAATAAAAAATCAGATAGATCAATATTTCAGGTGTTGGGCTGGACTGATATCCGCTGGACCAATATTCTCTAAAATGACAATATTGTTGTGATGTGATGTTTGATGTATGTATGTTATGACAACCTGATTACATTTGAAATAACATACTGTCAATCTACAAGAGCTATCCCTCTTCTACAAAGGCCAGACTGAAAAATTAGATGGGAATATGATAGTAATAGCCAGCTATTCATCTTTTAAGTCTTTAATTGTGGCACTAGACTCTGATTTTCCCAGGTGTGTGGTACTGATTTTGATAAAACATTTTGGGAGGGAGAGAGGCTCCAGGGGCTTATCTTTGGCCATTACTAGTATGATAGCTTTTATTTTGAGAGCTGCTTCTGTGGGGATTTGGACAGTTGTTGAGCACATCTATGCAAACCCTACTTGGAAAATGGGAAAATATGAACAAGGTGGTTTAGTGGAAGCACTGAGCCAACTGGTCGGGTTTTCAGGACTCACTCATTTCCTGGCCTCCATTTGCTCCAAATGGCCAGTGAACCACAGTAACAGCCTAGGATAGACCATAGCTCAAAGAAAATGTTCAGTGACTCCCAAAAGGTGCTTTATTTTTTCTTATAATTCACACTTAGCCTTGTAAAAAGACTTCATAACTCATTGGTGAAGGCCAGAAGAAAGATTTATACATCACCCACATGTGATGTCATCACAGGGACTTTCCAAGGGTTTCTGGATCTCCTTTATTAATGAGCTTTGTGGTCAGTGAACTGATTCAGGTCTTGACATTTGTTTTTGGATATTGACTCTATCATGGTAGATCATTTTGCCTTTGCTCTTCAGAACTAGAGGTTTTCCTTGTTTGTTGCTAGTTATTTTTTGTTATTTTAGCATCAAAAGTGATCTTAGTAGATTGGACCTATTTTGCACTGACAATCCCATGATCAGGTAGCTCTATTAAAGATTACTTTCATAAACATCATATGAATATTGTGCTGGCCAACTGCTTATTACCACAGTCATGTCTCCCTTCTCTCCTGAAGTTAAAAACTGCTACTCAACCCTTGATCATGTAATATCTGCTCATCAAACAGCCCATTTTCATGGCAGTGTTCCTCTCCCACAGGTAATAGAAATTTTCAAAGTTCTGGGCTCTCTAGCCACCCACATATTTTCCAGTGGTGTGATGAAAGAAACTTCTGTGTTCTTTTGAGTTCCATGCGTGTGTGCATGTGTGTGTGCGTGTGTGTGAGACTAGGAATTGAACCAGAGGCATTCTATCTCTTAGCTTTACCTCTCAGCCCTATTTTATTTTTCACTTTGATACAGGGTCTCACTAATTACTGCATGCTGACCTCAAACCTGCAATCCTATCTCAGCCTTCTAAGTACTGGGATTACAGACATGTACTACTATGACTGGTTTTTGCATAATATTAAACTTTTTATATCTTCATTAAGGAAAACTACCACTGAATCAAGGTTTCAGTAAAGTAAATAAGCAAAACTCTAGACTCTATCTACATATCCTAACATATTGACTCTAGAATCTGTAATAAATGTATTCATATCACAATGGACCAGTTTAAATGTATATTTCCTTGCCAGTCTAAGTACTGTTTCAATTACTAGTGTGGTAAAGAAGCTACCTCAAACTCAGTGTCATAATGATAATAAAAAAAAGTTAAGCTCATGAATTCAGAAAGGGTATAGTGTGGATAGTTTGACTTCATTGCTTGATGTTTGAGAATTCAGCTGAAAAGACTTGGAAGTGGGGTGGGATGGGGTGATAAGACCTGCTTCTTTATTTGTTTGATAATTGGTACTGGCTGATGCTGAGACCTTATCTGGGGCTCTTAGCTAGGACTTCTATGTGTGGCCTTTACATGTGGTTGCCTGGACTTCTGCATAGCATGCTGGTTGGGTTCTAAGGGTGAACATCCAAAAGAGAGCCAGGTGGAAACTATATTGTCTTTTATGACCTACCTCCAAGCCAGCCAAAAGCCACATTGGAGTGAAGAGGAAGGAACAGGACACTTTGGCTCTTGAAAGGAGGGGTAAAAGAGGAGCACTGGGATGGGAGATACTGTTTTGCCATTGCTGGAAAGTACTGTCTTCTATATGTACCTTACATCATCATGCTCATATACATCCCCTAGGTTTTTTCTTATATACATTAACAAAGTCTTATTTACTGATATGTATGCATGCATGCGTGTGGATAAGCCTTCTCCTTTCTGGTGTGACTTTGTAATAGGTCTCTGGAAACTTCTCATTGTAGGCCAGTAGCAATGAGGATTCTCAAGAAAGGTCATGAGAAGAGGTATATTTCCCTTTCTAGGTAATTGCCTCTGTCTGGGTAATTACATGGAGTTCAAGAAAGACAGAAATTGGCTTGCCAGACAGGTCAGGAAGGGCTGCTTTCAGCCTCAGATGGCCTGGGAAAACTGAAGGGAGTTTGGAGTACCATGAATCATCAGACCCCTCCCATATGCCCCAGTCTAATTACTGCCTGAGAAGTAATTAGAGAAGTGATGTGGCAGTGAAATCAACTGATGTTGTAACTCGACAATCCATAGGATAATGCTGTGTTATAATTTTGGTTGGGACTGCTCTGTGGTCACATAAGGAAGCCATTCTTTTTAGGGAATATATGGTTCTATAGTTTGAGCCAGGTCATGGATAAATGTTAGGCTTATCTGTATTAGTCAGAGGTCTATTTTTCTAACGGGTGGGGGAGGACAGGAGAGTTTAAGGAACTGACTTACATGATCCTAGGGACTGGCATGTCTGGAATCTGTAGGGACAGAAGCAGAGAGTTGATTTTAGTCTTTATTTTGAAACAGAGTTTCACTGAGTTGCAAAGGGCCTCACTAAGTAGCTGAGGCTGTCTGGGAACTGCAATCCTCCTGTCTCAGCCTCCCAAATGCTGGGATTACAAACGTGCGCCATCATGTCCAGCTCCCAGACTATCTTTTCTTTTTCTTTCTTCCTTCCTTTCTTTCTTTCTTTCTTTCTTTCTTTCTTTCTTTCTTTCTTTCTTTCTTTCTTGCGGTACTAGGGATTGAACTCAAGGCCATTTACCTCTGAGCTACACCCCCTCAGTCCTAATTTTTTTTCTTTTTTTTTTTGTGGTACCGAGGATAGAACCCAGGGACATTCTACCTCTGAGCTACACCTCCAGCCCTATTTTTGTATTCTTTATTTTGAAACAGGGTCTCATTGAGTTGCAAAGGGCCTCACTAAGTAGCTGAGGCTGTCTGTGAACTGCAATCCTCCTGTCTCAGCCTCCCGAATGCTGGGATTACAAGCATGTGCCACCACGCACGGCCCCAGTCCTATTTTTTATTCTTTATTTTGAAATAGGGTTTCACAAAATTGCAGAGGGCCTTACTAAGTAGATGAGGCTGTCTGCGAACCCTTGATTCTTCTGTCTCAGCCTGCCAAATGCTGGGATTACAAGCATATGCCATCATGCCCAGCTTTCAGACTAACATTTGACCAAATACCTGAATTCTATGGCCTAGCCAAATTGATATGTAAAATTAATTATCACATTGTCATTTTATTTTCATAACAACTAGAAACATCCAGACTAATCTGGCTATGCACTTCTATTCTTGTATAACTTAAATTTCTTGGGCCTTGGTCATTGGTCCTTGATGACCCAGTGGTTACCTAAATAACTCTCTTTCCATAGCTGCCATGGTCTGGGTCCTGATTGCATCAGATAAACACTTTCTAAAAGTGCTTGCTTACCAGCACACCTGCTATTAATGATTATATTGGCCAAGATTCTTGTTTGCAAGTAAGAATACACTCTGGCTAGTTCTAGCTAAAATAGATTTAATAACGGGCATCAGGATGCTCATGGAATAATTAAGAAGGCTGGACTAGACTTTTAAGTTTCCATAAATAAAGTCTAGAGCTGAAGAACTAGTCTACTGACAGAGTGACCACCATGGCTGTCTGCTGCAGACTACGCAGAACTGGTGTGGGAGAAACTGACCTCCAATCCATGAGCAGAAGTCTGAAAGTACACTGCTTATGGCACATTATGGAAGAATGGAGTAGGAACATTTCATCTATTTTTATTCTGGTTTGAGGGAATACTCATCCTAGACTGTTGGGTACCTAGTTCCAAATGGTAGCAGCAGTCAGAGCTAGCAATGACATTTCTAGATCATTAGGTAAGATTCAGATATCATTTCTCTTTTCAGAGCTGTGAATTAAAGGTAATCATTCTAACTACTTCTACAAGTGACAAATATTGGTCGTTCTAGAAAGAATTCCAAAATTGTCCTCACAATTCTGTCCACTCGTGTACTGGCCCTGCATGGGAATCACAGTCCACGATTTCATGAACGCCCATGGTGAGGTTACTAATTTGCAGCATAGAGTTCATTCTAACTCTATGCTGATGTTGATGGGCCTGACCTGATGAGATGAGGGCTCTAGAAGGCTCAGCAATACACTTTCCTGCTGGCTTGAAGACAAGCCACTGAAGAGTGGGGAGAGTAGGAGGATGCATGCCTAGACCTGACAGTGGTCTCAAGGAGTTATGGACTCTGCCAACAACCAGCAAGGCGAAGAGGACTCAGGCCTCCACTACAGGGACCATTTTGTTTCCTATCTGAGGAAGCCCAGAAGAGGTCCCCAGCTTGAAATGAGAACAAGGGTTGTCTGCCACCCCAATTCAACACTGGAAGGCCCTGAGCACATTTTCCAGGATGCCCTGCCATACTTCTGACCTACAGACATTGTGAGTGACACAAGGCCATTGCATAAGCTGCTCAAGTTTGTGGTCATGTGTAATACAGCAATGGAAAACACATACAGGAGAGGATTATTGGTGTTTTAAAACGTCTCTTTTAATCTCTTCACCTGTATATACATTAGGCATAGAGACTTTCCTGGAGTCCTGGAGGGCCAGAGAAGAATAAACTCTGCAATACATCAATGAGTCCACTGAATGAAGCTCTTTTTCAAGTATAGGATTCTTATGTTCTGACCAGTGATGTAAGAATTAAAGCCCAGATCCGGAGATCAATCAAAAGGTTTGTCCTAACTCCCAAGATTTGCTACAGAACTTGGCCCATGATATAAGCCCTTTTTAAGTAGTATCTATTGCTGGGTGTGGTGGTACATGCTTGTAATCCCAGCATGTGGGAGTCTGAGACTGGAGGATCGCGGTTCGCAGACAGCCTCAGCTACTTAGTGAGGCCCTCCACAACTTAGTGAGATCCTGTTTCAAAATAAAGAATAAAAATAGGGTGGGGGGTGTGGCTCAGAGGTCGAATGCCCCTGGGTTCTATCCCCAGACCCACAATAAATAAATAAATAAATAAATAAATAAATAAATAGTATCTATTGTCATTATTATCTAATACATGTACCTCAGTATAATATTTTTCAAACTTATAATTTAGACAATTTAGAGGTTCCTACTGTTTCTTTTCTTCTCTGCCTCCTCCTTTACCTCTTCCTCCTCTTATTCTTATTCTTCCTTGATGCTACTGAGATATACCACCAGACTTGTTTATTTATTTTATTTTGAAATAGGGCCTTGCCAAGTCACCCAGGATGGCCTTGAACTTGCCATCCTTCTGCCTAAGCTTCTCAAGTAACTGGATTACAGGTGTACACTACTGCACCCAGTCCTATAGCTTCTGTCACTAAAATCCATTCCTGAAATGAGCAATAATAGATATATGTATACTCCTGAGCACAAGAATTCTTCATATAAAAGGAGCACTTTATAGACTTATTATTAATTTCCCAAGAGAAAAATTACAGTGAATGTCTTCTTTTCAGTGTAAATTAATTTTACTGAAATAAATGGAAATATATAGCATTAATATTTTTGTCTTTTTAATTGATGCAATTCATCAACAGATGATTAGATTTCAGATACTGTTTGAAAATACCTAATAGCTAAAATATCAAAATGTTTAACCATGCTTTGTAGATCTATCTCAATTTTTAAGTTTCAAGATGTTGAAAATGTTCATATCCTCTCTACTGTTTATCTGATCACTTAGCTTTAGAAATTTTATTTGGCTGCAAGAGAAATCAGAAAATCAGAAGTTTAAACAAATTAGGACTTTTATTTTATTTTTATTCCATGGTGCTTTCAGGTAGGCATTTCAGAGCTGGTTCGGTGGCTTCCAGTGCCCATAGAATCCAGGCTCCCGCCAGCCATTCTTAGCGCATGCTTATTGCCTTGGAGCCAAGCTCACTGTATCATTTCCTTGTCTTAGTAGACATCTGGCATTACGTGTTTTCTGCAGGAAGGAAAATGGGAAAAGGGTAAGGGAAAATATTTGTCAGCTAAGTCTCTCCTGCTCTTAAAGAGGTTTTCTAAAAATCCTACTTAGTAATATCCACTTACAAATCATCAGTCAGAACACATGGCGATTTCTATCTGCAATGGGAGATTACTAAGAAATTTAGTTAATGTTTCTTTAATCTCTATGCTGTCCCAAAGTAGAAGAAAAGAATAGAGACAAAAAGTTTTGGCTACATATAGCAAAGACAAAAATTAATGCTATTTAAAGAGAAAGAGCTATATGGATGCTCCAGTTTTGAACTGATAAGCAAGACTATTTTAAATTTTAAATGGTAGAACTGGATACTGTAAAGCAATGTGACTATAGAGCACAATATTGCTTTGACACAAAAATTATACAAATCTCTGGAATTTTTCAAGTAAAGCAAAGAGTTGTGTATAGATTTTACTAGAAAAGCTCTCTTGTAATTAAAATTGTCATGGTCCAATGAACTTTTGCATTAGCTGTTCTTTGTTAGCTGTTGATTTGCAGATTTTGAAAAATAGGTGAGATGGGAGGTTCAAGACCAGCCTCAGCAACTAGATTCTCAGCAACCTACTGAGACCCTGTTTCAAAATAGAAAGAAAGAAAGAAAGAAAGAAAGAAAGAAAGAAAGAAAGAAAGAAAGAAAATGGCTAGGGCTATAGCTCAGAGATAGAAAGCCTCTGAGTTCAATCCCTAGTAACAAACAAACAAATAAACAAAAATATATCTATCTTCAGAAGTTTTTAAATACGTATTTTAAACACTTTTTTTGTGGTACTAGGGATGGAACTCAGGGACATTCTACCTCTGAGTGACATCCTCAGCCCTATTTTTTATTCTTTATTTTGAAGCAGGATCCCATGTAGTTGTAAAGGGCTTCAATAAGTAGCTGAGGCGGTCTGTGAACTGCGATCTTCCTGTTTCAGCTGAGATTACAAGCGTGTGCCACTACTCCCGGCTTAAACACTTTTTTTTTTGTGGTACTGGGGTTCTTGGAAGCTCTTCTACCTCCAGGGTACACTCCCAGACCTATTTTTATATTTTTATTTGGAAACAGGGTCTCTTAAGCCAGTGCAATCCTCCTGTCTCCGCCTCTCAAGTGTAGGGATTACAATCATGTGCCACCACACCCGCCTAAACACTCATTTTTAAACACTTATTTTTTCTCTAAAAAAAGATCAGTATTAGTACTTCAGTTCTTATAAGCCTTTATACCATAGTGAAGATGTTCTAAGGAAGAAAATAACTACACACTTAGAATAAATGAATAGACTACATAATAAAACTTTCCAACACTGAGATATGAAACAAAAAGATACCATTTTCTCAAGCAAGTGGACAATTGATCCATCTGAGACTATCTGACTTTTAGGTAAAAACTCAGTTCCATCAGGTAGTTTTTGCCTGCCAAGGAAGCAGATCAGTTTTGATGGAGTACTATGTGGGATGGGAGAGTGCTGAGGAGTGAAAGTGTGAGCGCTTGGTCCTCCTCAGCAGCTATCACTCCCATACTATCACCAGATAATCTCAAGAAGATAACCCTTTGCATACCTACCGATAGATTAACAGGCATACTAAATATATTTGTGGCTTTGGCTTCATTGTCTGTAAAATTAAGTTTATCTATCCCCATAGAATTGTAAGACTAAGAAGAGTTAATATGTGAAAATTATATCAAATGTTTAGTACATACTGTAAGATTAAGTAAATAAGAAAATAAAGTTAATAACATTCACTTTGGGTGGAATTAATATAAGGTTGTCAAACAGTCATTTATTTTTTCTGGTGAGGATAGAGAATGATGACATAAGATTAAAGTTCTGCCTCCCAGTGTTTTTGTTGGCAAAGAAAAGATTATTTTACTTCCATTCACTTGTGGGCCTCAGCAGGACTATTGGAGAAGACCTAGGGAAAGAGTTATATTCACTGAGTCGATCTCATTACCTGGACCCTCTATTTCTTTTACCTATTTGTTGAGCCTTTTAAAAATCCTTCTTGCTTATAAGTTTTCTGATTTAAGTTTCAAGATAATAAATTACTTGATGAGTCTATTAAAGAGAAAGAAAACTTTGCTTCCAGAAAGTGCTTTGTACTCTCGAGCTTCTAGTCCAGGTTGGTATTGTTAAGTAGATAACTGGAAAACATGATCTTTTTTTAAAGTTTTTATTAAAAAAAATTCTTTTTGGTGGTACTGGGGTTCCTGGAAACACTTCTATCTCCAGGCTACACTCCCAGACCTATTTTTTATATTTTTATTTGGAAACAGGGTCTCTCTCTCTCTCCCTTTCTTTCTCTCTCTCTCTCGCGCTCGCGCTCTCTCTCTCTCTCTCTCTCTCTCTCTCTCTCTCTCTCTCTCTCTCTCTCTCTCTCTGTGTGGTGGTACTGGGGTTCCTGGAAGCCCTTCTACCTCCGGGCTACACTCCCAGACCTATTTTTACATTTTTTTTTTATTTGGAAACAGGGTCTCCTAAGCCAGCGCGCGCGGCTGGCTTCGAACCTGCGCGATCCTCCTGTCTCTGCCTCCCAAGCGTGGGGATTACAAGCGAGCGCCACCACGACCGGCCGGAAACAGGGTCTCTTAAGCCAGCATGGCTAGCTTTGAATCTGCGTGATTCTTCAGTCTATGCCTCCCAAGCGCTGGGATTACAAGCATTCGCCACCATGCCTGGCTGGACAACATCATTGTAACAGGAGAAAAAAATGACTAACTAGTATAAACAGGAAACTACAAAAGGACTTAGAATAAAATGTCAACTAGCATTGAGATTGTTAAAAAGTGTTCAGGTTCTGACAAGAAATCTTCAGGGAAGTTAAAGAAAGCACATAGGGTAGAGCCTGGGTCTAAGCCCCAGCTCTGCCTCTTCCTGGTTGTTTTTCTGCAAAAAAAAACTTGGTGCCCATGAGAATGGTTACTTTACTGATCGACAAGGATTCACTAAAGCTCCTGTAACCAGCAGTGTCCAAAATCCATTTGCTTAAATTAAGTATGTGCTTATTTCCTTCTCTGTAGAAGTCCAGATGTAGGTAGTCCCCACGCCTGGGTCTAAGATGCCTGCTTTTGTTCTAGCCTTTTTGTAGCCAGTAGAAGGCAAGTAAAGGGTAAAATATATACACTCAGTTTTCTCCTCCTCCTCCCCCTCCCTCTCTCCTCCTCCTCCTCCTCCTCCTCCTCCTCCTTCTCCTCCTCCTTCTCCTCCTCCTTCTCCTCCTCCTTCTCCTTTTTAGTGTACTCTCATTCTTTTTAAGGGCAAGACATAACTACTTTCTCACATTCGGTGGGCTAGCATTTAGTCATATGGCCCCCTCCAGCTGCAGGAGTAGCTAAAATAGTAGTCTTTAGCTAGGTGGCCAAGTAGCCAACTGAAATTCTATTACTATGGAAGGAGAGGATGGATACTGAAATATAACTAGCAAGATGCATTATCGGCTCTATCCACCTTACAGTTTTGGGGAAAAGATAAAATCACAGCCCAGTAGAAAAAATGCAGGACTGATTTTAATCCTATTTTTATGGTGCCATAATGTACTCTAAGAGCAATCTACTCAGCCTGATTGTGGTGGGTGAACTTCAAGGACATTGGGCTAAGGGGATCTATAACTCCTCTGCAAAACTATATAAAATGTATTTTGTCTTAGGATTGGAACAATTTTCAGATTAGATGCTTTTGGAAAATGAATTTTTCTTTCTTCTTGGGAGTGTGTATATATCTGCATGTCTGTGTTGTTGAAAACTCATCCAGAGATGAACAGAAATAGAGAGCAAGGAAATATAGCTTCACTTACATTTGCACAGTGACCTAGAAATAGAAAAGTTGTGGAACACTGGAGCCCACCCCCAAATGCCCTTACTTCCATGTATTCCCCAAATAGTGATATTCTCAGAGTGCACCCATGGGTTCTCCTGATGTGTGCACATGTGGACGTGTGTGTGTGTGTGTGTGTGTGCGTGCGTGTGTGTGTGTGTGTGTGTGTGTGTATACAAGTGTTGGAAAGCAATGGGGATGGAGTTGGGACAAAGTCTAGGGTAAGTGCATTTAATCCATGAGGTAGAGGGAACTTATTCCTGAGTGAAGGGTTATGAAGGACCTCTCACTCTCTCTCCGAAGTTTCCTTGTGTGTGTGTGTGTGTGTGTGTGTGTGTGTGTGTGTGTGGTGTGGGACTGAGGAGTGAACCCTGGGCATTCTACTTCTGAGCTACACCCAGGCCTATTTTTTTATTCTTTATTTTTGAAACAGAATCTCACTAAGTTGTGAAGGGCCTCACTAAGTAGTTGAGGCAGTCAGCAAACCCACACTCCTCCTGTCTTAGCCTCCCAAGTACTGGGATTACAAGTGTGCACCACCATGCCTGGCTCTCTCTGACAATTTCAAGGGATAGAAGAAAGTCTGGGAGCTAGAATTTGCCTATAAAGAAACCTGTATTATGGATTTAAAAATCACCTTTCCTTTAGCCTTGGAAACAGTCAAATTCAGCACATAGTTACACATATAGCTCCTCTAGTTGTTCTCCAATCTTCATTACAGTTGAGTGTAGCCTTGGAACCGAGTTATATGCATGGAACCGAGGGAAGATAGAATGTAGAAATGCCTGGCAATTTCTATGACTCTTTCATTTGAAACCAACATCACAAATGACAAAGGAAAGAGTGGTATTATTTTTCTCCAATCAAAAGAAAACAAACAGAGACCAAAGCACAGTCAACTTGGAATCAGGTTCAATGTAAAGATAGGCTGGAGCCAGATGGTGTCTCGAATGGAAATGGGACAAGTCCAGATTTTGAAAGGTAAATATTTAAATACTTATTTTTTCTAAAACAAATGGCATAAAGCAATCTCATAAGTGGGAGAGGGACTCAAGCCATTTATATAAATAGAAAAGGAAGTGGAGGATGTTCCCTGGGAACAGACATCTGTGTTACAAAGCAGGTAGACAAGACATGGTGCATGTGTCTGGAGTGGATGTTTGAGTGAATTTTGGCCACAGAGACACGGAGTCCAGTTTGCTTTGGGAGGCTGGGAGGCTAGGAATGCTGATGGATGAGGTTCTCTTCTGATTTGAGAAAGAAGAGAACCTGCAGCAACTGTGACAACCAGCGAGCAGCATGGCATGCTGAGCAGAGGAGGACCGCCAGGAGCTGGTGGCTGGGGAGCAGCCACACCCTGCAGCCTTCATTCCCACAGCAGCAAGTCAAACAGGACATTAGGAAGTGGTGTTCCACAAATAGGGGCTCAAAAATGAATACATATAGCTTTGACTGCAAATTTTTGTTTATGCTAGAGAACTAACATTCTTTTCTGGCAATACTTAGATCTCTGGCTTTGCTGAGGATGAATGGCCCACCAAGGCATGTTCTACCTCCTCTGTGAGAGGACATCTATGGCATTTCCACCAAGCAAGTGTTTCCCAAATGTCACTTGTCACAAGAATCACCTGAGCTGGGCCTGGTGGCGCACACCTATAATCACAGTACCTGGGAGGCTGAGACAGAAGGACTGCAGGACAGCCTCAGCAAGTAGTGAGACTCTCATCAACCTAGAAATTACTTATGAATTTATTTATTTTGGTAGCAGGGATGGAACCTAGAGGCATTCTACCTTTGAGCTATTTCCTCTGCCCTTTTAATATTTCATTTTGAAGCAGGGTCAGGCTAAATTTCTGAGGCTAGTCTCAAACCTATGATCCTTCTATTTCAGCCTCGTGTGCCACCATACCTGGCTTCTGTTCATTCTTTTGTCTGGGACCTTTTGGGAAATATGATGCTCTGTAAGCAATGTGGTAATGTTAGATTTCTGCGGTGGTTCTGCATGCAGGAAACAGGTGCAAGAAAATGGAATTTGGATAGGGATATAGGAGACTGGAATTTAGATAAAAGTTACATACAGATGAGGACTATAGAGATGAAAAAAACCCCAGCAGAATCATGTTAGTGTATTTCTAAGTTCTTTACCTTAGTGCTTTTGCTTTCTGGGTCTCTCATCTAAAACAATTGGGTTATCCTTTCCTTAAGGCACTGTTTGGTATCTTGAAGATCACACAGAGATGAAGGGAAGCTACATACTCTTCATAATCTTCTTTTCACCCACATGTGCTTGGTTTTGTTTTGCTTATTTGGCTTCTATATGATGTTTCATTTAGGTAAAATAGTCAGTACCCCTTTTTTGAAAATTGAAAACAACTGCATTAAATGATTTCTAAGGTCTTACAGCTCTAGGATACTAAGTATCTGTAGCAGCAAAGCCAACAATATAGATAATTAGCACAGAAAAGAGCACTAGGGTCCATTGGATGCAGGCTGCACTCTGAGCTAATTTTTTAAAATATTGAGTCCTGCTGTGTAAGCCTGCTGGCTTCTTTGTCATGGACAAAGCAGAGAAGAAATAATTATGACATCCTGGGAATAGTGGCACATGCTTGGGAGACTGAGACAGGTAAATCGTGGGTTTGTGGCCAGCCTCAGCTACTTAGTGAGACCCTGTTTCAAAATAAAGACTAAATAAAGAAGAAAGAAGGCCAGGTGTGGTGGCTCACGCTTGTAATCCCAGCATTCGGGAGGCTGAGACCTGAGGATCAGGGTTCGCAGACAGCCTCAGCTACTTAGTGAGGCCCTCTGCAACTCAGTGAGACCCAGTTTCAAAATAAAGAATAAAAAAAATAGGGCAGGGGGTGTAGCTCAGAGGTCAAATGTCTCTGGGTTCCATCCCCAGACCCACAAAAAAAAAAAAAAGAAAAAAAAGAAAAAAAAGAAAAAAAGAAAGGGGGCTGGGATGTACCTTACAGGTAGAATGCTCCTGGGTTCAATCCCTAGTAACACACACACACACACACACACACACACACACACACACACACATTCAACCCCCAAAGGTTGTCAAAATAGTTGTATTGACAAAATAGTAACTAGTTAATTGCATGAGTTCTCCCCAACCACTTTCATTAGTTGTTTTCCTGTCAAATAGCTACAGTCAAATGTAAGCTCTGGGTAGTGAACTGGCACAATAACAAGTGTGCATTCGAAAGCACGTATCACCAGCAAGAGAGTCTACCAGGACTTTATTGATAACACTTTGACTATTTGGATGCTGTGCACAACTGTGTCTTCAGATATAAGCACTGTTTACATATGGATGTACCTTTGCCTTCTTACTGTTCAACTTGGGAAAAAAGACTTCTCCAGGTGTATGTGGCAAAATTTGGGTTCAAGTCCAGCTCCAGTTTTATTGTGTTCTTTCAACAAATCACCTAAAGTAATATCTACTTTGCAGCATTGCTGTGAGAATCAAATCAGATAAGCATATGAAAGCCCTTTGTAAATAGCATAAAATATTACAAATGCAAAGATGTGTTTAACTAATAAATAATGGTACCATATTCAAGTAAACAACATTAGGGGAAAACACTATTATGATCACAAACTATACAAATGCCTTTATATATAATCAGACAATATACATTTATTAATATATTCACTTATTTATTCATTCATTATCTAGCTGTAGCCTATACAGCATTAGTCGCAGGGGGAAAAAAGAAGTAAATGAAGAGAGAATGGTTAGATTAAAATTACATTTAGGGTTTGATGATTAAGCAGTTCAATTTCTATTGAGGCAAGATTATGTTCCAGAAACTCAGTTCCTTGCTAGGAAAACAGAGTGCTCAAACACTATGTCTCCAGAGAAGAGCTCATAGTCACAGAAGAGGGGCAGTGGCTCAGTATGTCTGATAATCCAGAGGGGAGAAGAGTTGGTCTCCAACTTGGCAAGGAAATACTTGCCAAACACACTTACTCTCAAGGCTGCTTTGCAGAATGCACACTACTCTTTCCTTCTCCTTCTCCTCCTCCTCCTCCTCCTCCTCCTCCTCCTCCTCCTCCTCCTCCTCCTTCTCCTCCTCTTCCTCCTCCTCCTCCTCCTCTTCCTCCTCCTCCTCCTCCTCTTCTTCCTCCTCCTCTTCCTCCTTCTCCTTTTCCTTTTTCTTCTTTTTTTTTTTTTGCCATACTGAGGGTGGAACAGGGAGTTGCAAAGGGCCTCACTAAATAGCTGAGGCTGTCTGTGACCTGTTATTTTTCTGTCTCAGCATCCCAAATGCAAGGATTACAAGTGTGTGCAACCATGCCTGGCTCTCCATCTCCTTTTGACTACACTAAACTATATCTTGCTTGGATGCTCCAGAGTCTCCCAAATGCCCTAAATAAATTTCAGTTTCTGGGCTGAGCCCATTTGGCCATTCTTAGTAGCATGACTACTTTGTAGACAACTAGACTTGCACACTAGTAATGATGAGAAAGAAAAATAATTTTTAAAATAATTTAAATGACTTCCAGGAAGATGGCGATGGAGAAAAGAGGCACTTACGAGTCCCGCTAACAATCGATCTCTATTACCACAAAACCAGCACCTTTCAGAGCCAGAAAACACCATCAGCAAAGAAATAAAAACTGTAAATACAAGGGACAGAGAAAAAGAGGGCTGGAAAAACGAGACACCAGAAAGAAACCAGCCCACTGTGCCGCGGCGCGGGCTCCATTTTCCCTCACAGCACCAGGCTCCAGAAAGGAGGGAGACTCAGAACGGAGCTCAAATCCAGAGAGGAGGTACGCCGGCCTCATAGCCTAGCAGCAGTGTCTTACTGCCGGCGGCAGCGGCGAAATCACTGGATGGCTCCAGACCAACGCACTCAATCAGCCACCAGGCACCAGAGAGGAGGAGTGGACAGCGAGCCGAGGTGAGTAGCTGCTGAACAGCCAGGTGGCAGTGAGCAGTTTTTTCTGTGCAAGGAGTGTCTAAAGCTCCCAAGGGCCAGGTTCAGAACACCCCGCAGGGACTCAGCAGAGCTCAAAACCAGAGAAGAACTATGCCAATCTCATGGCTGAGGATGCAGCAGTAGTGCCTTACTGCCGGCGGCAGCTGCAAGTTCACTGGATGGCTCAAGAACAATGTACTCAACCAGCCACCAGGCTCCAGAGGAGAGGGGTGGAAAGTGAGCTGAGGTGAGCAGTTGCTGAACAGCTGGGCAAAGTCAATAGTATTTTTGGCACAGGGAACATCTAAAGCTCCCAAGGGCCGAGCTCAGCACACCTGGCAGGAACTCAGAGCGGAGCTCAGAACCAGAGAAGAAATACGCCAGCCTCATGGCCAAGGGTGTGGCAGTGGTGTCATATTGCCAGCGGCAGCAGCTGCGAATTCACCGAGTCCACTACAGCTTCATCAGCGCACTCAACAACTGTGAGTCACATTGCGGCCCCTAGGGGGAAATCCCAGTACTGCACTCCCAGGGACTTGTGCAGATAGTCTCCCTGGGTCGGAGATTTTAGCAGTCCAACCCAGTGGGGGAGTGGCGGTGGCAGAGATAGTCACAACTCCCCGCAGGAGAACGCCCAACTTGGCACTCCCCCACGGTCTAAGCAGCCTTGATTGACGTTCTGGGTCTGAGAATTTGCAATACAACCCAGTAAAGGAATAGTGGTGACTGAGATACCACAGACTCGAGATTCAGAGCACCTTAAGTGAAGTTGTAGTGACCCAGGGAAGAACCTAGAGAAGGCACAAACTTCCAAAATCATGGGAAAGAGGAATAACAATGGAGTAGTGAATGCCCACAACCCCACAACATCAGAACCTGATAACACAGAAATCAAGAGATCTCTAGAAGATCAAATCAGGAAAATAACTGTAGAAATAATAGAGGACTTTTGAAAAGAATTGAGAGAAAGTCAAAAATAGATAAAGGATGCAATCATTGAAATAAAGGTGTCAATTCAAAGTACAAACAACGGATTAGACCACATGGAGAATAGAATCTCGCCCCTAGAAGAGGATCACTCCAAAAATGAACGCATAGTTTCTAATTTAGAAAAAATTATCCAACAGCAGGAATCTGACATTGAAGAAATATGGGCCCATTTTAAGAGAGCTAACCTAAGAATATTGGAATAGAGGAGGGAAAAGAAGGTGAAACCAAAGGGATTAATAATCTCTTCAAGGAAGTAATAGCAGAAAATTTTCCAGACATAGAGCAAGAGGTCGATACACAGGTCCAGCAAACTTATAGAACTCCCTTTAGACAGGATCGGAGAAGAAGATCCCCATGCCACATAATTGTCAAAATGACCAATGTGGAAGCCAATGAGAGAATCTTAAAGACAACAAAAACAAAAGGCCACGTGACATTCAGAGGCAAACCAATTAGAATCACTTCAGACTTCCCCAACCAAGTCATGAAACCCAGAAGGGCGTGGAGTAACATATTCCAAACTCTGAAAGAAAACAACTTGCAGCCAAAAATTTCCTACCCATCAAAACTTTCTACCAAATTAGATGGGGAAATAAGAAGCTTCCATGACACAGAAACTGAAGGAATTTATGTCTTCAAAAAAAGCACTAGAGAAAATATCCAAGGAGATTAACTGCAAAGAGGAAATGGATAATACACGCCAGAACCAAAGAAACAAGAATTCCCATCCAGAGGACAACTAAGCAAAGAAGAATAAACAGTATCTCAAACAGAAATAATATCTTAACATGTTGGGAATTAAAAATTATCTCTCTATAATCACACTGAATGTAAACGGCCTCTACTCCCCAATAAAAAGACATAAAGTGGCAAAATGGATTAAAAGCCAGAATCCATCCATATGCTGCTTACAAGATACACACCTTACAAGTAAAGATAGGAACAAACTCAAGGTAAAGGGCTGGAGCAAGGTATTCCATGCTAATGGTACTTGAAGACGAGCAGGAGTAGCAACTATGATATCAGACAAGTTAGACTTCAAACCCAAACTTATTAGAAGAGACAAAGAAGGTCACATTTTACTGGAAAAAGGAATAGTCCAGCAAGAGGAAATAACAATAATCAACATCTACGCCCCAAACATAGGGGTAGCTACTTTCATAAATCAAACTCTTTGTGACATGAAGTCACACATAAATTCCAGTACAATAATACTGGGAGACTTCAACACACCTCTCACAATACTAGACTGATCTTCCAGACAAAGGGTACCTAAAGATGCCTCAGAACTAAAGAATACCATGAACCAAATGGACGTGTTGGACACATTTAGAGTATTTCACCCAACTACAGCGGAGTTTACATTTTTCTCAGCTGCTCACAGAACCTTCTCCAAAATAGGTCACATCCTGGGACACAAAATGAGCATTAGCAAATTTAAAAAATGTTACATACTTCCCTTTGTCATTTCAGACCATAATGAAATGAAACTAGAAATCAACTATGAGAAGACCCAGAGAAACAACATAAACATGTGGAGACTGAGCACCACACTTCTGAATGAAGAATGGGTCATAGAAAATGTAAGAGGTGAAATCAAGAAATTTCTAGAAACAAATGAAAATAAAGATACAACATATCAAATCCTCTGGGACACTTCGAAGGCAGTATTAAGAGGAAAATTTATAGCACTGAGTGCTCACATAAGGAAAACAGAAAATCTTCAAATAAATAGCCTTACGACACACCTCAAAGCCCTTGAAAAGCAGGAACAATTGAACCCCAAAGCCAGCAGGAGACAGTAAATTATTAAAATTAGAGCAAAAATTAATGAAATAGAGAATAAAAAACAATACAGAAAATCAACAAAACCAAAACCTGGTTTCTTGAAAAAATTAACAAGATTGATAAACCACTAGCTAACCTAACTAAAAAAAAAAGAGAGGATCATACCAAATTATGAAGATAAGAGATGAAAAAGGAGACATTACTACTGACTGTAGAAATCCAGAGGATTATCAGAAACTACTTTGAAAAACTATACACCAACAAAATGGAAAATCTGGAGGAAAACAACAACTTCCTAGGTAAATACAACCTTCCTAAACTGAAGAAGATATAGAACACTTAAACCAACCAATAACAATCAAAGAGATTGAAACAGCAATAAAGAATTGACCAGCAAAGAAAAGTCCAGGACCAGATGGTTTCCCAAGTGAATTCTATAAACCCTTAATTGAAGAGCTAACCCCAATACTACTCAAACTATTTCATGAAATAGAAAAAACCGGGACTCCCCCAAATACATTCTATGAAGCCAACATCACACTAATACCCAAACCGAATAAAGACAGTTCAAGGAAGGATAACTACAGGCCTATATCTCTGATGAACTTGTATGCAAAGCTATTAAACAAAATACTAGCAACACGCATTCAAAACCACATCAAGAAAATCATTCACCATGACCAGGTAGGGTTCATCCTAGGGATGCAAGGCTGGTTCAATATACGAAAATCAATCCATGTAATTCATCATATAAACAGAATCAAAGGCAAAAATCCCATAATCATCTCAATAGATGCTGAAAAAGCATTTGATAAAATTCAACATCCATTTATGATAAAAAACACTGCAGATAATTGGAATCGAAAGAACATATCTCAACGCCATTAAGGCAATCTACAATAAACCCACTGCCAACATCCTACTAAATGGGGAAAAACTTCAAGAATTCCCCCTAAAAACTGGAATGAGACAAGGATGTCCATTATCACCACTATTCTTCAATATAGTACTAGAGACTCTAGCCAGAGCAATAAGGCAAGAAAAGGAAATCAGAGTACAAATAGGAAAAGAAGAACTCAAGCTTTCACTATTTGCAGATGACATGATACTATATTTAGAAAACCCAACAAACTCAACCAAAAGGCTTATAGAACTGATCAACAAATTCAGGAAAGTATCTGGATACAAATTCAATCTTAAATAATCAGAAGCTTTTTTTTTTTACACCAACCATAAATCCACTGAAAAAGAAATTCAGAAAACACTTCCATTCAGGATCTCCCACAAAAAAATAAAATACCTAGGAATAAACTTGACCAAGGAGGTAAATGATCTCTACAAAGAAAATTATAAAACACTGAAAAAAGAAATTGAAGAAGATCTTAGAAGATGGAAGGACCTTCCATGTTCATGGATTGGCAGAATAAATATTAAAATGGCCATCTTCCCAAAAGTGATCTACAGATTTAACACAATGCCAATTAAACTACCAAGATCATTCCTCACAGACATAGAAAAACCAGTTCTTAAATTTATCTGGAATAACAAAAAGCACAGAATAGTCAAGGTAGTTCTCAGCAACAAAAACCACACAGGACGAATCACAATATTTGACTTTAAAGTATACTACAAAGCCATTGTAATAAAAACAGCATGGTACTGGCACAAAAACAGATACATAAACCAATGGAGCAGAATAGAAGACCCAGAAACAAGTCCACACACTTTCAGCCAATTGATTTTTGACAAAGAGGCCAAAAACACACTGGAACAAAGATAGCCTCTTCAACAAATGGTGTTGGCAAAAGTGGTTAACCATATTCAAAAAATTGGAAATTAATCCCACTTTTTCACCCTGTACAAAAGTCAACTCATGATGGATCAAAGACTTGGAAATTAAACCAGAGACCTTGAAGCTCCTTGAAGAGGGCATAGGTCCAATACTGCAACACATAGGCACAGATAAACATTTCCTCAACAAGACCACAAAGACACAACAAATTAAAAGGAGAATGAATACATGGGATTGCATGAAACTGAAGAGCTTCTGTTCAGCAAAGGAAACTATCAAGAACCTCAATTGAGAGCCAACAGAATGGGAGATTTTCACCACCTACCCCTCTGATAGAGGACTAATATCTAGAATATACAGAGAACTCAAGAAACTCAACACTAAGAAAACAAAGCCTCCAATAAGAAAATGGGCAAAGGAACTAAATAGACACTTCACAAAAGAAGAAATTCAAATGGCCAATAAATGCAAAAAAATGCTCAATATCACTGGCAATCAGAGAGATGCAAATCAATACTACCCTGAGATTTTGTCTGACTCCAACTAGAATGGCAATTATTCAAAACACAAACAACAGATGCTGGCGATGATGTGGAGAAGTGGGAACTCTAAGACATTGTTGGTGGGATTGCAAATTAGTGCAACCACTTTGGAAAACAGTATGGAGAATTCTCAGAAGAATGGGAATAAATCTACCATTTGATCCAGCAATACCACTTCTGGCTATCTACCCAAACAAAAGGAAACCAAACTACTAAACTAATGCATGTGTATCTATGTTCATAGCTGCACAATTCACCATTGCCAAACTATGGACCCAGCCAAGATGTATATCAACAGATGAATGGATTACAAAACTGTGAGATATGTACAAAATGGAATTTTACTCAGCCATCAAAATAAACTCATTTACATCATTTTCAGGGAAATGGATGGAACTGGAGTACATTATGCTAAGTGAGATTAGTCAGTCATCAAAAATAAGAAATCAGGGACTTTCGGGAAGATGGCGACCGAGAAAAGCGGGGCTTAAGAGCCCTGCTAACAACCAATCTCCATTACCACAAAACCAACGCCTTTCATAGCCAGAAAACACCATCACCAGAAAAACAAAAAAACCACCAGGCTCCAGAGAGAAAGCGGAAGGAGAACAGAGCTCAGGGCCACAGAGGAGACACACGCGCCCGAGGACGCGGTAGCAGCGCCATACTGCCGGCGGCAGCGGCAAACTCAACGGATGGCTACAGCAAGCCGAGGTGAGCCGCTGCGGAACAGCCAGGCGGGATCTTTCGGCGCAGAGAGGATTTAAAGCTCCCAGTGGCTGAGCTCAGCACACGCTGCAGGGATTCAGAGTGGAAATCAAAACCAGAGAAGAAAAAATACGCCAGCCTCATGGCCGAGGGCATGGCCACGGCGCCATATTGCCACCGGCGGCGGCAGCAGCAGTGAATTCGCCGAATCCAGTACAGCTACATCTGCGTACTCAAGAACAGTGAGTCAAATTGCGGGCCACAGAGGAGAAATCCCAGTACTGTACCTCACTGTACCCAGTGAGGGAGTGGTGGTGGCAGAGATATCACACCATAGGAGAACGTGCAACCTGGCACCCCCCATAGTTTAAAACAGCCTCTATTGACTCCCTGGGTCGGAGACTCTGTGATAAAACCCAGTAAAGGAGTAGTGGGGTCTGAGATACTACTGACTCAAGATCCAGAACACCTTAAGTGAAGTCATAGTGACCCAAGGGAAGAACCCAGAGAAGGCACAAGCATCCGAAATCATGGGAAAGAGGAATAATACTGGAGCAATGAATACCGCCCACAACCCCACAACATCAGAACCTGATAAAACAGAAAATCAGAGATTTCTAGAAGATCAAATCAGGAAAATAACTGTAGAAATAATAGAGGTGCTTCGAAAAGAACTCAGAGAGAGCCAAAAAGAGATAAAGGATGCAATTAATGAAGTAAAGGCCTCAATTCAAAGCACAAACAACCGATTAGAACACATGGAGAACAGAATCTCGCTCTTAGAAGATGATCATTCCAAAAATGAACGCATAGTTTCTAATCTAGGAAAAATTATCCGACAGCAGGAATCTGACATTGAAGAAATATGGGCCCATTTTAAAAGAGTTAACCTAAGAATAATTGGAATAGAGGAGGGAAAAGAAGTGAAACCAAAGGGATCAACAATCTCTTCAAGGAAGAATTAGCAGAAAATTTTCCAAACATAGAGCAAGAGGTTGATACACAGGTCCAGGAAACTTATAGAACTCCCTTTAGACAGGATCGGAGAAGAGGATCCCCACGCCACATAATTGTCAAAATGACCAATGTGGAAGCCAAGCAGAGAATCTTAAAGGCAACAAAAACAAAGGGCCAAGTGACATTCAGAGGCAAACCAATTAGAATCACTCCAGACTTCCCAAACCAAGTCATGAGAGCCAGAAGGGCTTGGAGTAACATATTCCAAACTCTGAAAGAAAACAACTTCCAGCCAAAAATTTCCTACCCAGCAAAACTTTCTATCAAATTAGATGGAGAAATAAGAAGCTTCCATGACAAACAGAAACTGAAGGAATTTATGTCTTCAAAACCAGCGCTAGACAAAATACTCAAAGAGATTAACTACAAAGAAGAAATAGGTAACACACACCAGAACCAGAGAAACAAGATTTTCCATCAAACAGTCAACTAAGATTGGTTATCTGTGGAGATTCATTATTTATGTTAGTCTTTTATCTATCTCTAAATGGTATTGTTTGCCTTTATTGTTGTTAATTTTTAGGATTTCTAGTTGGAATATTAATATACCTTCAGATATAGCATTTGGAAATATTTTATCCAATTCTATTAGTAACTTTTAACTCTGTTTACATTGTCTTTGGATATACAATATTTTTTTTTATTTTTTAGGGAGTTTGTATATTCTTCTGTTGCCTGTGCCATTGAAATCATATCCAAGAAATCACTGCCAATTTCAATGTTGTGAGGTTTTATGACCCAGATTTTCTTCTAAAAGTTTATAGTCTTAAGATTTATATTTAGGTCTTTTATCTATTTTGAGTTAATACTTGTATGTGGGATTAGGTAAGGGTCCAATTTTATTCTTTTCCATGTAATTATTATTTTTCAACAATATTTAGTTAAAAGAATATTATTTCCACCACCAAATGTTCGTGGAAACCTTGTCAAAAATAACTTGACAATATAGGGAAGAATTTAGGCTAGGCTTGTATTTAACTCCAATGGTTTATATATCTGCCTTTAGAACAGTACTACACTGTTTCAATTATTGTAGCTTTATATGGTTTGAAATCAGAAAATATATATCTTCTAGCTTTGTTCTTCTTCAAGATCGTTTTGGGTATCTAGAATTCATATTCCATATTAGGATAGATTTTTTTCTGAAAAATAAATATATAAATATATGATAGTTTCACCAAAAAAACAGAAAAAAATATGCCCTGGTAAGAAAGAAAGCAAAAAGAAATATTGAAATGTTATCTTTAAATCATCAAAAGCTTGGCATCAGACAAATGAAACTGTTATGTGAGATTATCATTTTTAATTTTGGATATTGCTATAATACTAGATGTCAACCACTAAGCCAAGCATGGGAGGGAGGGATGGGGAGAGAATGGGGTGGGGATCGGGTGGGGGCTGACTGGGCGATGTGTGCATGTATGTCTACAAAAGTTTGTATCCCACTATGATGTATGAATACAGTGCACCAATAAAATAAAATTAAAAAAAATAAGAAATCAGATGCTTTCCCTAATATGTGAGAGTTAGGGAGAAATGGGTCATAGGAGGAACTCTTGAAAAAGGAAATCCTATAGAGGAACAAACAAGACAACCTAAAGGAGGAGAAAGGAGGGGGGAAGAGGAAAATCTCTAAAACACACAATGTACTTAAACATATTGAAGTCAGTCACTAAGACCATCAAGGGAAGAAGGGACGGGGAGGGAATGGGGTGGGAATTGGGTAGGGGTTAAATCAGTGATGTGTACATGTTTGTACACACAAGTTTTTTTTTTTTTACCCCAATATGATGTTTGAATATAATGCACCAATAAAAAAATTAAAAATGAAAAAAAATTAAAAATGAAACAGCCTGGCATGGTGGTGCACATCTATAATCACAGCATTCAGGAGGCTGAGACAGGAGGATTGCAGTTCGCAGCCAGCCTCAGTACTTAGTGAGGCCCTCCACAACTTAGTGAGACCCTGTTTCAAAATAAAGAATAAAAATAGGGCAAGGAGTGTAGCCCAGGGGTCATATGCCCTTGGGTTCCATCCCAAGACCCACCCTCCCCATGAAATAGAATTAGTGCACCTCCTTTGAACATGTGCTTTTAAAACATAGAAGAAAACACAAATAATTTAGTGTAAAGTGTCATGTATGATCATCTTGAGAAAGCATGTAAAGTGAGATACCTTTGAGCCCCAACAATCACTGGATTGCTGCCCATTGCAGAGGAAACCTCACACGAGGGCCTTCCCATGCTGTGAGGCTGCCTCCCACTGCATCCAACGTTGGCCTCTCCATCATGTAGGGAAATGCTCATGGTTAACTCCAAACTGCTCCTCTTGCTTTAAATAAACATAAATAAAAACAATGTGGTATGGCTACACAATCCCCTACAGGAATGCTGAAATTAGATAGTAACTAGAGTTTTCAAATCTAAGAGAAGCCCTTTCCTTTGATCTCTCTCACTTCTTCAGAAAATGGTGGAAACAGAAGATTAAAGCTTCTTCCTATAGAGGGCTTCTCCGCTCCCTTACTTTTTTTTTCTTCTGGAGGTCTCTTAGGTCAGACAAGGCATTTCATGTATTTTTCAACCCAAAGGGATTAAGCAAAGACAAAGGATAGAGTTTCCTGCTTGAGGAAGGGCCTTCCTTCTGAGCCCCAGGAAAAGGGTCTTTGACCTGATCTGTTTCTCTGTGTCCTTGAAATTGGTTACTCCCAGGGACTTTTTCATAGAAGTCACAATGCGTGTATTTTTCTCCTCACTTGCCTTGTGTCTGGTACAGGTAAACTCTACAGAGAAGCCTGTGTCCTTGTGGGAAACGATGCCCTCCTACTCTCGACACACTTGTGCAGCCCCATGGCAATGCTTGTGTTTTTGTTTCATGGTGTTTTACAATCTGGATTTGTTTTTTAGCTAGCTGTTTTTCTCAGATCTTACATATAGAGGAGATGAATATTTACTGTTCTCTAACACTATAACATTACTATCATATACAAAACACTCTTGTTAAAATACTGTAATTTCTTTTTTTTTTTTTTTGTGGTACTGGGGATTGAGGCCAGGAGCATTCTACCTCTAAGCTACATCTCCAGCTCTATTTTTTATTCTTTATTTTGAAACAGGGTCTCAGTAAGTTGTGGAGGGCTTCAGAAGTTGTTGAGGCTGGCCTTGAACCTATGATCCTCTTGACTCAGCCTCCCAAGTACTGGGATTACAAGTGTGTACCACTATGCCTGTCCTTCTTTTCTTTTTTAAAGGGCTTTCAGGAAAAGGCAGAAAACCTGCTAGACAAATTCTGAAAGAGCTGCAACACTGTTATCTTTTTTTAAATTAAGCAAGAGGTAAGTGAAAAACTTTTAGAACTTTGCCTGAGGGGTAGATGAAAAACTTTTGGAATTTGTTTAGACCATGCATTTCTTATAACTAAACACCATTACATCTTATAGTCATAATAAATCCCAAAATTCTTTTTTTGTGTGTGTGGTACTGGGGATTTAACCCAGAAGTACTTTGCCTGTGAGCTACACCACCAGTCCTCTTTGTTTTTAGTTTTTGTTTTGTCTTGTTTGAAACGGGGTCTCACTAGGTTGCTGAGAGTCTCACAAGTTTGTTGAGTTTGTCCTTGAACTCCCGATTCTTCTTTCTTAGCTCTCAAGAACTGAGATTACAGGCTAGTGCCACCATACCTGGATTCAAAACTATAAGACTAAAGTTATCCTAAAAAAAAGCAGCACCATAATAATAAGTAATAACAATAATTCTACTAATAACAATTAGTATTTGCCTAAGACATAGACTTTTTTTTGGTACTTAGGATTGGACCCAGAGGCATTCTACCTCTGAACTAAACCCCAAGCCCTTTTTATTTTTAATTTTAGTTTTGAAGTAGGGTCTCACTAAGTTGCTGTTCTTAAACCTATAATCCTCCTGTCTCAGCCTCCCAAGTGCTGGGGTTATATGTGTGTGACACTGTGCCTGGCAGACATAGACATTTAAAAAGTACTTTGTTATAAATTACCATTTAGTTCTTCTTATCATTATCAATATCATTTTATAGGTAGGAAATTAAGGCTTGCAGAAGACAAAAGATGTGCCTCATGCCACTGAGGTGGTACATGAAGGAGCCAAGATATAAAGTTAGGTTTCTGACTGTAGAACCTCGGCGGTGATAGGTCAGGTCCCTCCCTTCCCCTATGGGACCCCACAGCAGGGACAGGACGCGGAAACCCAGAAGCTAGAAGTGAAGATATCATGAGAATCTAGGTGCCTTGAGACTCCAAGCATTGTGAGGCAGACTTTAGAGGTTGCGAGACTATAGATGTTGCAAGAGGACCGGCATTCAAGCCCCACCCCAAGACCTGGCTATTAATACCCTAACTTCCTCTTTGTCACGTGACTCTGTCAGCTGACCAGGACTACTAGTGACTCTCTGGACCATGTGTGGTTCATCAGTCCCTTCCCCCATGGCCAGCAGACTGCCCAAAGGCATTGGGTTTGATTAAAGCAGCAGTTTTTTGTGTTTTTTTTTTTTAAATAACCTGGCTGATGTTTGCCTACTTTACAACTCCCTAGCTTAATTTCAACATTACACTTGGGGCTGCCTATGTTACACAGGTTCCATGCCTTCCTTTGAGAGACATGTGATCTGGCCCAAACCATGTGGCAACAAATGAACAGGAGCAGCAACAAGAAATCATGATTTGATCATCTTTTTGCTGCCCATAATTATGTGATCCTGAGTAAATTTTTGAACTTATCTGGATCTCATTTTCCTTCTTCTGAGAGCAAGAGCTTGAACAAGGCTGGTGTTTTTCAGCAGGGATGGTACTACACACATATGTCAAAGCTTCTACAAACTCCCAATTGGTCTTCTGTAGGTGGAAGATGACATTTAATCCAGCAATCACCCTTAATTTCTGTTTCAAATTTCTGAGCTCATCTAAATAGCATTTTACTTCAAATGTTGCAAATGAATTAAAAATGTATGTAGGAAAATCCTGCTGTGCAGAACCAACCGGAAAATGTTGAAAACTAGTGTTGCAACCTTTATCCTTTACCCACTTTGAAATAGAACAAGATTAAAGTTGAAGAAGCCAAAAATAGAAAGTGGAAGATTTTTAGATCTTCCAAGAGAGTCATCGATGTGCTGTTAGTGCTCTTTACACATGGAGGAGAGATAGAGGCACCTTTTTCTTGACCCACAGATGGTGAAAGGACCTCAGGGACATGACTTGGAGAACTTTATGTATGTCTTTGGCATTTTGAGAAGAACCAGTGGGCCAGTGTCTGACTCTAGCCTGCGGGCCCAAAACAAGGGCTTTGAGTTAAGGTGGGGCTTTAGAAGTGACTGCTTCCCTAAATAGGAAAAAGTCAAAGGAGTACCCTTCTGACCTAGAACAGCCTCAGAAGGAGAAGGCAAGCTTGAGTGGCCTTAAATTCTACCTCAGAGAGTTACCGAGGACAGCAAGAAGATCTCAGTAGAGGCTGGAGGGCGGTACTAAGGAAAATTATTAGTCACTGATCTGGGAACATTCACTTGTAACTATCACAAGAACAGCAGATGGAAGTCCTTGGAAGTGAGAGGGTCTCCCAAGAACCCAGGGGAACAGTCTGTAAGAGAAAAAGTCAACTTTTGCACTTCTCAGGCCTGAGGGGACCAGTGACATCTGTGGCAACACCTGTCCAGTAAGATGTTTCCTACCCTTTTGCCTCCCACACTTCCTCCTGACTTAGTCATTCTGAAGGTATCTCCACTAATGATCAAGGGCAAAGCAGGTAGGAAGCTGAAGAATACACCACCCCAAAATTCTTTTGCTATTGCTGGAGCCTTGCCAGAAGCAATATGGAATGGGGATGGGAGAAAGCCCACATTTTCAAGAGCTCAGAGTTTTCATTACCCAGACTCAACAGATGAATAACTGAGCTGGATTATGTTTGGAGGAATCCAGAGAGCAAAGGGCTTTCCGTAAAGGACTTTTCTTCTTCTTTTTTAGATCTAAGGGGGACCAGAAAATGATGACACTAGATTGCATCCAAAGGAAGGGAGCTCCAACCTCAAAGAATGAGCATGCAGGGACAGTGGGAGGAAAAATTAAGCTTATTTCTTGTTATGCTTTATGAGTCCTAAATACTGAACATAATCACACACACACACACACACACACACACACACACACACACACACCCCACAAATTTTTTCGTTTTTGGTACTGGGGATTGAACCCAGGTGCAACTAACTCTCAGTTAAATCAGCTATACCCCTAGACCTTTTTATATTTTGTCTGGCAATAGGGTCTCACAAATTGCTAAAGGATGGTCTCAAATCCACAATCCTCCTGTTTCAGCCTCCTAAGTACTGGGATATTAGGTATGTGCAACCAAACCTGGTTTGTATGTGTTTTTTCTTTGTTTCAAATAGGTTGATTTGACAAATGTTTCTCAATTTCAAAAGCTTGAAAACCACTAAAACTAAATGATGTTGAAAGTCACTTCAGACACCGGTATCAATGCCAGTTTTCACAGAGTGGAAAAAACCAGCAGAATATTCCCCCTCCCTTCACCACTGTATTCAAATTCACTTCAATCTTAGGGCATGAAATTAAAGGAACTGGAATTGTTTATTTCTTCACAAAGATATGGTAAAACTTTGATCCAGGCCACCCCACCCACCCATCCTTCCCTCAATAAAGATTAAGTTTACATTTGGATTAGGGGCAGAGGAGATGAGGAAATAAAGAAAACCAGTAGAGGTAGTAGCAAAAGTGAGGTTAAGGAATAGAAAAAGAAAGAGGAAGTGGAGGGAAAGCTTATTGTGGGCACAGAACAGCCTTGGTGATAGGGGGGGAAAGAGAAATAGAGACTGAGAAGGAAGAACCCCAAGGGCTCTTCATTCCCAGCTCCCATGCCAGCCTCCCCAGCTCTGTCCCTTTCTCACACTTCCTCAGGGTCATGGGTAGCACTCCACTTGAATGAGGTTGCACACAATTGCAAACCTGTCTTCTGGCACTGACTCCTTTCAGTGTCTGTCTTCTCTCTTGGTGACCCTGACTTCCTCCTGGAGGTCTCACCAGCGTCCCTTTTAAACATTGTTCCTCATTCTGCTGGACAATGTGTCACAGGCATCTTGCAGTCACAGCCTGTAACTTAGAGCATCTTCTTACAGTATCTATTTATTTGTTGCCAAGTCATTCAAACCAGTTTTATATTAAAGCATATTATGGTATAGATTGTTAAATTTATATGAATGTTAAATCCAAGAGGAGACTCGATATAAATGTTAAGCTCTCAGCTGCTTCTAAATTAGTTCACACAAATCCTCAGGGTTATTAGTTCATCCTGAACTGCTATTAGAGGCATTTTCTTGGAAGTGCTTGAGGAAATTTGGTCTAATTTGTTTCTCTTCTCAGGAGCATCTATAACCAGCATTAGATTAGCAAAAAGTGTTCAAGAACCAAATAACTGACACTGTAATGACAAAAATGAAGGCAGCTTAATGGGAGGAGGACAAGATCTCTTGGTGGGTGTGTGAACTGACTCTAATTTCCTATATTCTGCCAGTTGGCAGGGCCAGCTCTGTTTATAAATCTAAATGTAGGCCATGTAATCAAAATAGAAAGCACTCAATGAGAGTTTATTAGACCAGCATTTCCCAAAGTATGTTTCATGGACTACTAGCCTCATAAAATGCCTGTAAAAAGAAGGGTTTCATGGTCAGATAAGTTGGGATATGCTTTAACCTCTCCTTGGAGAGTCACAAAGTACAAAGATGTTAAAAGCTTGGAGAATTCATGTAGCAAAATGAGTCTGACTCTATGATACCCAAAAAGAGTGGACTCTTTTTTATGTAACTGTTTAAATAACTCTGCCTCATAATTAGTATTCTGGGGAATATGTCTAGGGATCCCTCAGGCTGGAAAGTAGTTACCAGTCTTTGCATCACCTAGGACCTCATTTGCTGTTTTACTCTTTTGTTTCATGTTTTGAACACTTTTTTTCTGGTAAATAAAACCATATGTATCTCACAGTTACATCAAAGTTACTTAAACATAGCAATGTTCACGGTTAGGAATTCCTTACGTTTGGCTGTCTACCTGCTGGTCCATCTGCTATGTATATTTAGTGTGGATGTTACTACCTCATCAGTCTGGCCCATGAGTTTCCTTAGAAATGCCTATGGCACCAACCAGAACTTCTGAGTAACGTGAGCTAGTCAATTGCCATACTGAACTGATCTAATTCTAGCCCAAAGCAAAGAAGTATCATGTTATAATTAACTTGTGTACCTACATACATGGTACAAGTACAGTCACCTTTAGAGGTTTAAAAGTATTGAAAACAGGCCCAGGATATCTTGCTAACTTTATAGATTCATAACAGTATATGTGTTACAGGTGAAATACCTAAATAGACCATTCAACAAATGCTGTTATTGTCTTTGTATAACATATATTGTTTTTGTACTTAAAGTTCTATTAATATAAAAATGAATTCATATTATGTAATGCTCAAGATACAAAATATGATGACATATTGCAAAAAGTGAAAACGTGAGAAAATTATAAAGCATGACAAACCTTTAGGTAGAAATTTTTATATCCTATTAAAGGTTTCAGAAGAATCACATCCATAACTTGCTTTTTGTAGATGAAAAAGCACTTTGTATGTGTGTATGTGTTACTGGAAACTGAACTTAGGGGTGTTCTACTTCTGAACTATACCCTCAGCCCTATTTTATTTTATTTTATTTTATATTATTTTATTTTATTTTGGTGGTACTGGAGTTCCTGGAAGCCCTTCTACCTCTGGGCTACATTCCCAGACCTATTTTTATATTTTTATTTGGAAACAGGGTCTTCTAAGCCAGTGTGCACGGCTGTCTTCGAACCTGCGTGATCCTCCTGTCTCTGCCTCCCAAGCGCGGGGATCACAAGCATGCACCACCACACCTGGCAGCCCTATTTTATTTTAAAACAGGATTTCACTAAATTACTGTATGCAGCTGGGCTTGAACCTGTGATCCTCCTTTCTCAGTATCACTAAGTACCCAGGATCACTGGCATGCTCAACTACACCCAGATATGACAGTGTACTTCTGTGTTAATTATCTTACTTAATTCTCCTACCTATCATTTGATGTTGTCATCAGGACACATTCATACTATATAATTGTTAGAAGTTTTTTGGCAGATGACAGAAAATTTATGCAAATAAGGGATTTATTGAAAGTATACTAGAAATACTAGAATTTGTTTTGATTTTTCATAGAATCCCAGGAAGAACAAAATAACCAAGAGACAGAAAGAGCAGAGCTGTACACTTAGAGCTGATTTATGAACACTTAGACTAAGTGGTCAGGATTCTTCTTAATCTCATGCTCCTCTCTGAACATTGGCTTTGCTCTCTCTTATTTCAGTGGCTTTCCCCACCTAGTGGAAGCATTCTTACCAGACACACTTGACTTTTACATCTATGTGTGGAGCCCTTGGAGAGAGGTCATTTTAGCTCATACTTTATCCCAAGTCTATGGGCCACAAAGAAGGACTGTGGGCCCACTTAAGTCCAGTGCTATTAGGCAGAGATGAGCTATTAGATTAGAGAGGAGCAGGGCAGGGGGAGGAATGGGACAAAGGATCAAATCAGAATCCGGAGAAGAGATAAGGAGACTCACTGCCCAACTGATTTAGAACTCTTTTTCCCAGGGTTTCACTTAGATTCCCAAGAGAAAGATTCCAATATGGCTGAAATGGCACTAAACTGGACATGAAAAGTCAGATTTTTCCTCTCTCATGAGGAGAAGGTTTCTAGAGTGAATAAATTTCACTTTGTGAAGAATTCAGACCATTGCTGAGCCTTTTTCTGGAAAGTAACCCTCTATCATGACCTTCTATAAAACTGTACCCTGCTTCTATAAACAAAGTTCTTAAATTCCTCTATTTGTGCTTTCCATTTAAAATCTTTCTCTTGGGAAGCAAAGACTGAGGAAGAAAGAGCACCACCTAGTAATATTTATTTTTAAGAGAGCTTATCAGTAACAATTGCCCAGGAGGAAGGCCCCAATGTAGAATGTGTGAGATGGCTTCTGTAGAAAGTAGTGAGATGTGTAATTTTTGTGAAAGTGAGGCATAGGAGGAAATTATGCAGAACACTTGTACTAGACAGATAATTCTGTAAGTGTGTACTCCATAGTCTAGACAGGATATATGTATTATGCACTTATTATGGTGGCTTGAGAGTAGAACCTCCAAGCCCACAAGGGCTGAATACATAGCAAGAGAATGATCATATATTAAGTATATATTAATAGAAAATCTTTGGGTCATTATCTTCCCCAACCTTCACCAACAAGAATAAAAGGCATAGTCTGCTAGAACTGGGGTAAGCATGGCAGATATTTGCTCTGAGTTCCTATTTTAGGGTGAGATTGATTGGAAAGGAGCTATGAGGAAATAACTCATGACCAGGAGAAAGAGAAGGCATTGCTTTGCCCAAACTATTTCCTTATGTGATGATTGACCATGAGATAAGGCTGAGGGCTTGGGCTGGACTTTAAACTCCAACTGCTGAACCTGTTTCCTCCCTAGGAAGATCTGTCTGCAGATGTCGCAGCCCCTCCTCCAGGAAAAGGGGACAACAGAAAAAAGCATGGGAAAGAAATGTCACAACTCTAAGAATGACTAGGAGGAATTATTGTCTCTGGGCAGGTGTAGGTTATAGCAAGCTTCCTCACCAATCCACTACATGCTTTAAAAACTTGGTGACTGGCCCCGGCCTAACCCCTTGGCAGGCTCCGATCCCGGCCTCAGAGGCCCCAGCACTGGCCTTGCCTCACAGCAGGCTCCAATGCCGGCCTCGCTGGCCCCAGCAGCAGTCTAACCCCTTGGCAGGCTCCGATCCTGGCCTCAGAGGCCTCAGTAGTGGCCTTGCCTCACGGAAGGCTCTGGTGCCGGCTGCTGGTCCCGGCACCGGTCTAACCCCTCGGCAGGCTCTTATCCCAGCCTCACAGGCCCCAGCACTGGCCTTGCCTCATGGCAGGCTCCAATGCCAGCCTCACTGGCCCCAGCACCAGTCTAACCCCTCGGCAGGCTCCGATCCTGGCCTCGGAGGCCTCAGTAGTGGCCTTGCCTCACGGAAGGCTCTGGTGCTGGCTGCTGGCCCCAGCACCGGCCTAACCCCTCGGCAGGCTCTTATCCCGGCCTTGGAGGCCCCAGCACCGGCCCTGCCTCATGGCAGGCTCCGATGCTGGCCGCTGGCCCCAGCATCAACCTAACCCCTTGGCAGGCTCAGATCGGAGCCTGCCGTGAGGCTAGGCCAGTGCTGGGGCCGCTGAGGCCAGGATAAGAGCCTGCCGAGGGGTTAGGCCCGTGCCAGGGCCAGTGAGGCTGGCATCGGAGCCTGCCATGAAGCAAGGCCACTACTGGGGCCTCCGAGGCCGGGATGGGAGCCTGCCGAGGGGTTAGGCCGATGCCGGGGCCAGCGAGGCTGGGATCGGAGCCTGCTGTGAGGCAAGGCCGGTGCTGGGGCCTCCGAGGCCAGGATCAGAGCCTGCCAAGGGGTTAGGCTGGTGCTGGGGCCAGCGGCCAATATCGGAGCCTCCCGTAAGGCAAGGCCACTACTGAGGCCGGCGAGGCCGGTAAAGGAGCCTGCCTTGAGGGTAGGCCGGTGCTGGGGCCAGCGAGGCCGGTATAGGAGCCAGCTGAGAGGTTAAGCCGGTGTCGGGGCCAGCGAGACCAGAATCGGGGCCTCCCATGAGGCAAGGCTGCTGCTTGAGCCAGCGTGGTCTAGACCAGTCCACCAGGTAGCCAGGCCACTACTGGGGCCGTCAAGAGTGGGATCGGTACTTGCAACGCGGCATGCACAGAGAAATATCGCAGAAAATAAAAATCAGATGCTTCTCCTAATCAGCAATAACTAGGAGGAAAGGGGCAACAGGAAGAGGTCGAGCTATAGAAAGGGCCCTATAGTGAAGCAACTAAGGTGACCAATCAGAGGGTATGGAATAGGGGAGGATGGAGCCTCTTTAAAACACAGGAGGTACATAAACAAATGTGTCAAAGTTAATCACCAAACAAGCATGGGATCGAGGGAGGGGGAGGGAATGCGATGGGGGCTGGATGAGGGCTAATTGGATGATGTGTGCTTGTATATCCTCTCAAGTCTTGTATTCCAATGTAATATATGATTACAATGCACCAATAAAAAATAATGAAATAAAATTAATATGTAAAAAATTTAAAAAAATAAAAACTTGGTGACCTGTGCTGTCTGAATTTTATTATTCCTTTTTACTTCTCTTTATAATATTCTTGAAAGCAGTGGGATTATTTCAGCTATGCTAAGGGGAACCTTTCCTCTACCCATTACCTCAAACCTTCTGCTTTTCTGTGCACAGAATTTGTGGTAGAAACCCAAGAGTCCTGCTAGTTTTGGTAATGAGTCTAGAGTGAAAGTGAGAGTTCTAAGGGCCAGGAGAAACTCCTTATTTTATGGTTGGTAGTGGTGGTGGCAGGAGTGTAGTAAGTGTTTAGAAACTGTGATGATTAATTCTGTATGTTAACTTTGCTGGGTAGATATTTCTGTAAAGGCATCTTTTAGATGAGATTAACATTTAAACCAGTGGACTTTGAATAATGATTGCCCTCCATAATGTGGTGGGCCCTATTCAATCTGTTGAAGGCCTTGAAAGCAAAATAACTGATCTCCCTCTGCTAAGAAGGAATTCTGCCAGCAAACTGCCTTTGGACACTTCCTTGACTCTTGAACCTACCAGCCTATCTTATAGGTTTTGGAATTGCCATTCCTCCACAATTGCATGCATCAATTCTTTAAAACAAATATCATATTAAATAATTAACTAATTAATATTCTCTCTCTCTCTCTCTCTCTCTCTCTCTCTCTCTCTCTCTTGTTCTGGGTTCCGTTTCTCTGGAGAACCGTGACTAGTACAGAAGCTGTTCCTACAATCAAATGTTATATAGAAATTGCCCATCGGAGCTCTTAAATCATGGAGGTTGCTGGGCGTGGTGGCGCACGCTTGTAATTCCCGCGCTTGGGAGGTGGAGACAGGAGGATCCCGCAGGTTCAAAGCCAGCCACGCTGGCTTAAGAGACCCTGTTTCCAAATAAAAATATAAAAATAGGTCTGGGAGTGTACCCCGGAGGTAGAAGGGCTTCCAGAAACCCCAGTACCGCCAAAAAAAAAAATTATGGAGGTTATTAATGTACATGGCCTTATACTTGAAGAGTATAACAGAAGAAATCATTTTCCTAATGTCAGTGAATGTTTATTATTCATTGAAGGCTCTGTTCACTAGATGTGTGTGTGTGTGTGTGTGTGTGTGTGTGTGTGTGTGTGTGTGGTACTGAAGCTTGAACCCAGGGGATATTCTATCTCTTAGTTATACCCCTAGACCTATTTTTTTTATTTATTTTTTTTATTTTGAGACAGAGTCTGGCTAAGTTGCTGAGGCTGGCCTCAAACCTGTGATCTTCTCCTGTCTTAGCCTAGGTCTGCTACGTCTTAGAATCCAGCAAGGTAGAATTTTGGATGTGTAGGGATCATATGCAAAGGGATTCAGATGATCAGAGCAACTCACAGGGGACCATGTGAAGCATGCAGGGAAGCAAGGGGGAAATGGTGGACTTTAGTAAGCACCTAAAAATTATGAAGGAAATTATAAAAAATCATATTGGAAAATAATTTTGTGGTCTATATTCTTAGGCTAAAGAGTTTGGCCTTTTCTATAAAGGCAAATAGAAACAAGGGAGAAGTTTTGAGTAAGTCAGTGAACCATTTGTAAGGAGGAAGCTAGCCACCCAACATAACCTACCTCAAAGAAAGGGAGTAGGTATGAGGAATCCATTTTGAAATTTGGTGTCATTATTTTCAAATTAACTTCTTTGTTCTTTTATTCACTGCACATGTGTTGAGCCTCTGTTAGCACCAGCCATGGTACAAGTTGAGGTGGGGAGGTCATCCCCACAATTGAGGGCCTGCCTTTTAAATAGCTTATCAGTGCTTGAGTCTTTGCTCGGGGGGGGGGGGGGTGGGCAGACTCATCAGAGCACTCTTGCACCCAGAGAACTCCTGATGATGACTATAAACTAAGAGCCTGGACTTGGACCTGTAGCCAAAGCACAGCATTTCCTTATCTTTAATCTTTGTTAAGGTCATGTTTATTCTCACACAAAAGCCAAGCCTAAGGTTTACTGCTAAAGTTTACCTCCTTGAACAGCTGTGTGCCCTAAAAACACCCTCCTAGGAGAGAGAAGGGCACACAGCTCCAGGAGCTGCTGGAAAGGTTCTGTGTCCTCAGGATACCAGCAGAGTCCTGCCCTAGAGTACACTGAGCGGCTTTCATTTTGTTCATCATTCATAGAGAAAGGTCAGCACTATCTTAGGAACCTGGCTTCTGGGAAGTTAAACAGCTTAGTAAATGATATACTCAGGGGCTCATAAAAATGGATCCAGACACATTTTAAATGCTGATCCCATGAAATAATGAGCAAAGACTTGTTTCTTTTGAGTCCAGAATGGGACAAACTCTGTGTGTGTGTGTGTGTGTGTGTGTGTGTGTGTGTATGTGTAAGAGAAAGGGGGGGAGCTGTCAAGGAGGAAAGAGACTTACTACTTTTTATTGTTAGAACCAGCCATTTGTAGCTCCCCCCTAAAATGTCCACAGACCCCTAGCATGGACACAAAAACATCTTTGCAGATATTATGGAAGTGGGAAAGCTGGCTTTGGAGAGGTTTCTGGAATGTTCTCTAATTTGATCTTCCCTTTAAGTCTCTCCTTTCCAGTTAATAAAATAATTACAGAGGGTTGCCTGCTTATCAGGTTCAACTTATGATTTTCTGACATTATGATGGTACAAAGGTGATCCCCATTAATTAGAAGCCATATTTCAAATTTTGAATTTTGATCTTTTTCTGGGTTAGTGATACACAGTGAAGTACTCTCTCTGATGCTGGGCAGTGGCACCAAACTGCAGCTTGGAGTAGTCAGGGGATCGTGAGGGGAAACAGCCAACACTCGTGTGTGTGTGTGTGTGTGTGTGTGTGTGTGTGTGTGTGTGTCTAAGCTGTGTAAATTAGGTGTGTTAAGTACATTTTTGACATAATGATATTTTCAACCAACAATGGGTTTATTGGGGTATGACCCTGTTGTATTTAGAGAAGCATCTCTAACTACTTTGAAAATAATAATAGCTACAATTTACTGAGAACCTAATCTGTGCCAATCTGTTTAAACCTTACAATCATATGCCTATAATGTTTAGTGGTTTTGTCCACTAAGAATCAGGAACAGGAGTTCACCAAGGTCACACAACTAGCAAGTGGTAGTCACTACTCACACTTAGGCCTACCTGCTAACACGGTCTGTACACATAAACTGCGTCATACTGAACGTGAATCTTGGGTCATTTTCACTGATTTACTTTGGAGGTAAAATGTAGGCTCTGCAGTTATGAATGTTGCAAGTAGAAGGGAGAAGAAAGTCTAATTTTCTTACTGCAGAAGATTCCATAGCTCTATTAAGACAGAGTTCAGTAAGGGTGCATGAAAGAATTTTTGAGTCATTCTTTGTAAGTGCTCTGTTGGTTTTTTTTTTTTAATAGCAAGAAGATGGATAAGAAGCAAATTGATATATTTAGAAATTAAAATTTTATTTAAAAAAAGACAAGCAAGCCGGGCATGGTGGCACATGCTTTTAATCCCAGCATTCGGGAGGCTGAGACTGGAGTTCGTGGACAGCCTCAGCTACTTAGTGAGGCCGTCTGTAACTTAGTGAGACCCTGTTTTAAAATAAAGAATAAAAATAGGGTAGGGGGTGTGGCTCAGAGGTCGAATGCCCCTGGCTTCCAAGCCCAGACCCCCCCCCACAAAAGACAAAGCAATGAAATGTATTTCTATAACCATTCTGATATTCACAGATTAACTTCTAGTATTATTTAAATAAAACTTTTACTGTTTAAAAATGATTAAAACTATTTAGGAAAGTAAAAATAAAAAATAAGAGTAAATCATTAAGATCAAGAATATCATATACCATGACCAAGTAGGGTTCATCCAAGGGATGCAAGGATTGTTCGGCATATGAAAAACAATCCACATAATTCATCACATAAACAGAAACAAAGACAAAAATCACATGATCATTTACATAGATGCTGAAAAAGCATCTGACAAAATCTAACACCATTTATGCTAAAAGCACTGCAGAGAATCAGAATAGAAGGAACATACCTTAACATCATAAAGGCAATATACAATAGGCCCACAGCCAACATTATATTAAATGGGGGAAAAACTTCAAGAATTTCCTCTAAAAACAGGAACAAGACAAGGATGTCCATTTTATCCACTCCTTTTCAATATAGTATTTGAGACTCTAGCCAGAGCAACAAGGCAAGAAAAGGAAATCAAAGGAATACAAATAGAAAAAAAAGAACCAAAACTATCACTATTTGCCAATGACATGATACGATACCTAGAAAACCCAACAAACTCAACCAAAATGTTTATAGAACTGATCAACAAAATCATCAAAGTGTATAGATACAAAATCAAATTTAAAAAATCAGAAGCTTTCCTTTATGCCAATCACAAATCCACTGAAAAAGGAATCCAGAAAACATTTCCACTCAGGATGTCCCCCCAAAATAAAGTACTTAGGAATCATGGAGATAAAAGACCTCTACAAAGAAAATTGTAAAACATGGAAAAAGAAATCGAAGAAGACCTTAGGAGATGGAAGATCTTTCATGTTCTTGGATAGGCAGAATAAATATCATAAAAATGGCCATACTCCCAGAAGTGATCTACAAATTCAACGCCATACCCATTAAATTACCAAGGTCATTCCTCACAGACATTGAAAAATCAATCTTAAATTCATTTGGAACAACAAAAAATCGGTAATAGCCAAAATAGTTCTCAACAACAAAAATCATGTGAGAGAGCCGGGTGTGGTGGTGCATGCTTGTAATCCCAGCATTCGGGAGGCTGAGACCTGAGGATCATAGTTTGCGGACAGCCTCAGCTACTTAGTAAGGCCCTCTGCAACTCAGTGAGACCCTGTTTAAAAAATAAAGAATAAAAAATTGGGCAGGGGGTGTAGCTCGGGGGTCAAATGCCTCTGGTTCCATCCCCAAACCTGCAGGAAAAAAAAATCATGTGAGAGACATCATAATACCTGACTTAAAATGATACTACAATGCCGTAGGAATAAAAAAAAAAAAAGCATGGCATTGGCAAAAACACAAATAAATAGACCAATGAAGCAAAACAGAATACTCAGAAACATATCTACATGCTTACAGCCAATTGATTTTTGACAAAGGAGCCAAAAACATACACTGAAAAAAAGATAGCCTCTTCAACAAATGGTGTTGGAAAAACTGGTTAACCATATGCAGAAAAATGAAAATAAATTCCACTATCTCACCCTGCATAAATCAAGATGGATCAAAGACTTGAAAATTAGAACAGAGACCTTATAGCCCTTCAAAGAGAGCATAGATCCAACACATAGAAACAGGTAAAAACTTTCTCAACAAGACCCCAAAGGCACAAGAAACTAAAAGGAGGATCAATATGTGGGATTGCATTAAACTGCAGAGCTTCTGTACAGCAAAGAAACCATCAAGAACCTCAACACAGATATCCAACAGAATGGAAGAAAATTTTTGTTAACTATCCCTTCGATAGAAGACTAATATCTAGAGTATACAGAGAACTCAAGAAACTCACAGCTAAGAAAAAAAAATAACCCAATCAAAAAATGGGCAAGTAAGCTAAATAGACACTTCACAAAAGAAGAAATTCAAATGGCCAATAAATACATTAAAAAAATGTTCAACATGATTAGCCATCAGAGAGATGCAAACAAAATCTTTCCTGAGATTTCACCTAACTCCAACTAGAATGGCAATCATTCAAAACACAAACATTAATAAATGCTGGTGAGGATGTGGAGAAGTGGGAACTCTAATACATTGTTGGTGGGATTGCAAATTAGTGCAACCACTTTGGAAAACAGTATGGAGGATCCTCAGAGGAATGGGATGGTCCAGCAATACCACTTTTGGGTATCCACCCAAAAGATTGGAAACCAAACTACCAAACTAATGCATGTGTATCTATGTTCATAGCTGCATAATTCACAATTGCCAAACTATGGAACCAGCCAAGATGTCCGTCAACAGATGAATGGATTACAAAACTATGAGATATGCACACAATGGAATTTTACTCAGCCATAAAGAAGAACAAAAATATGTCATTTGCAGGGAAATGAATGGAATTGGAGAATATTTTGTTGAGATTAGTCAGTCACAAAAAGTAAAAAATCAGATGCTCTCATTAATATGCAGAAGCTAGGGAGAAAAAGGGTCGCAGGAGGAATTCTAGATAAGGAAGGAGAAACCATAGATGAACATATAAGGTGACCTAATGAGGAGAATGGGGGAGCAGGGGGAAATTCCATCATGTACATGACCTACATTCACAGACATATAAAAGTCAATCAGTAAGCCAAACTTAAGAAGATGGGAGGGGAGAAGGACAGGAACGGGTGGGAACTGGGTAAGGGCTAAATGAGTGATGTGTGCATGTGTGCCTCTACCGTCATGTACTCTGTTAAGATGTATGACTACAGTGCACCAATAAAAAGTTTAAAAGGGAGTAAACCATTTAGAATGCCATTACCCCAAAATTTCCAGTTAACACTGAATGGACTTGTGTCTTTCTATGGACATATTGTTTATTTAAAAAAATTTTTTTATTGGTGCATTGTAATCATATATCACATTGGAATACAAGACTTGAGAGGATATACAAACACACATCATCCAATTAGCCCTCATCCAGTCCTCATCCCATTCCCTCCCCCTCCCTCGATCCCATGTTTGTTTGGTGATTAACTTTGATACATTTGTTTATGTACCTCCTGTGTTTTAAAGAGGCTCCATCCTCCCCTATTCCATACCCTCTGATTGGTCACCTTAGTTGCTTCACTATAGGGCCCTTTCTATAGCTCGACCTCTTCCTGTTGCCCCTTTCCTCCTAGTTATTGCTGATTAGGAGAAGCATCTGATTTTTATTTTCTGCGATATTTCTCTGTGCATGCCGCGTTGCAAGTACCGATCCCACTCTTGACGGCCCCAGTAGTGGCCTGGCTACCCGGTGAACTGATCCAGATCTCGCTGGCTCAAGCAGGGGCCTTGCCTCATGGGAGGCCCCGATTCTGGTCTCGCTGGCCCCGACACCAGCCTAACCCCTCAGCTGGCTCCGATCCCAGCCTCGCTGGCCCCAGCACCGGCCTAGCCTCAAGGCAGGCTCCAATCCCAGCCTCGGAGGCCTCAGTAGCAGCCTTGCCTCACAGTAGGCTCCGATGTCAGCTGCTGGCCCCGGCACCGGCCTAACCCCTCGGCAGGCTCTGATCCTGGCCTCAGAGGCCCCAGCACCGGCCTTGCCTCACGGCAGGCTCCGATCCCAGCCTCGCTGGCCCCGGCATCGGCCTAATCCCTCGGCAGGCTCCAATCCCGGCCTCAGAGGCCCCAGTAGTGGCCTTGCCTTATGGCAGGCTCCGATGTATGGACATACTGTTTAAATGTGTCTTATAAAAATGACATTGTAGTATTAGTATTATTTCCAATAAATTAATTTAGTAGAAGAAAAAATCAAATAAAACACAACCGAAGTAGTTGTTGAACTTCAAAAAGTTTTTTTTGTCTTGAAATGATCGATATGCTAATTATCCTGATCCAATCATTGTTTATTATATACTTGTATCAAAATATAATATTGTTTTCCATAGATATATACACTTACATGTCAGAAAATAAAAATCCAAACACCAAGGGATATTTTTAAAAATAACCTCTAAAGTTTATGAAAGCGGTTAGGAAGAACATTTGAAAGTTTTTTTTTTTTTTTTTCTTTTTTTTTTTTTTCAATACTGGGCATGGAACCCAGGAACATTCTACCTCCCAGCTACACCCCCAGCCCTATTTTTTATTCTTTATTTTGAAACAAGATCTCACTGATACCGACATCCTTCTGTCTCAGCCTCTCAAGTGCTGGTATTACGAGCGTGCGCCATCATTCCCAGCTACTTACTTAATTTGTAAAAGGGTCTCACTAGATTGCTAAGGGTCTTGCTAAGTTTCTGAGGCTGGCTTTGAACCTGCAATTCTCGTGTCTCAGCCTCATGTTATTATAGGTTTGTACTACTATGCCTGGCTCAAATACATGCATTTTAGTGTACTAAGTTTAATTATAATTAAATAATTTTAAAGGAAAATCAATACCCAAATTTTATCACTTTCTAAAAAAGTATTTTTCACCAATTTTAGGTAGTATGAAATGAGAATATTAATATTGCCACTTTTCTATCTCCCTTTTGCCCATTATTTTTATTTTCTTTTTGTCATATTATACTTACCTTTCTGTAGCGATAACAAATGCTTAGGGTTTTCAACTTAATAAAAGAAAAGTTTTGGCTCTTAATTTTGGAAATTCCTTTCCAAGATCAGTACATCTATGTTTTTAGGCCCCTCTATGGTAGAGGGACAGCACATCATCACAGAAGACCATTAGTATAGCAAAGGTGCTTACCTCATGACCAAGAAGTAAAAGACAGAAAGAGGAAGGGCTCAGGTCCTGCTGTTCCTTTTAAGGATGGCCCTCAGTGACCTAAAGAGGTCCTGCTAGGAACTTTAAGAGGTTTTGCCACTTCCCAATAGCACCAGCTGGGGACTAAGCCTTTAACACGCAAGATGGGAGATATTCAAGGTGCAAACTATGATAGTTATTATTTTCAGTTATCCAGATATATAATGTTTATACTCCATAGCTATAATTTTTATTGTTTAGTGGCATTTCTTTAAGTGGAAGTTTCCCTCTCTTATCTATGTACAAGAGCTTCCCTGATCTTTACTTTGCTTAGATTTTACTGTCAGATATTTTCTTTCCAGAAGAGCACATTGGTGCCTGTCTCAATCAACAGTCTCTTGAATGTAATTCAAAACAATTGACCACATAACTTAGAGGATGAAAGATTTACTTGCTCATAGTGTTTTTGAGATTTCAGGTTCAGTTCATGTGAGGCCGGGGTCTTCGGATCTCAGGGCATGGTGGTGGAAGCCTAGAGTGGGAGACAGCTCTCACACCATGGAGGATGGGAACAAGACAGCAAACAGGCAAGGGCATTCAGAAACAAAAGCATGGTCCCTAAGGCAAAGAGACCCACCTTCTCCAGCTATACCCCACCTGCCTAGGTTACTGCTTAGTAAACCCATCACAATGGGTTTATCCACTGGAAAGATTATAGTCCTCATGACTTAATTACATCAACTCTGAACATTAATACTTGAGCTCTTCAGGGACATTCTGTATCTAACCATAACACTGCTATTCTTGATTCTTTTATTTTTGAAAGCACTTGTCATTATCTTTGTATTATAAAGATGTCATGACTAAATGTTCTTGAGTCATAGTTCCTTCTCATTGATAATTTTTTGAGTATTTCTCTAGTCTTCAGACATTATATTACTATGGAAATATGAGGCTAGTTTAATTTTTTGTAGGTATGTTAATCAGTATTCACCAAAGAAATAGAACCAGTAAGATGTGTGTGCATGTTTGTGTGTTTGCATGATTTATAGCCTCATCTGATCATGAAGACTGAAATGTTTCACTGCAGTCAGCATACTGGAGACCCAAGAGAACCAATGTGTACTTCTAGTCTGTCTGGGTTTGAGAATCAGGAGAACTGATGTTGCAAGTTCTGTCCAAAAGCCAGCAGACTTAAGACTAGAGAACCAATGTTTCAGTGTAGAATATACCATGTTCTAGCTCAAACAGTCAGGCAGGAGTTCCCTGATACTAAGGCTTTTTGTTCTATTTATGTCTTCCATTGACTGTTGAGACCCATACACACTGTGGAGGACAACCTACTTTATTCTGTCTACCAATTTAAATGTTAATCACATTCAGAAGCTTGTTCACAACCACATCCAAAATGATGTTTGGCCAAAGAATTGGTAGTGTGGCTCAGTGGCAGAAGGCTTGTCTGGTGTGCACAAGGCCCTAGGTTTAATACCCAGCGCTGAAAACAAAATAATATTTAGCCAAATTTGGGGACACTCTGAGATCCTTCAAGTTGACACAAAAGTAACCTTCATAGTAGGTAATATACTTTTCTGGACATGCAAAAAATGCTTCCTTTGTTTTTGATGTTCAGTAAGTAACTGAGGTCATATCTGAATTGAGCCTCTGCATCAAATTTTCTTGGAACTGATTTGTGTATCCAGTTTTTCCCATTAATCCGGGTGAGGGTGTGGAAGTTTTTCTGCTATTATATCTTTTACTGCAGCTTCTGCTTCATTTGTAGTTCCTTAAGACCAGATATACCAGTAATCATTATTTAGAATTTTAATCTTCTTTTTCCTTTATTAGTGTTATTTTAATTGAATTAATATTTTGTCTTTTAAAAGTTCTCATTAAGTGGCATCTATTCTTCCGTGTCATCTTCTAGTTTATCGGTTAGTTCTGTGCTCATGTAGTTTCAGTCAAATATTCCTTTTAATCTCATTATGTGGTTTAGTATTTTTTATTTGAGCTAATTGTTTATTGAGTTCATATTCGCAGTTCACTTATTCGATGCTACCAAACAAATGTTAATCATTTCCTTTTGGTCTTTGACTTGGCTTTTCTTCTTGTTCTTTTCTTCCCTTCCTCCCTTTCTCTGTAGTATGTTTTCTGCAGTCCTTTTTCTGTAGTATGTTTTCAGAGATTCCATTCCATTTATTTTCATTTTCCTCTTCCTTGGTCACTTTTATCCAGGCTTGACTCATTGTGGAGACTTCTTGGCTGGATTCCTACTGTATTCAATACGATTTCCTTTCTGAGTAAGGGTTTGAATTTTTTTATTTTTTAAAATAAAATTTCATTTTTTAAAATAAAATAAATTATCATTAGGGGGCCCTGAGCTCAGTGTTAATAACTAAGTTAAACTATCTTGTTTTTCTTATAATCTCTTTCTTAATTTCAAAATTAATTTCAAAATTAATTTCATTAATTTTGGAAATACTCCCTCTTTGTTTGGCTGCCTTTGATGACTTTATGCCTAAGGGTAGTCTTAAATCTGTATTTTGCTCAGAGTTATGTTTTGGGGAAGATAAATTATTTATTTCACTTCTTTTCATGTTTTTAGTATTTTTAACCCAGAAATTGGAATTGTAAGAGAAGAAAAAATTAAGTAAAGAAATTTACCTACATTTACTCAAAACAACTTTCCTTCTCTTCTATATTTAATATAATTTAGAGGGCATCATTTTATTTTTATAAAAGAAGACTAGATTTTATAAAAGGAAAAGAAATGGACTAAATATCAGGTAACCTCAAATTCTAGCCCCTAGTTCTAGTATAGATAGTTGAAACTAGAGAAAACCATGCCCTTCTTTGCCCTTCATTTTCTTCAGCTGTAAAATGGGACAGTAATATATACTATGAAAACTTCATAGAGCTATTTTTAAGGCTTACATGAGATAATTAAAAGATTTTGTAAAAGTACAGTGACTTTTTTGTTGTTGTTTGTTTTGCTTTGTTTTGTTTTGTTTTTTTGCGGGCCTGGGGATGGAACTCAGAGGCATTTGACCTCCGAGCTACACCCCCTGCCCTATTTTTTATTCTTTATTTTGACACAGGGTCTCACTAAGTTGCAGAGGGCCTCACTAGGTAGCTGTCTGCGAACCGTGATCCTCCAGTCTCAGCCTCCGGAATGCTGGGATTACAAGCGTGCACCACCATGCCCGGCTCAGTGACATATTTTTGCGTGGATGTATGGTACTGGGATTGAATCCAGGCCTTTTCTACTTCTGAGTTATACCTCAGTCCTATTTTTATGTTTTTATTTTGAAACAGAGCGTCTCTAATCTGCTGAGGCTGACCTAGAACCTGTGATCAGTCTTTCAAGTACTGGGATTGCAACCATTCCTGGTTGCAAAGTAACAACATAAGGGATTGTCACCATTTTATCATCTTTATCTTTATTGAATATTTATGTATGAAAAAACAAAGATAGTAGATGAGAGGTTCTTAGGCAGAGGGTTTAAAAGGCAAGAAGGGCTAGCTATCTGATTAAGCCAGGGGGGTTCAAAGCATTATCATTTCCCTTGTCCCTATTCTGATAGGAACAGGGCATGTGATTAGAATGACACATGCTTTTTTTACTTAGTTTATATTGCATGTCTCATTTTCACTGAAAATGAATAGGTTTAGACATTTACACACCCCAAAACAGATGAATATATGCTGCTATAAATACCAGTAAAATGCCTAAGTAATTCTTAAATTATAGGATAGCAATTAGTATTAATCATATTTTAATATTATTATAGTTCTTTTTGGCTTTCAAGAAATTTGCAATGTTGTTTATAATTTTGGATAAAATTCATAGCCAAAGATATAGGTATGGAAAATATGTTCTCTACTGACTTAAAAGAGGAGAGAGATATGAAAAGCATTGAGCATGAGGATGAGCAATGAAGCTTGTTTATTTTATATTACTAAATCAGAAGCATTTGAACACAGTGAGTTTTAGTTATGAGTTTTATTTTGAAAATCAGAATTTTGCTTATTTAACCTACAGCATTACTGAATTTTCATAGTTCTTTTTCAATATGCATATTATAAAAGAGGAATTGATATGCAGGACTAAATTTTATACCCTCATACATGCTGGAAGGCAAAATAAGCTTGCTGACATCATTGATTTTGTATTCCCCTTCACCCATACTTTCAAAATATTCTTGGCCTAGGTAGAAGCAAGAGTTTGGAGAAAAAAAACTTAGTGTTTATATTTTTCCCCTTTTTTAGAGGCTGAGTCTCACTATTGCCCAGGCTGGCCTTGAACTCCTAGGCTCAAATGGTCTCTTGCCTTAGCCTCCTACAGGTGCATGCCACTGTACCCAGCTCTAGTATTTATAATTTTTTATTTCAGATTAGAAAGTAAGTAATTATGTTTTTGTATTCATTTAATCCTGCTCTAATTAAAAAATAATCTGAAAAAGAATCCTCATTATGTAACTTTAGACCTCCACAGCAGCTATAGAAGTAGAGTGGTTAGATACCAAGTGGGGGACCAAACATTTGTAAATATCAGCTTGAGATGGAATGTTAGTCCCAAATGCAAGCTCGTATTTACACTTAGAGAATGGCAGCTCCAGGAAACACAGATTTGGCTCTGCTGCCATCCTAAGTCACACCTGTGTTAATGAAATGCTTTTCCTACTCAGCGTTAAACAACACTTTATCTTTTTACCATATTGACATTATTTCTACTGCTGTAGTTCAGGGAACCATCCACTCAAACTAATAGTCAAGTTCTGCAGTATATATTGTCTGTGTTTGTTTTTAGGACTCATTATTTTGAAATAAATTCATCATGCTATTTGGAAATGTGTCTGTTATAGGTCTTGTTTCTTTACTACTTATGAGAATAATCATTTCACATCTCAAGCAGAGGTTGAAAACGGAGCATTAGATATCAGATACCTTGTGAAAGGCCATTATCATGGAATTTATTACACCATTTTTTTGTACCACTAAGACAAAAAAAAAAAAAGCAAGGGAAAGAGTCCTCTTCAGAAGAATTAGACAATCCTTCAGCCTTCAGCTGATATGGTAGAATATGCAGGGTGTGGTGTTTTTTTTTTTTAGTGTGTGTGTGTGTGTGTGTGTGTGTGTGTGTGTGTGTGTGTATGTGTTACTGGAGATTGAACCCAGGGGCATTACCTTAGCGCTATACCACCAACCCTATTTTTAACTCTTTATTTTGAAATAGGGTCTTACTAAGTTGTGGAGGCTGAGTACTTACTAAGTAGCTGAGGCTGGCCATGAACCTGAGATACTCCTGTGCAGCCTCCCAAGTACTGAGATTACAAGCTTGTGCCACCATGCCCAGCTGGGTGTGGTGTTTTATTCATTGAAACTAATAAATAGTGTTTATTTCTGATTCAGCACACCTAAAGTTCATTGCCTGAGTCGTTTTTATGTATCACAAGTCAGCACATAGTGAGGAAAATGAGCACTGATGAATATAAGTGGGATATCAAACCAAATATTCAATTTTTAAGAGGAAAATTATATTTATTATTAGGATTATCAAGATATTCACGTTGTTTGAATTTTATTCTTTCACTAATTCGACAACTAAAGTCTTGCATATGCTTAAGACATTTCTCTTTTCAAAGGCATGATGGAGTTAATTGTGAGCAAAGAAATTTATGATTTGCCACAGGTCAGTTACTTGTGTGTGTCACAGAAGAATTTAGTCTTTTTTGTCCTCAGTTCACCATCTGAGGAAGGAGACATTGCTTGCTGGTGGGTGCAGATCACACAGAATTGCTCCCAGAGAGCTGGGCATGGTGGTGCACACTTGTAATCCCAGTACTTGGGAGACTGAGACAGAAGGATTTCAGGTTCATAGCCAGCCTCAGCTATTTAGTGAGGTCCTCTGCAACTTAATGAGACCTTGTTTCCAACAAAGAATAAAAAATAGAGCTGGGGGTGTAGCTCACAAGTAGAATGTCCCTGGGATCAATCTTTAGTCCTGCCAAAAAAAAAATTGCTCCCAGAACCATTCCTAACTCAGGAACCACATGGGGTGGCTAGGTAGGATGTAGGCTCCCAATTCTCCCATACATAAGCTGTTTATTAATTCAGTGTAACCAAAGGATTCTAGATGGAAAAGGGACTCTGAGAAACACAACTTTGAAACCACTCTTCTGGTTATGTATTGCAGTGTGACGATGATTCTAAAACTGAGTGTCTTAAAAAAAAGTTTCAATAGGTCATGGTTCTGTGGGTTGACTGGGTTCTACAGGGTGATTCTTGCCCAAGTTTCCTGCTAAAGTTGGAGTCATATTAGATAGTGACTGGGGCTGTAGTCATCTGAAGGATCTCATGGGTTCAATAGACAGGAGCTTTTCTCTTAAGACTTTGCCATGTTGGCAAATCAAAATAGTGGAGTCCTAGAGATAAGTTAGGCACTTTTTTTCAGTATTATTAAAGATTGAACCCTTGAGCCCAGGGGTATTTCATTGCAAAGCTACTCCCCTAGCTCTTTTTGTTTTTGTTTTTCATTTTGAAACAGTCTCAGTGGTTTGCTGAGAGCCTTGCTTTGCTGCTGGGGTTGTCCTCAAACCTCAGATCCTTCTGTCTCAGCCTCTTAAGTACTGTGATTACAGGAATGTGCCACCTTGCCTGGTTGCATTGTTTTAAACTGCATCATTGAAGTATAATTGACATACAATAAATTGTGCATATTTGGAGTATACATTTTGGTAAGTTTTGCTTATATAAATGTATCCGTGTAACAATCATCACCAAAATCAAGAAAATGAATATATTCATCACCCCTAAAGTTTCCTTATGCTTTTTTTGTAATGCTTCCTTCTTCCTTCTTCCTACTCCCTACTCTGTCTCCCTCAATTCAGGCAACATCTTCCTGTCATTATAGATTAGATTGTATTTTCTGGAATTTATACGAAATAAATCACATAGTAAGTAGCAAGTGCTTTTTTGCTTGTTTGGGGGTTTGACTTATTTTTTATTTTTTGCAGCACTGGAGATGATGGAACCTAGTGTCATTCTACCTGTGAGCTACATCCCCAGTCCTATTTTTTATTCTTTATTTTGAAATAGGGTCTCACTGAGTTGCAAAGGGCCTCACTAAGTATTAGCGGAGACTGTAAACTGTGATCCTCCTGTCTCAGCCTCCCAAATGCTGGGATTACAAGCATGTGCTGCCACACCCGGCATGAATCTGGCTTATTTTATTCACAATAATTATTTAAGATACATCCATGTAACCGAACATGTATTTCTTTTTATTTATTTCTTTTTATTATTATTATTATTATTATTATTATTATTATTATTTATTTATTTGCGGGTCTGGGGATGGAACCAGAACCCAGGGGCATTTGACCTCCGAGCTACACCCCATGTCCTATTTTTTATTCTTTACTTTTTTTTTTGTTTGTTTTTTGCGGGTCTGGAGATGGAACCCAGGGACATTCAACCTCTGACCTACACCCCCTACCCTATTTTTTACTCTTTATTTTGAAACCAGGTCTCACTGAGTTGCAGAGGGCCTCACTAAGCAGCTGAGGCTGTCCGCGAACTGCGATCCTCCAGGTCTCAGCCTCCCAAATGCTGGGATTATAAGCGTGCGCCACCATGCTGGACTATTCTTTACTATGAAACAGGGTCTCACTAAGTTATGGAGTGCCTCACTAAGTAGCTGAGGCTGTCTGCGAACCATGATAATCCTGTCTTAGCCTCCTGAATGCTAGGATTATAAGTGTGCGCCACCATGTCTGGCATTTATTTATTTATTTATTTATTTATTTATTTATGGTACTCGGGTGGAAACCAGGGGCTTTCTACCTCTGGGCTATATTCCCAAACCTATTTTATATTTTATTTGGAAACAGGGTCTTACTAAGTTGCTGAGAGCCTCACTAAGTAGCAGAGGCTGGCTTTGAACCTGTGTGATCCTCCTGTCTCAGCCTCCCAAGCGCAGGGATCACAAGCATGTGCCAACACGCCTGGCAGAGTATTTTATTTTGTTTTTTGTTTTTAATTAATTACTTAATTTTTTTGTGTAGCTGGGGATGGAACCTAGAGTCTTTCTACCTCCGGGCTACACTCCCAGACCTGTTTTCTATTTTATTTGTAAACAAGTTCTCACTAAGTTGCTGAGAGCCTCACTAAGTAGCTGAGGCTGGCTTCAAACCTGTGTAATCCTCCTGTCTCATCCTCCCAAGTACTGGGATTACAAGCATGCACCACCACGCCCGGCCTGAGTATTTTAAAATATTATTTTGGGAGGAAAGGATGACCTGAATAAGACAAAGCCATTGGTAATATAATAGAGAATATAAAGTTAAGGTATGTTCCACTAGCTCTATGGGACTTGGTGCTTACTGCAACATGGGCAGAGAGAGAAAATTTCCCAACCATCACAACCACACAACTATGTGAAAGGCAGTGCCACTCCCTGAGCTGAGGAGTCCTCTGGGAAGAGGTGGGTTGGCTAAATGAGTTCCAGGTTTGTAACATGACATATTCATCATCCAGATGGACTTGGCCATGAGGCAGATAGAAATATGAATCTGGAGCACTGGCAGGAGGGAGGACTGACACAGTAAGTGAAGGGAAAACCCTACTGGAAAGGATAGTACCCAGTTGAAAAGAATTATTTACCTCATGTTTTGTAGATAAACCAAATGTAAATAACTTCATAATGAAAACCATCGTTCCACTCTAAGGGATATTATTATTATTATTATTATTATTATTATTATTATTATTCTGAGGATAGAACCCACAGGCATTCTACCTCTGAGCTACACCCCCAGCCCTATTTTTCTATTCTTTATTTTTTATTTATTTATTTATTTATTTATTTATTTATTTATTTATTTATTTATTTTTACAGTATTGGGGATGGAACCCATGGGCATTCTACCTCCAAGCTACCCCAGCTCTATTTTTTTATGTTTTATTTATTTATTTTTTAAAATTTTTATTGGTGCACTGTATTCATACATCATAGTGGGATACAAAAAAAACTTTTGTAGACATACATGCACACATCGCCCAGTCAGCCCCCAGCCGATCCCCACCCCATTCCCTCCCCATCCCTCCTTCCCATGCTTGGCTTAGTGGTTGACATCTAGTATTATAGCAATTTATCCAAAATTAAAAATGATAATCTCACATAACAGTTTCATTTGTCTGATACCAAGCTTTTGATGACTTAAAGATAACATTTCAATATTTCTTTTTGCTTTCTTTCTTACCAGAGAATATTTTTTTTCTTTTTTTTTAGGTGAAACTATCATATATTTATATATTTATTTTTCAGAAAAAAATCTATCCTAATATGGAATATGGACTCTAGATACCCAAAACGATCTCGAAAAAGAACAAAGTTAGAAGATGTATATTTTCTGATTTCAAACAATATAAAGCTACAATAATTGAAACAGTGTAGTACTATTCTAAAGGCAGATATATAAACCATTGGAGTTAAATAAAAGCCTAGAGCTAAATTCTTCCCTATATTGTCAAGTTATTTTTGACAAGGTTTCCACGAACATTTGGTGGAGAAAATAATAATCTTTTAACTAAATATTGTTGAAAAAGAATAATGACATAAAAAAGAATAAAATTGGACCCTTACCTAATCCCATATACAAGTATTAACTCAAAATAGATAAAAGACCTAAATATAAATCTTAAGACTATAAACTTTTAGAAGAAAATCTGGGTCATAAAACCTCACAACATTGAAATTGGCAGTGATTTCTTGGATATGATTTCAACGGCACAGGCAACAGAAGGGTGTACAAACTCCCTAATAAATAAAATATTGTATATCCAAAGACAATGTAAACAGAGTTAAAAGTTACTGATAGAATGGGATAAAATATTTCCAAATGCTATATCTGAAGGTATATTAATATTCCAACTAGAAATCCTAAAAATTACCAACAATAAAAGTAAACAATACAATTTAGAGATAGGTATAAGACTAACATAAATAATGAATCTCCACAGATAACCAATCTTAGTTGTCTGTTGGATGGAAAATGCTGTTTCTCTGGTTCTGGTGTGTGTTACCTATTTCTTCTTTGTAGTTAATCTCTTTGAGTATTTTCTCTAGTGCTGGTTTTGAAGACAAACTCCTTCAGTTTCTGTTTGTCATGGAAGCTTCTTATTTCTCCATCTAATTTGATAGAAAGTTTTGCCGGGTAGGAAATTTTTGGCTGGAAGTTGTTTTCTTTCAGAGTTTGGAATATGTTACTCCAAGCCCTTCTGGCTCTCATGATTTGGTTTGGGAAGTCTGGAGTGATTCTATTTGGTTTGCCTCTGAATGTCACTTGGCCCTTTGTTTTTGTTGCCTTTAAGATTCTCTGCTTGGATTCCACATTGGTCATTTTGACAATTATGTGGGGTGGGGATCCTCCTCTCTGATCCTGTCTAAAGGGAGTTCTATAAGTTTCCTGGACCTGTGTATCGACCTCTTGCTCTATGTTTGGAAAATTTTCTGCTATTACTTCCTTGAAGAGATTATTAATCCCTTTGGTTTCACCTTCTTTTCCCTCCTCTATTTCAATTATTCTTAGATTAGCTCTCTTAAAATGGGCCCATATTTCTTCAATGTCAGATTCCTGCTGTCAGATATTTTTTTCTAGATTAGAAACTATGCATTCATTTTTGGAGTGATCATCTTCTAAGGGCGAGATTCTATTCTCCATGTGGTCTAGTTGGTTGTTTGTACTTTGAATTGAGGCCTTTACTTCATTAATTGCATCCTTTATCTATTTTTGGCTCTCTCTGAATTCTTTTTGAAACACCTCTATTATTTCTACAGTTATTTTCCTGATTTGATCTTCTAGAAATCTCTGAATTTCTGTTTTATCAGGTTCTGATTTTGTGGGGTTGTGGGCATTCATTACTCCATTGTTATTCCTCTTTCCCATGATTTAGGAAGTTTGTGTCTTCTCTGGGTTCTTCCCTTGGGTCACTACGACTTCACTTAAGGTGCTCTGGATCTCGAGTCTGTGGTATCTCAGTCACCACTACTCCTTTACTGGGTTGTATTGCAGAGTCTCAGACCCAGGGAGTCAATAGAGGCTGATTTAGACTATGGGGGGGGGGGGGTGCCAGGTTGGGCGTTCTCCTATGGTGTGATGTCTCTGCCACTGCTACTCCCCCACTAGGTCAAGTCCCTGGGAGTGCAGTACTGGGATTTCTCCTCTGGGGCCCGCAATTTGACTCACTGTTGTTGAATACGCAGATGGAGCTGTAGTGGACTCAGTGAATTCGCTGCTGCTGCTGCCGCTGGTGGCAATATGGCGCCGCTGCTACGCCCTCGGCCATGAGGCTGGCGTATTACTTCTCTGTTTTTGAGCTCTGCTCTGAGTCCCTGCAGGGTGTGCTGAGCCCAGCCACTGGGAGCTTTAGATGCTCCATGCGCCGAAAAATCTGCCAAATCCCGCTGGGCTCTTCCGCAGTGACTCACCTCGGCTTGCTGTCCGCCGTTCCTCTCTGGAGCCTGGGGGGCTGTTAAGTGCATTGGTCTGTAGCCGTAGCTGTCTCTATTCTTTATTTTGAAACAAGGTCTCACTAAGTTGCAGAGGGCCTCTGCGAATCATGATCCTTCTGTGTCTGCCTCCCAAATGCTGAGATTACAAGTGTGTACCACTGCTCCCGGCTCTAAGGGATATTATTGATGTTATCACTGTGTGTGTATATGTGTGTGTGTGTGTGTGTGTGTGTGTGTGTGTGTGTGTCCATTTTCTTTTCTGTAATAAATTTTAAAGTGACAGGAAAAAATACATAAATTTTAACTCCTTATAATATCTTATTATTAATACCTTATAATATCATATTGTATAGACTGGCATCTCTAACTCTGCCCTTAGACTTTATTACAATAAAAAGAAGAGTGGGCAGAACAGTCCACTTTTCTCCCATTTTCTAAAATTTCACATTTGCACACCTATATAAATATCAAACATTTTACAAGAATACTGAAAAAATGACAGTTTGTTCCGTTCTTTGATATCTCGTGTAGTTCTTGAAATCACTGGAATTAACTGAATAAATGATACTATTACTAATGTAAGTCTCATGGTATTACGCAAAACTTGGCTCAAGTTGAAACTTTCAGTATTATTAATTTTTACTTTCAGTATTAATATTTCTCCAGTCAGTGGTTTGTAACACATAAAAAAGATGAGAAAACACAGGGTAAAACTTATCCCTCCAAAACAGTAGTTCAATAATTTATGCAGAGATTAGATATACTTGATTTAGGTTATATGAGAACTTGGATTGGTTTATTTCTATTATTTGAAGAAAAGTACAGGGCATAGTATCAGATAGCTGCTGAGCCATACCTCAAAGATTTTCTCAGATAAGCCCATTTCAGTCATGTGAAAAATAAGCATTTTAAAGACTGTTTTGGCCAGGCATGGTGGCGCACACCTGTAATCCCAGTACTTGGGAGGCTGAGACAAAAGGGTGGCAAGTTTGAGACCAGACTCAGAAACTTCTTGAACTCTAAACTTATTGAGACCCTGTTTCAAAAATGAAAAAACAAGACAAAAGAAAAAGGGCTAGTATGTAGCTCAAAAGTTGAATTATCCTGGGTTTAATCCCTAGTGTCTCTTCTCCCAAGACTATTTTGTATTTTCAGGAATGTAAAAAGCTAAATATAGGAGAAAGGTTTACAGTCAGTGCTAAAACATATTCCTGCATTTCATATACAATGCAATCAAATGACCTTCATCAGACCAAGTTCCTCTGAAGTAACAGTGGTTTTTGTGTTAACTGTGTGTGTGTGTGTGTGTGTGTGTGTGTGTGTGTGTGTGTGTGTGTGTATGTGTGTGTGGTTACTTAATGTATAAAGGCAGATGCTTGTTATTGTTTCTTTTGTTCTATAATATCTCTGTAGCTTATTTTTAATGGTTAATTTAAAAAGCTTTAACTTCTCATGTAAAGAAGTTAAAGTTTGTTCATAAGCTTATATCTATCCTGTAAATGTAGTAATTAGGCTGAAAGTAAACCAAATTCTCTCATATAAAGAAGCTTCAACTGATTTAGTAATAAAACTAAAGTGTAAAGTTTAGTGATGGGGTTTTGGGAAGCATTCAGTTTAGAATGAAATTGATTTCTTGTTAGATATTTACTTATTTTATTCTTTTAAGTACTTCAGAGGTATCAGCACATGGGACATAAAATAATTTGATTTTTAGCATTATAGTTCATAATAAAACTTCTGCTTTCTAATAATTCATTACTTAAGAAAACTGTTTTTTTCTCTCACATAGTCACAGCTAGGCAGTATCTCATGAAGTACCACTTTTTTGATAACTGAAGTTACCTTTTAACTGAAATTTTAGTAATTTAATTCACTTTGAGTAAAATTAATGTAAAAATAAAACAATTTCTACTTTTATAACATTTTTAAAAAACAAAAAATTTCCCAAATACCCTACTATATAAAAATGAATTTTATTTTTAAATTTACTCAGACTTTGTGACACATGCATACAGTTGTGGTTCCAGCTGTTAAATATGAATACTGTTTTTCAACAAGGCCTCTGATTTCCAGTATGATTATATTATCACATTAAGAAAACTACAAGCCGGGCATGGTAGCACATGCTTGTAATCCCAGCATTCAGGAGGCTGAGACAGGAGGATCCCAGTTTGCTGACAGCCTCAGCTACTTAGTGAGGCCCTTTGCGACTCAGTGAGACCCTGTTTCGAAATAAGAATAAAAAAATAGGTCTGGGGGTGTAGGTAAGAGGTAAAATGCCCCTGGGTTTCATTCCCAGTACTGCAAAACAAACAAACAAACAAACAAACAAACACCCTACAAACAGTATGGATTGTAATCCCAGTAAAGCATTTGAAAAGTCTCCTGAAATATTCTTTTGAACAAAATGCAAAAATGTTGATAACATTAGTTTATTCAGATATATTTGTAGTTGAGGAAATAACCAAAAAATTAAAATTCAAAAATTAAAATAATATTGAGTGCTTTTCTTAATTAAAAACATAATGTCAATTCTCTATAAACATTTTGGAAAACGTAGTTAAGTAAAAAAAAGAAAAATCATAAACAAGCCCAAACCAAAGCTGACCTCTAACTACTGCTAACATTTTGATAGCTATATTAATATAAAATGTAATCATTTGGGTTAAAAGCTTTTTTACCTATTACATCATGAAATTTTTTCTGTGTTACTAGTATTGTACAACATCATTTTTAAACTAATGCATGAACTTTCTTTATATCCATTTAACAAATCCTCTTTTGCTTTCAACTTTTTATCATTAAAACGACTACATATTACATTATTAAAAGGCCTTTTCAATATCTATTAAGTTGATCAAATAATTTTTTCCTTTAACTTTTTGAAATATTAACTTTTATTTTTTTAATTTATTTTTTATTGGTGCAATGTATTCATACATCATAGTGGTATAAAGAAAATACTTTTGTAGACATACATGCACATCTCGCCCAGTTAGCCCCTACCACGATCCCCACCCCATTCCCTCCCCATCCCTCCTTCCCACGCTTGGCTTACTGGTTGACATCTAGTATTATAGCAATTTATACAATATTAACATTGATAATCTCACATAACAGTTTCATTTGTCTGGTACCAAACTTTTGATGACTTAAAGATAACATTTCAATATTTCTTTTTGCATTCTTTCTTACCAGAGAATATTTTTTTCTTTTTTTTTTTTTAGGTGAAACTATCATACATTTATTTATTTATTTTTCAGAAAAAAATCTATCCTGATATGGAATATGGACTCTAGATACCCAAAACAGTCTCAAAGAAGAGCAAAGCTAGAAGATGTATATTTTCTGATTTCAAACCATATAAAGCTACAATAATTGAAACAGTGTAGTACTGTTCTAAAGGCAGATATATAAACCATTGGAGCTAAATAAAAGCCTAGAGATAAATTCTTCCATACATTGTCAAGTTATTTTTGACAAGGTTTCCATGAACTTTTGGTGGAGGAAATACTAGTTTTTTAACTAAATATTGTTGAAAAATAATAATAAATGAAAAAGAATAAAATTGGACCCTTACCTAACACATATACAAATATTAACTCAAAATAGATAAAAGACCTAAATATAAATCTTAATACTATAAGCTTTTAGGAAAAAATCTGGGTCATAAAACCTCACAACATTGGAATTGGAAGTGATTTCTTGGATATGATTTCAATGGCACAGGCAACAAAAGAGTAAATAAACTCCCTAAAAAATAAAAAAAAAATTGTATATCCAAAGACAATGTAAACAGAGTTAAAAGTTACTGATCCTCTTCCAAGAGTTCCTCCTATGACCCATTTCTCCCTAACTCTCACATATTAGGGAAAGCATCTGATTTCTTTTTTTTTTTTAATTTAATTTAATTTTATTTTATTTTATTGGTGCACTGTATTCATACATCATAGTGGGATACAAACTTTTGTAGACATACATGCACACATCGCCCAGTCAGCCCCCACCCGATCCCCACCCCATTCTCTCCCCATCCCTCCCTCCCATGCTTGGCTTAGTGGTTGACATCTAGTATTATAGCAATATCCAAAATTAAAAATGATAATCTCACATAACAGTTTCATTTGTCTGATGCCAAGCTTTTGATGATTTAAAGATAACATTTCAATATTTCTTTTTACTTTCTTTCTTACCAGAGCATATTTTTTTCTGTTTTTTTGGTGAAACTATCATATATTTATATATTTATTTTTCAGAAAAAAATCTATCCTAATATGGAATATGAATTCTAGATACCCAAAATGATCTTGAAGAAGAACAAAGCTAGCAGATATATATTTTCTGATTTCAAACCAATAAAGCTACAATAATTGAAACAGTGTAATACTGTTCTAAAGGCAGATATATAAACCATTGGAGTTAAATACAAGCCTAGAGCTAAATTCTTCCCTATATTGTCAAGTTATTTTTGATAAGGTTTCCACGAACATTTGGTGGTGGAAATAATATTCTTTTAACTAAATATTGTTGAAACATAATAATTACATGGAAAAGAATAAAATTGGACCCTTACCTAATCCCACATACAAGTATTAACTCAAAATAGATAAAAGACCTAAATATAAATCTTAAGACTATAAACTTTTAGGAGAAAATCTGGGTCATAAAACCTCACAACATTGAAATTGGCAGTGATTTCTTGGATATGATTTCAATGGCACAGGCAACAGAAGAATATACAAACTCCCTAAAAAATAAAAAAATATTGTATATCCAAAGACAATGTAAACAGAGTTAAAAGTTACTAATAGAATTGGATAAAATATTTCCAAATGCTATATCTGAAGGTATATTAATATCCCAACTAGAAATCCTAAAAATTAACAACAATAAAGGCAAACAATACAATTTAGAGATAGGTAAAAGACTAACATAAATAATGAATCTCCACAGATAACCAATCTTAGTTGTCTGTTGGATGGAAAATCTTGTTTCTCTGGTTCTGGTGAGTGTTACCTATTTCTTCTTTGTAGTTAATCTCTTTGAGTATTTTCTCTAGCGCTGGTTTTGAAGACATAAATTCCTTCAGTTTCTGTTTGTCATGGAAGCTTCTTATTTCTCCATCTAATTTGATAGAAAGTTTTGCTGGATAGGAAATTTTTGGCTGGAAGTTGTTTTCTTTCAGAGTTTGGAATATGTTACTCCAAGCCCTTCTGGCTCTCATGACTTGGTTTGGGAAGTCTGGAGTGATTCTAATTGGTTTGCCTCTGAATGTCACTTGGCCCTTTGTTTTTGTTGCCTTTAAGATTCTCTGCTTGGATTCCACATTGGTCATTTTGACAATTATGTGGGGTGGGGATCCTCCTCTCTGATCCTGTCTAAAGGGAGTTCTATAAGTTTCCTGGACCTGTGTATCGACCTCTTGCTCTATGTTTGGAAAATTTTCTGCTAATTCTTCCTTGAAGAGATTGTTGATCCCTTTGGTTTCACTTTCTTTTCCCTCCTCTATTCCAATTATTCTTAGGTTAGCTCTCTTAAGATGGGCCCATATTTCTTCAATGTCAGATTCCTGCTGTTGGATATTTTTTTTCTAGATTAGAAACTATGCGTTCATTTTTGGATTGCTCATCTTCTAAGAGCGAGATTCTGTTCTCCATGTGCTCTAATCGGTTGTTTGTGCTTTGAATTGAGGCCTTTACTTCATTAATTGCATCCTTTATCTCTTTTTGGCTCTCTCTGAGTTCTTTTCGAAGCACCTCTATTATTTCTACAGTTATTTTTCTGATTTGATCTTCTAGAAATCTCTGATTTTCTGTTTTATCAGGTTCTGATTTTGTGGGGTTGTGGGCGGCATTCATTGCTCCAGTATTATTCCTCTTTCCCATGATTTCGGAAGTTTGTGCCTTCTCTGGGTTCTTCCCTTGGGTCACTATGACTTCACTTAAGGTGTTCTGGATCTCGAGTCAGTAGTATCTCAGACCCCACTACTCCTTTACTGGGTTTTATCACAGAGTCTCCTACCCAGGGAGTCAATAGAGGCTGCTTTAAACTATGGGGGGTGCCAGGTTGCACGTTCTCCTATGGTATGATATCTCTGCCACCACCACTCCCTCACTGAGGTACAGTGAGGTACCTCACTGTACCTCAGTGAGGTACAGTACTGGGATTTCTCCTCTGTGGCCCGCAATTTGACTCACTGTTCTTGAGTACGCAGATGTAGCTGTACTGGATTCGGTGAATTCACTGCTGCTGCCGCCGCCGGTGGCAATATGGCGCCGCGGCCACGCCCTCGGCCATGAGGCTGGCGTATTTTTTCTTCTCTGGTTTTGATTTCCACTCTGAATCCCTGCAGCGTGTGCTGAGCTCAGCCACTGGGAGCTTTAAATCCTCCCTGCGCCGAAAGGTCCCGCCTGGCTGTTCCCCAGCGGCTCACCTCAGCTTGCTGTAGCTGTCCAATGAGTTCGCCGCTGCCGCCGGCAGTATGGCGCTGCTACCGCGTCCTCGGGCGCGTGTGTCTCCTTTGTGGCCCTGAGCTCTGTTCTCAGTCCGCATTCTCTCTGGAGCCTGGTGGTTATTTTTTTTGTTTTTTTGGTGATGGTGTTTTCTGGCTATGAAAGGCGCTGGTTTTGTGGTAATGGAGATTGGTTGTTAGCAGGGCTCTTAAGCCCCGCTTTTCTCGGTCGCCATTTTCCCGGAAGTCCTGATTTCTTATTTTTTGTGCCTGACTAATCTCACTTAGCATAATGTCCTCCAGTTCCATCCATTTCCCTGAAAATGATGTAATTGAGTTTTTTTTGATGGCTGAGTAAAATTCCATTGTGTACATATCCCACAGTTTTGTAATCCATTCATCTGTTGATGGACATCTTGGCTGATTTCATAGTTTGGCTATGGTGAATTGTGCAGCTATGAACATAGATACACATGCATTAGTTTGGTAGTTTGGTTTCTTTTCTTTTGGGTAGATACCCAACAGTGGTATTGATGGATCAAATGGAAGATTTGTTCCCATTCTTCTGAGGATTCTCCATACTGTTTTCCAAAGTGGTTGCACTAATTTGCAATCCCACCAACAATGTCTTAGAGTTCCCACTTCTCCACATCCTCGCCAGCATCTGTTGTTGTTTGTGTTTTGAATAATGGCCATTCTAGTTGGTGTTAGGTGAAATCTCAGGGTAGTTTTGATTTGCCTCTCTCTGATTGCCAGTGATGTTGAGCATTTTTTCATGCATTTATTGGCCATTTGAATTTCTTCTTTTGTGAAGTGTCTATTTAGTTCATTTGCCCATTTTGTTATTGGATGCTTTGTTTTCTTAGTGTTGAGTTTCTTGAGTTCTCTGTATATTCTAGATATTAGTCCTCTATCAGTGGTGTAGGTGGCAAAAATCTTCTCCCATTCTGTTGGCTCTCAATTGAGGTTCTTGATAGTTTCCTTTGCTGAACAGAAGCTCTTCAGTTTTATGCAATCCCATGTATTGATTCTCCTTTTAATTTGTTGCGCCTTTGGGGTCTTGTTGAGGAAATGTTTGTCTGTGCCTATGTGTTGCAGTGTTGGACCTATGCCCTCTTCAAGGAGCTTCAAGGTCTCTGGTTTGATTTCCCAGTCTTTGATCCATCGTGAATTGACTTTTGTACAGGGTGAAAAAGTGGGATGAACATCCAATTTTCTGCATATGGTTAATCAGTTTTGCCAACACCATTTGTTGATGAGGCTATCTTTTTTCCAGTGTATGATTTTGGCCCCTTTGTCAAAAATCAATTGGCTGAAAGTGTGTGGACTTGTTTCTGGGTCTTCTATTCTGCTCCATTGGTCTATATATCTGTTCTTTTGCCAGTACCATGCTGTTTTTATTACAATGGCTTTGTAGTATAGTTTAAAGTCAGGTATTGTGATTCCTTCTGCGTGGTTTTTCTTGCTGAGAACTACCTTGGCTATTCTGGGCTTTTTGTTATTCCAGATAAATTTAAGGACTGATTTTTCTATGTCTGTGAGGAATGATCTTGGTAGTTTAATGGGCATTGCATTAAATCTGTAGATCACTTTTGGGAGGATGGCCATTTTAATGATATTAATTCTGCCAATCCATGAACATGGAAGGTCTTTCCATCTTCTAAGATCTTCTTCGATTTCTTTTTTCAGTGTTTTATAATTTTCTTTGTAGAGATCTTTTACTTCCTTGGTCAAGTTTATTCCTAGGTATTTTATTTTTTTGTGGGAGATCCTGAGTGGAAGTGTTTTCTGAATTTCTTTTTCAGTGGATTTATGGTTTGTGTACAGGAAAGCTTCTGACTTTTTAAGATTGATTTTGTATCCAGATACCTTGCTGAATTTGTTGGTCAGTTCTATAAGCCTTTTGGTTGAGTTTGTTGGGTTTTCTAAATATAGTATCATGTCATCTGCAAATAGTGAAAGCTTAAGTTCTTCTTTTCCTATTTGTACTCCTTTGATTTCCTTTTCTTGCCTTATTGCTCTGGCTAGAGTCTCTAGTACTATATTGAAGAGAAGTGGTGATAGTGGACATCCTTGTCTCATTCCAGTTTTTAGGGGAAATTCTTGAAGTTTTTCCCCATTTAATATGATGTTGGCAGTTGGCTTATTTATAGATTGCCTTAATAATGTTGAGATATGTTCCTTCTATTCCAATTCTCTGCAGTGTTTTTATCATAAACGGATGTTGAATTTTATCAAATGCTTTTTCAGCATCTACTGAGATGATCATGTGGTTTTTGTCTTTGATTCTGTTTATATGATGAATTACATGGATTGTTTTTCGTATATTGAACTAGCCTTGCATCCCTGGGATGAACCCTACCTGGTCATGGTGAATGATTTTCTTGATGTGGTTTTGAATGCTTGTTGCTAGTATTTTGTTTAATAGTTTTGCATCCAAGTTCATCAGAGATATAGGCCTGCAGTTTTCCTTCCTTGAACTGTCTTTATTCGGTTTGGGTTTTAGTGTGATGTTGGCTTCATAGAATGTATTTGGGAGAGTCCCGGTTTTTTCTATTTTGTCAAATAGTTTGAGTAGTATTGGGATTAGTTCTCCTATAAAGGTTTTATAGAATTCACTTGGGAAACCATCTGGTCCTGGGCTTTTCTTTGATGGTAAGCTCTTTATTGCTATTTCAATCTCTTTGATTGTTATTGGTTGGTTTAAGTGTTCTATATCTTCTTGACTCAGTTTAGGAAGGTTGTATTTATCTAGGAAGTTGTCGATTTCCTCCAGATTTTCCATTTTGTTGGAGTATAGTTTTTCAAAGTAGTTTCTGATAATCCTCTGGATTTCTATGCTGTCAGTAGTAATGTCTCCTTTTTCATCCCTTATCTTTATAATTTGGGTTGATTCTTTCTTTTTTTTAGTTAGGTTGGCCAGTGGTTTATCAATCTTGTTAATTTTTTCAAGAAACCAGCTTTTGGTTTTGTTGATTTTCTGTATTGTTTTTTTATTCTCTATTTCGTTAATTTCTGCTCTAGTTTTAATAATTTCCCGTCTTCTGCTGGCTTTGGGGTTCAATTGTTCCTGCTTTTCAAGGGCTTTGAGGTGTGTCATAAGGCTATTTATTTGAAGATTTTCTGTTTTTCTTATGTGAGCACTCAGTGCTATAAATTTTCCTCTTAATACTGCCTTCAAAGTGTCCCAGAGGTTTTGATATGTTGTTTCTTTATTTTCATTTGTTTCTAGAAATTTCTTGATTTCACCTCTTACATCTTCTATGACCCATTCTTCATTCAGAAGTGTGGTGCTCAGTCTCCACATGTTTATGTTGTTTCTCTGGGTCTTCTTATAGTTGATTTCTAGTTTCATTCCATTATGGTCTGAAATGACACAGGGAAGTATGTAACATTTTTTAAATTTGCTAGTGCTTATTTTGTGTCCCAGGATGTGATCTATTTTGGAGAAGGTTCCATGAGCAGCTGAGAAAAATGTAAACTCTGCTGTAGTTGGGTGAAATATTCTATATGTGTCCAAAAGGTCCATTTGGTTAATGGTGTTCTTTAGTTCTGAGACATCTTTACTGACCCTTTGTCTGGAAGATCGGTCTAGTATTGTGAGTGGTGTGTTGAAGTCTCCCAGTATTATTGTGTTGGGATTTATGTGTGACTTCATGTCACAAAGAGTTTGATTTATGAAAGTAGCTGCCCCTATGTTTGGGGCATAGATGTTGATTATTGTTATTTCCTCTTGCTGGACTATTCCTTTTACCAGTAAAATGTGACCTTCTTTGTCTCTTCTAATAAGTTTGGGTTTGAAGTCTAACTTGTCTGATATCATAGTTGCTACTCCTGCTTGTCTTCGAGTACCATTAGCATGGATTAACTTGCTCCAGCCCTTTACCTTGAGTTTGTTCCTATCTTTACTTGTGAGGTGTGTTTCTTGTAAGCAGCAGATGGATGGATTCTTGCTTTTAATCCATTTTGCCACTTTATGTCTTTTTATTGGGGAGTTGAGGCCATTTACATTCAGTGTGATTATAGAGAGATAATTTTTAATTCCCAACACGTTAAGATCTTATTTCTGTTTGAGATACTGTTTATTCTTCTTTGCTTCGTTGTCTGCTGGATGGGAATTCTTGTTTCTTTGGTTCTGGCGTGAATTACCCATTTCCTCTTTGCAGTTAATCTCCTTGAGTATTTTCTCTAGCGCTGGTTTTGAAGACATAAATTCCTTCAGTTGCTGTTTGTCATGGAAGCTTCTTATTTCCCCATCTAATTTGATGGGTAGTTTTGCTGGGTAGGAAATTTTTGGCTGGAAGTTGTTTTCTTTCAGAGTTTGGAATATGTTACTCCAAGCCCTTCTGGCTTTCATAACTTGGTTTGCGAAGTCTGGAGTGATTCTAATTGGTTTGCCTCTGTATGTCACATGGCCTTTTGTTTTTGTTGCCTTTAAGATTCTCTCCTTGGCTTCCACATTAGTCATTTTGACAATTATGTGGCGTGGGGATTCTCTTCTCTGATCCTGTCTAAAGGGAGTTCTATAAGTTTCCTGAACCTGTGTATCGACCTCTTGCTCTATGTTTGGAAAATTTTCTGCTATTACTTCCTTGAAGAGATTGTTGATCCCTTTGGTTTCACTTTCTTTTCCCTCCTCTATTCCAATGATTCTTAGGTTAGCTCTCTTGAAATGGGCCCATATTTCTTCAATGTCAGATTCCTGCTATCGGGTTTTTTTTTTTCTAAATTAGAAACTATGCATTCATTTTTAGAATGATCATCTTCAAGAAGCGAGATTCTATTCTCCATGTGGTCTAATCTGTTGTTTATACTTTGAATTGAGGCCTTTACTTCATTAATTGCATCCTTTATCTCTTTTTGACTCTCTCTAAATTCTTTTCGAAAGTCCTCTATTATTTCTAAAGTTATTTTCCTAATTTGATCTTCTAGAGATCTTTGGGTTTCTCTGTTATCAGATTCTGATGTTGTGGTATTGTTGGCATTCACTGCTCCATTGTTATTTCTCTTTCCCATGATTTTGGAAGTTTGTGCCTTCTCTGGGTTCTTCCCTGAGTCACTACGAGTTCACTTAAGATGCTCTGGATCTCTAGTCTATGGTATCTCAGTCACCACTACTCCTTTACTGTGTTGTATCACAAAGTCTCAGACCCAGGGAGTCAATCAAGGCTGCTTAGGCCGTGGGGGGTTCCAAGTTGGGCGTTCTCCAGTGGGGAGTTGTGACTATGGTATGATATCTCTGCCACTGCCACTCCCCCACTGGGCTGCACTGCTAAAATCTCCGACTCAGGGAGACTATCTGCGCAAGTCCCTGGGAGTGCAGTACTGGGATTTCTCCCCTAGGGGCCGCAATTTGACTCACGGTTGTTGAGTGCGCTGATGGAACTGTAGTGAACTCGGTGGATTCGCTGCTGCCGCCACTGGCAATATGACACCACTGCCACACCCTTGGCTGTGATGCGGCGTATTTCTTCTCTGGTTTTGATCTCTGCTCTGAGTCCTTGCCAGTTGTGCTGCGCCCAGCCCTTGGGAGCTTTAGATGTTCCCTGCACCAACAAAACTGCTGACTGCCGCCCGGTTGTTCAGCACCTGCTCACCTCGGCTCGCTGTCCACCCCTCCTCTCAGGCGCCTGGTGGCTGGTTGAGTGGGTTGGTCTAGGGCCGTCCGGTGAACTCGCCGCTGCCGCCAGCAGTAAGACGCTGCTTCTGCATCCTAGGCCGCGAGGCCAGAGTACGTCCTCTCTGGATTTGAGCTCTGTTTTGAGTCTCCCTCCTCTCTGGAGCCTGGTGTTGCTAGGGGAGATGTAGGCCGCGCTGCTCCGGCCGCTCTGCGCCGCGGCTCTGGCTGCTCCACACCACGGTTCTGGCCGCTCCGGCTGCTCCGGCCGCTCTGCACCGCGGCTCTGGCTGCTCTGCACCGTGGGTCTGGCCACTCCGGCCGCTCCGGCCGTTCCGCGTTGTGGCTGTGGCTGCTCCGGCTGTTCTGGCCGCTCCGCTCCGGCTGCTCTGGCCGCTCCGCTCAGCTGTTCTGGCCACTCTGCTGCGGCTGCTCCGGCCGCTCCACGCCGCCGCTCCAGCCAATCCGCACTGCAGCTCTGACTGCTCCGGCTGTTCTGGCCGCTCCGCTCGGCTGCTCTGGCCGCTCTGCTCAGCTGCTCGGAACCGCGACTCCAGCTGCTCTGTACCGCGGGTCTGGCCACTCTGGCCGCTCCGGCCGTTCCGCGCCGTGGCTCTGGCTGCTCCGGCTGCTCCGGCCGCTCCGCTCCGCGGCTCCCCCCAATCCGCGCTGCGGCTCTGGCCGCTCCGGCTGCTCCAGCCGCTCCGCACCGTGCGGGCGCGGCACTTCGGGCTGGTTTTTTTCCGGTGACTTGTTTTTCCAGCCCTTTTTCTCTGTCCCTTGTATTTACCATTTTTATTTCTTTGCTGTGGTGTTTTCTGGCTCTGAAAGGCGCTGGTTTTGAGGTAGTAGAGTTGGATTGTTAGCGGGACTTGTAAGTGCCGCTTTCCTCCGTCGCCATCTTCCCGGAAGTCTCGAAATATTAACTTTTAATATTTAACTTTTTAACTTAGTGAAATATCTTTAACAGTAAATCATTTTTGCACTTCTGAAAACCTCACATTTGGTCATGGTGCTGACTTTTACTTTATTTAGTTGTGGGAATTTTTAAATATATTTCAAAGTCTAGAGAATAATATACTTTATGTAATTTACACCCAAATCCAGTCATTTTAACCATCCTCATTTCATTTATTCTCTCTTCCTCTTCTTTTTGGAATGTTTAAAAGCAAATCCTAGATAATCTATCATTTTATCCATAAAATCAGGACTTTTTATTTATTTTATTTTATTTTTTGTGGAACTGAGAATTGAACCCAGGGCCATTCTACCTCTGAGCTACACCCCCAGCCTTATTTTTTATTTTGAAACAGGGTCTCACTAAGTTGTGAAGGGTCGCACTAAGTAGCTGAGCCTGGGAGTGAACTTGTGATGTTCCTGTCACAGCCTCCCAAGTACTGGGAATACAAGCCTGTGCCACCATGCCTGGTTCAGGATTTCTTAAACATGTGTACAATTCTATTATTACACCTAAGAAAAGTAGGACTAATTGCATAACCCATTTAATTTTGCCTCATCACCTCAAATATGAGTTGTTGGTTTGTTTAAAGAAGTCTCAAATGTAGAGCTGCTCTTTTAAAGACAGGGTTTTAAAATTGTGATCCTTCTTTCTCAGCCTCCCAAATAGTTGGGATTATAGAGGTGCACCATTACACCCAATACTTTCATTCAACTTTTTTTTTTTTTTTTTTTTTTTTGGCGGTACTGGGGATGGAACCCTTCTATCTCCAGGCTACATTCCCAGACCTATTTTAACTTTTATTTGGAAACAGGGTCTCTTAAGCCAGCAAGGCTGGCTTCGAACCTGCGTGATCATCCTGTCTCCTCCTCCCAAGCGCAGGAATTACAAGTGTGCACCCCCATGCCTGGCTCTTTCAACTTTTCTTTTTCAATTATTTTTGCTTTGTTGAAGAAATGGGTTTTAAAGGCTGGGTTTAGTGGCACACACTTTTAATCCCAGCATTTGGGAGGAAGAGACCGGAGGAACACAGTTCTCAGATAGCCTCAGCTACTTGGCTAGGCACTTCACAACTCAGTGACACCCTGTTTCAAAAATAAGGAGACTAAAAAAAACAGGGTTGAGGGTGTAGCTCAGAGGTACAATGTCCCTGGGATCCATCCCTAGTTCTGAAAAAAAAAAAAAAAAAAAAAAAGGCTTTAAACTTGTGATATTTCTCTTTCAGCCTCCCAAATAGTTGGGATCAGAGAGTGCACCATTACACCCAATACTTTCTTTCAAACTTTTTTCAATCATTTTTGCTTTGTTGAAGAAATGATTTTGTTACATCTCTTGAATTCAAGATCTGACTGATTGCATTTTTGAGGTTGTAAATAGTCTTCTCTTCCCTTCCCTGGTAGTTAGATGTTGAGACTTGATTGGGCTAAAGTTCAAGTTTTAGGTAAGACATGGTGGTTCTATATCCTTGATTTTATACTGTTAGAGGTACAGAAAATTTGTTTGTCCTGTATTAAGTGATGGTCCAGATTGATCAAGATGTTATGGCCTGAGCCAGCCATTATAAATTTTTTTGATCTGTGATAAGTGATGGTCCAGATTGTTCGAAGTGTTACAGCCTGAGCCAAGCATTATAAAATTTCTAATCAATTGTGTAGCCCTTTCATCTGTGGAGGGAATCTAAAACGGATGGTGCTTTGCTGATAGACATTCTAGTTACCATCTCAGAAAATGTTTACCACCTGTTTAAGATAGATGCAGAATTCCAGTACCTCAGGGAGAAACTGGCAGAAGTAGGATCTGAATCAGAACAGATACAGTCTTGAGAAAAGGTACATACTTTGGAGTGATGTTGAATGGATGGTCAACACTTTAGTCTCTTGCTTGTGACTGGGGTCTGGATTTCCAGATTTACTTAGTGTCAAGAGACTTTGATGGCAGCAATGTAAAAGGCCTTCTCCTGCCTGACTGTGCTAGCCAAATCCAGAAAAACAAACAAACAAATAACCCAAAAACATTTTTTCTTTCTAGGTAACATATAGTTAATAATTTCAAATTGGTTGTTGCATCAGGAATTCAGCAATCCACCATTTGCCGCCTGGAGTTTTGTTGTTTTCTTTGCTGGAAGATAATCCGAGAAATAGTTCTCATTGACAGAAGCTGCCTTCTTAACAAAGAAAAAATAGGCCGGGCTTGGTGGCACACTCTTGTAATCCCAGCATTCGGGAGGCTGAGACCTGGAGGATCACGGTTCGCGGACAGCCTCAGCTACTTAGTGAGGCTCTCTGCAACTCAGTGAGACCCGGTTTCAAAATTAAGAATAAAAAATAGGGCAAGGGGTGTAGCTCGGAGGTAGAATGCTCCTGGGTTCCATCCCAAGACCCGCAAAAAAAAAAAAAAAGAAAATTTACACAAATGAATATATATGAGCCTGTACTTGAGATTATCCTGCACTTGGGGTTATTTTAAGGCTCAAAGGGCACTATGAAGATGCCTTTGGGTATCATGGTCTTTGGAGGCTGTGGGACATACATACCAAATCAGCTGAAGCCCTTCCCATCACTCGAGGATTCTTTTCTCTATTCTTGACCTGGGGCTTCCAGATTCTTTATCATTTCTTACCTTTTTGCTAAACTCCTGATGCTTTGAGAAATATACCTTAATAATATTCTGAACCAACCTATGCCAACAACTTTATCCTGTCAGTCCAGGCAAATTCATTACAGGGGTCACTTTAGAACCTAGTTCCCAAGCAGGCCTTCATTGTTCAGTCATTACCTGATAAGCATTGATTGAGCCTTCTTGTGCTGGGCATTGGCTAATGTTGGCAAATATCCAGTCGAATGAGACATGCTTCCTGCCTTCCAGCAAAGAGATGGAGTCTAAGTGAATGACTACAGCCAGTGTACATGTGGACACACAGAAGACAGAGAAGCTCACTGTCTTTGGATATGGTATTTCTTCTGGGTTGCAATGATTCCTCTGGTCCTCTCACATCTTCAGCCTCTCCTTTTGCTCTCAGTGTATTCTTTCTCAGTGGTTAGGAGGAGGAGGAAGAGGAGAAGGAGAAGGAGGAGAAGGAGGAGGAGGAGGAGGAGGAGGAGGAGGAGGAGGAGGAGGAGGAGGAGGAGGAAGGGGACTTTGACAAAGTAATTCTATTTTTTTTTTTTTTTTTTTTGCGGATCTGGGGATGGAACCCAGGGGCATTCGACCACCAAGATACACACCCTGCCCTATTTTTAATTATTTTATTTTGAAACAGGGTCTCACTAAGTTGCAGAGGGCCTCACTAAGTAGCTGAGGCTGTCTGCAAACTGCGATCCTCCAGTCTCAGCCTCCCGAATGCTGGGATAAAGTAATTCTAAAATGACTGGTCCCTTAGGAAACTATAGTAGAATGCTTTCTTATTATCCTCTGCTGTTTCACATGCAAAACACATCTCCCCTCTTCTGCCTTATCTGCAGAGCAATGGACAAAATGACTGTTCTCAGAACAAGCAGCAGGTTACATTCAACACAAGACCTTGTTCTCCTTCTTTTGCACTTTAAAATGTTTTAAAATGGCTGGAGGTTTTCTCTTCTCCACTCTCCTTCCTGTAGCCTGATAATTACGGAATCTGGTATGATTGGTAACACAAATCGAATTAGAGGAGGCCTCTTTTAAAGTCAAGAGCCTCTTTTCATATAATAACCCATTGGAAATATGCTAAGGGGATGCCTGTCAGAGCAGTGTGAAAGAGCACATTATCTTGAATGTGCTTGCGGCTCCTGCCCCTCTGCAGAAGGGATGACACTAAACCAAGTCCCTGGTCTCCCAGGTGAAATGGAAACTTCTTAACCCCTGTGGGATGAACTGCATCAGTGAATGCGAAGCATATTTTTCAAATGTTGGCTGCTTTTGTTTATCCTTGATAGGAATCCCAGTACCTATGGCAATGGGTCCCTTATTTTATTCTAGATGCCTTCTCTTACCATAGCTTACAAAAGAGCCCTCAAATGAAAAACTTTTTAGGTCCTTATGTGCCAATATAAACTGGGGCTAGGGGAATGAAAAACAATAAAATGGGAAGCAAAGGAGAGGCACAAGGCAATTACTCTGCTCATTGTCTCATTTTGGAACTAACTCCACGGGTACAAAGCTTTTAGAAAGTCTATAAATGTTGGCACATTCCCAGAGAAGAATGCTTTTCTGAGAAGCAAACCATTGACATTTCTTCCAAGTAGAATGGGCACAGGTGCCTGCCAGGTTCTCATTGCGCTGGCTGGTTGGACTAGAAAGCATATGTCAGTTTGAAGATGGCCCACATGACCCTCCTGTCTACCAAATGACAGGAAGTGCAGCACTCTGCTGTGTGTGTGAGCCAAGCAGAGGGCTGGAAGCTTCTGTGTAATGGGTACAAGCTAAGACTGTTGCTTTTGACAAGTCACTGTTTTGACTTCTGTGCATTTACATTTAAGTCATTCTGACCCTCTGCTCTCAGCACTGGAGCAGGGGCTGCATATCTGGTTCCTGTGTCTGGGTAAAGAAGATCAGAGGCTAGGCAAAATGTCACTTGGAAGACTGACAAGGCTGTGTAATCCTGAGGGCAGTTGAAGTCTCCCACTGTGTAGCAACAGAAAGAGGTTGAATTCTGGAGGAATTTTAATTATTTGAAACTCAAAAATAGTAGAAGATTCCTTTAAATAATTGTATTTGGACTTTGTATTTTCAAATTTTTATTATTAACTTTTAAAGTACATGCTGGTATCTGCCAGGATCTAATTAGGAAGGAACAAACCATCCTGGACATTTCACAAAGAAGGGTTTTTATACAAGGAATTGGGGGATAAAAATGATAGCTAACCTAGAGATTATTCAAACCGTATATAGCTACTACCACCCAGGGCTGGCAGAATAAAAGGGAGAATGATTCCAGAACCTGGGAGCCTAGGAAACGGCTGGCTAGAGAGGTGTCTGGGGGCTGGCTACTGCTTGGCTGTTGTGGAGATTGCTGAAAGGGGGCACTGAGTGTAGACCTATTCAGGATTCAGCCCCTGCGGGTGCCCCAGGCTGTACAGAAGTGCTGGAGCCTCTTACAGGTCACTGCATGGCTCTAGCCCAGACCCCTGAGGAGTTCTATGGCTGTCCTCAGGGTGCCAAAACTTGCTAGAGTCTTTGCTGTCTCTGTGCTGGAGAGATGCTGACAAGGGTCAAGGGAGGATAAAATAAATATTTTTCCTTCTCCTTCCTTCCAGTATTCCTCAGTGCATCTCGCTAGCAGAATCTAACTGGAATAAGCTCATAAAAAGACTCTCAGAAGTATGGTTCTCATATTCTTCATATTAAAATCTCAGAGAAGGTCAGTCTAGAGCCAAGAAACCACTTGAAAGTAACTAGTGCAGGTCACCTGGTAGCTACCAAGCACCCCATTCTCTGGTCTACCTGCTTCTTAAATTTCTCTACTGCACCAACAGTAACAAGTGTATGCATCTATCTAGCAAGCTACAACTTCTCTCTACATAACAGGCTTTCACCATCTCCCCCCAAGGTGAAGACAAAAATTTCTTAATATTGTTCATATCCATTTCTGGATGATCTTACTATTATTATTGTTTATTCACTAAGTAATAGGTATTTTATAGTGAATTAACACCATCATTGCTTATATAAAATAAAAGAAAATTAGGAGGAAGAAAACAGACAAAATAAGAAGAAACATGTCTGTTACTTTCTTTTTTTTTCTTAAAATTTTTTATGGTGCATTTTAGTTATACATCTTAATGGAGTACAAAATGGTAGAGACATACATGTACCCCATTAAGATGTGTGACTACAATGGGTTGCAAAGGGCCTTACTAAGTAGCTGAGGCTGTCCACAAATTGCGATCCTTCTGTCTCAGCCTCCTAAATACTGGGATTACAAGCATGTGCCCCCACACCCAGCTCCTCTGCTACTTTATTTCTGAGTGTAGTCACAAAGCCACAATTGATATGTGTAAATCTCCATTTTCTGTATTTCCTTTGACTGGAGCCAGTTGACCAAAGTTCTTTACCTGAGGTGATTCAAGGCTTTGTTCTTGAAGGATCTGGATTCTTTTTCAATTCTGCCTTTATTGGACACAATAAATTACTAAGATGACTTGAAGAGTCTCTTCAGCTCTACAACTCATCTACCTGGCCATGCCACACAGAGAACAAAACAGGTAAGGAGAATGAGCCCCACCAACCAGCACAGTCCCCTTTTATTTTGTTGTTTCATTGACATGAGAAATCAAGTTGCCAGATGGTAAGCTCAACCTCCAATTTGATGGACATGTGTGTCCTAGGTAGAATCGTTCTTCCTTGACAAGTGGAGACAAAGCAGTGAGAACAGAATACATGATTTTTGTGGCTGTGTGTGTAGAATTAACAGTGAGAGGGATGCTGTTGTTTTTCACCTCTTTTTTAGAACTGTGTATTTTGGCTATGGGAGAAAATATCATCTACTGGCCACTTACTTGGAGCATATTATGCATCTTGTAGGATAGGAATTCTACCTCACAGGATGTTCTATTAGCTAGAACCATAAATGAAATTTTAGGTAGTCATTCTATAGTTCAGTTCTCTAAGTATTAGTGGGAAAACCAGTGAGTACAATGAGTGTGAACTGATCTATCATCTACCTATCATCTATCTATCTATCTATCTATCTATCTATCTATCTATCATCATCATCATCATCATCATCATCATCATCTATTACCTGTTGTGAAGTGAATTCCTGAATCTGAAACAATATTGTGTGAAATGCCATGAAGGTGGATAATGTGATCCTTAAGTCCACAGAAGGTAGATTGGCACAAAAGTGTTGCAAGCAGAGGAGACAAATTGACATCCAGAATTAAGTGTCAATTCCCATAAAGAGACTGCAGCTTCTCCATAATAGAAGGTTCAGTGTAGCTGGCAGCTAGACTCTCCCTTGTCCCCATCTAATAGCGCCATCACAGGAGCTCAGCATTGGCCTTGAGCTGGGTGGTGGTGGTGAGCAGATCATGATGGGAAGTCTGTAAGGACAGATGTGTAGCCTTTGATCCTGCTGTCATAATCTTTTGTGCATGGACCTGTTGAGGTGGGAATCTGTAGAAAGAAGCTGGCAGACATTCATTGGATAGGTTATCTTTTCTACCTGATTACTGAGAGCTTTGTGTGCAGCAGGTTTGTAGCATTCACATAACACCTACATATTGTTATGCACTATGAAAAGTGAATAGGCCCATTTACATAATGCTCTGCAGATGATCTTTTAATCCTTCCTTTTCAAATCAGTGGCTGTTCAGCCAAACTATGACCCAGGAAGCAGTATATGTCCATCTATATTCCAGGTTATCTCTCAGTAAAACCAAAGTAGGTAATGAGCCACATTGCTTCAAGTTCTGCCCAAGGAGGAGAATCCCCACCATGCCTTTCATTTCTATTTGCTTTGTTTTAGCATTCTTCAGAGTATGGTTATAATGTTTGTTCCTGCTTTCCTTAGCTATTGAGAAAACCCAGCTGTAAGCCAGCTCTTTCTTCATTTGTGCACAAGGACATCTCCATGAGAACCTAGCACTGGATGAAGAAAGATGGCAGTGAACATCCCACAGCAGAAAAATATCGCATAGGAGCCTGAGCCATCAGCACTGCTTGCATACTATTTTCACTTGGCAAAGATGCATTGTTATGCATGAGTGAATGTGCAGCTAGTGCACCAGATAATGTTCAGCCACTTACAGACAGCTCAGGTCGCATGTGCAGGTACTCAGTTTCTGGAAGGTCCAATAACAGTAGAGAAGTTTCTCAAAAGGGAAATAGTTATCTGGAAAAGAGCTCTACTACTTCAGACCCTCGGAATATGCACTTGGGCCTTCTCTTGGGGTTCGTCATAGGCTCTTTACATTCTCCCTGTTTACTTAGAAATATCAAATGCTGATGGGTCTGCTGAGTCACATGGCTCCTGACCTGGGTAGCTGGCCCTGAGTGTCTACAGTCTGCATCCTTGGCTAATGGTAGAATGCTGTCTTATGTTGTCACTGCTCAAAGTTATTGCCTTATGGGTTATACACTAAATTGTTTAGATAAGCACTTTCAAATATACCACATTGCCTCAAAAAATAGAGGCTCACCAAACAGTGACCATCTTTCTTGGTTGTAGATGGTGGAAGATAAAATAACTGTCTATCTTTCACTCTGGAGAAAATATCCAAACATGATCCAGAATTTTGGAGCCTTAGAAGCCTCATCCAGGTGGCTAACTACTGGATTTCATGAGTTGCAACTTCTACTGTTTGACAAGTTTGTGTTGCAACCATTTGCCTAATGTACATGCCACAAAATGCTCAGCAGATAGAAGCATTAATAATATCCTTTATGCCATGGATCAGTTTGATTTCTAGTAGGATCAAGGCCCCCTCAGACTGGATAATGACAAGAAAGTTGACAGAGCCCTAAGTGAAGATGGGAATGAATCTTCTGATAGTTAATTTAAATTGGTATAGAGAAGGAAAAAGTTTAGTTTAATAAATTCCAGAATATGGGACCTTCACATAGAAGGTTAGGCTCAGGAATGCCTGAGAGTGAATGAAAAATAATTGAAATGATGTTTACAATTAAGAGAATGTGGAAAGCTGGGTGTGGTGGCATATGCCTGCTATTGTAGTACTTGGGAGGCCGAGACAGGAGAATCTCAGGTTTGAGGCCAGCCTCAGCAATTTAGTGAGACTCGATTTCAAAATTTAAAAAAAAAAAAAGGCTGGGGGTATAGCTCAGAGGTAGACAGCCTTTGGGTTTAATGCCTGGTACTCCTCCCTTGCACACAATCAAGTTAGAATGTGGAGATATGTGCTATATAATGTGGTAACTGGAGGACAGGCATGGAAGATATTTTTAAATATATGTCACGATTGCTGGCTCTTCATCCAAAAAGTACAATATTATATAACTTTTGTGCCCTTTTTGCTAATTATAAAATACTGTCACATACTTTAAGGATTATATAAATATATGAATTAATAAATGGAAAACAGATTCTATAAATGATATGAAGTTATTGTGCTTCTTTTATTTCTTAAAATAAACTTGAAAAATATCTGGGCAGCTGTAATTCCAGTGTTTTGGAGCTGTGACAGGAAAATCATAGGTTCAAGGCCATCCTCAGCAACTCAAGAAGACTCTGTTTCAAAATAAAAAAATAAAAGGGACTGGAGGTATAGTACTGAGGTGGTGGAGGTTCAATCCCTAGCAACACACACACACATACACACTTACACACACACACACACACACACACACACACACACACACACACAGAGTTGAGCTAAGGTTTACTTCTATTCTATAGACAAGGAAGTGAGGCTTTTTGTATCTAGAAATATACTTAAGTTTTCACAGTCAACCAGTAATCAAGTCTCTGATTAAAACCAGCTATCTTGACAGATATATTGATGGTATTATTAGGATGTGTGCATATGTTTGCATACTTGAAACATTATATTCTTGTTTTATTCTTCTCTTGGCCTCCTCTCGATTCTATCCCCAGGAGAATACTTTGGAGGGGACAGGAGCAGAGAGAGGAAAGGACCCTCTTCAAGGGACAGAAACAATTGGTGGCCTTCTGCTTGCTCTTCATGCAGCAGAGGTGCATGCTCAGCTCCCTCGGCACCTCTGGGTGAAGGACTTGGAGAAGAGTGCCTTGAAGAATGTCCAGAGAGGCTGGATACTATACTCTGGGGCTTTCAGCCCTGGGAAAGATTTTTGTGTCGGGTTCGGCAGGAATATTCAGAGCTGTCCAACCTTAAGTGATAGTAAGAGCTTGGATGAGCACATGAGTGCATGTTGGTGTGATGAGACCATTCAGGCCAAGCAAGGGACACTCTGGGTAAGTTCCCAGGGCCTTCTGCACCTCTCTGCAAGGTCCATGAAGATGAAAATTTACATATTTTCTACTTATCTATTTGTTTAGGGACACAGACAGGAAAAACAGGACAGTAGTGATGATTGGAATGTGATTTTAGGTGTTAGAAAGCTTGAGAATTTGCTCCATGTTGCCAAGGAATTAGAGGGAAAAGAGTGGCCTTCGGTGTACCTTACTATCACTATCCACTCAGAGTGTTTTTGGTTTATTGTTGGTATGTGTCAGGGGCTGACTTGCTTAGCTGCTGGAAGAAAGTGCCAGTGAGGTGAAGGTCAGGCCTCTCTTTTCCATAAAATCAAATCCACTCAGTGAGAAAGACCTTCAGCTCCCATCTCACAGATTAATCCCAACCCACACCACTGCTGGACTGGAGAGCCAGGTGGGAGGTATGGTTCCAGGGGCAAAACTCAACACCAGAGTTCTATGGATAGGCCTGCAATCTGAGTGCCTGTGAAGGACAGCACATATTGCTGTCCTGTGAACTAATTCACAAAACAGAAAGATATCAAACCAACAATTTCCAGACAGTCTAATAGGAAAAAGGGCCTATCATTAGTTGGTCTAAGCACCATATCTGTAGCAAACATTTTACCTATAATTTACTCATATAATCATGTAATTTATAAAACAGATGCAGGTTTTGTGTTTTTGCAGTTCTGGGGACTAAATCCAGGGCTGTGTGCATGCCAGGTAAGCATTCTTCCACTAAACTACACTCTCAACCCCCCAAATCATAAGATTTTTTTGTGGGTGTGTGTGTCTGTGGTGGGGGTTACTAGGGATTGAACCCAGGGGTGTTTTACTATTGAGTCACATCTCTGGCTCATTTTTACTTTTTATTTTAAAACAAGGTCTTGCTAAGTTACTGAGTCTTGAACCTGCCATCTACCTATCTTAGCCTCTCAAGTACTGGGAGCCCAGGCATGCACCACTGTGCTAGGTTCCAAAATAATAGATATATTTTTCTTTTTCAGGGGGTCTTTTTTTGTTTTTGTTGTTGTTTTGTTTTTTGGAACTGAGGATCAAACCCAGAGTGCCACACCTCAAAGCAGGCATTTTGCCAATGAGCTACATCCTGGCCCCAAAATAATAGATTTTTAAGAAGCATGTTTAAAAATCTGTAAAATGAGAAAGATGCTTCTCAGATTACATTTTAAGGAAAAATTCTAGAAAAGCAATTAAAATTAAAACATACACAATTTTTTAAAGATATTTTATTGTGATATAATTTACATGTCTTAGAGTTTTTTTGTTTTTGCTTTTGTTTTTGCCTGTCTGGGGATGGTCTGAGGATGGAGCCCAGGGGCATTCTACCTCCAAGCTACACCCCCTGCCCTATTTTTTTATTCTTTATTTTTTTGGAACAGGGTCTCACTATGTTGCGGAGGGCTTCACTAAGTTGCCGAGGCTGTCCATGAACCCCAATCATCTTGTCTCATCCTCTCAAAGGCTGGGATTACAAGTGTGCACCACCACGCCAGGCTCTCTTAGACGTTTGTTTCAAGGAAGTTTGACAATTGTATGCAACCATGTAACCATCACTCAAAGTAAAATATGGAGTATTTCCATCATCCTATAAAGTTTGCTTTGGCTTTTTTCTAGTAATTTTCCTCTTTCCTACCCAAGTGACCACTCTTCTATCATCATAGACTAGTTCTACCTTTTCTTGAAGTTTACATAAATGGAATCCAGCAGGATGTATTTTGTGTCTGGCTTTTTCACTCAGTACAACATTTTTGCATTTTATATATGTTGTTACAGTGAATTAGTAGAATATCCTTTTTATTTTGGTATTAAGATATGTTTATCCATAATGCTATTGATGAATATTTAGATTGTTTCTTATTTTTTAATTAATTAGTTTATTTATCTTTCCAGAACTGGGGGTTGAATCCTGGGGCATTCTACCTGTGAACTACACCCAAATATATTTTTTATTCTTTATTTTGAGACAAGTCTCACTAGTTGTGACCACCTTGTTTCTTATTTTATACTATTATTACCAAGGTTTCTATAAACATTTTCCTAAAAGTATTAGAAGTTATCCTTAAATTATTAATTTTTATGCTATGAGTTTCTATAAACACTTTCCTAAAAGTATTAGAAGTCATGCTTAAATTCTTATTTTTTTATGCAAGAGCAGAGAAAGTTCTTTATGATAACACCTGTATACTGTTTTCTGGTTGCTTCACTTTGTTTTGATTTTCTTTAACTGTAATGAAGATTTGGGAATTTAAAAAATTAAGTTTTTCCAAGTGACTGATAAGTTATTGGTATGGTATTGAGGGCAAAATAAAAAAGCCAGGTGTGGCGGTGCACACTTGTAATCCCAGTACTTGGGAGGCTGAGACAGGAGGATTGCAAGTTGGCAGTCAGCCTCAGCTACTTAGTGAGGCTGTCTACAACATAGTGAGACTCTGTTTCAAAATAAAGAATAAAAAATAGGGCTGGGGGTAGCTCTGAGGTAGAATGCCCCTGGGTTCCAACCTCAGTTCCAGAAAAAAACAAAAGGCAGTTCCCTGTACCTTGCTATTATGCATCAAATTCAACTTCCTGGTTGATATAATTGAGTCTTGAGGGTTGTAACCCTAGCAGTAGATAAACCCATTGTAATGGATTTACCTGGGTGGTACCCGGTTGCTGGAGGTGGTCCCTGGGGCTCTGGCCTTAGGGATTCTTTATAAAGAGCTCCTCCTCCCTCTGCTGTCTCTTGCTTCTGGCCTCCATGATGTGAACAGTCTACGCCCCTCTCCCTCCTTCTCTCTCCCTCCCTCCTTCCCCCTCCTCTCTCTCTCTCTCTCCCTCCCTCCTTCTCTCCCTCTCCCTCTCCCTCTCCCCCCCCCCTCTCTCTTTCTCTACTTTCTGTTGCCATGCCCTGAGGTTTGCAGTTTCTGGCCTCACATGGACCGAATCTGAAACCATAACAAAATAAAATCTTCTTTCCTCTTAAATTTTTTTTTTTTTTTTTTTAGATTCATGAAGCATGTGTAGTTAAGCCCAAATGAGTATGTTTTTGAATTCTGCTTCCTGAAGCCTCTATTTTCCAGTGAGTTCATTCAATAGTTATTAATCTGTTTATATTCAACAGAAATGCACGAGGCTACTCTTACAGCTTATTGGGCTTCTGTTGCCTCCAAAATGGGTTCTGTTTGCATTAGAACTCAGACACCACTTGCTGTGCCTAACCCAATGCCTAGCACATACAGGAAATCCTGGAATAGCTTTGAATGAGTGCAGAAACTCCAGGGTAGTGTGTAGATTGACCTGAATACAAATTAACTGCTCTGGCAGAATTATGGAGACAGCATTACAGAACTATAAAGACTATGACTCTAAAAGAAAAGTGTACCAGTATTGGGAATGGCCTAGGAAGATTTAAGAAAGTTCTAATTATTAAGATATTTCAAAAATTGGGTGAGGGGTAAATCTGTGAAAGACTTGGTCTTGGTTTTGGTCAGGAAGCAAATAGCTATTGAAACTTAGATTGACTTAGCTAAAAGTAATTAGCAAGTCCATAGGAAAGGGGAGCTAGGATCTGCTAGGATGGGAGGAGGGGATTGACCTTTGTGAAAGTACACCTTGGGGGGGGTGTTAGTACCTTAAAAGGACATTTACTATGTCAGAATTATGTGAGCAAGATGGAGGTCATGTGTATAAAAAAGTCTGGTCCACGTGTTGTATCTCTGGTGAATTCATTCGAACCACGCCCTGGTGTTACCCTTGGGTACATGAGGCTGTAACTGTCTTCTGCATTTCTATCTTTTTAATAAACTTCTTTAAATCTTCAGCAAGAGTTCAGGCTAATGTGTATTTATCCTTAGCTCAGGACAAGAACCCACGGTTTTTCTCTTTTGTGGGTTTTTCTGTTTTGAGGGAAATTGTGTCCGGAACCCTAACAGGGGTTCTTGGGGACAGTTTCCCCCAAACCATAACATATTCTCCAACTGTAACAAAACAACTTATATAAAAGGACTTATATTTATATTTATCTTATAAAAATATTCATATTATATTTTTGTGGAAATAAAATACAAGGCTAATATTTTAGAATTCAGTATAAAAATTTCTTTCTATGCCTTTAATAAAATCCTAAAGCATTTAAAAATCATTAAGCTTTATTAAGTATCTCTAAGATGATTTGATCAATTAAAAATTCATATTTTTCTTGTTTTTACTTAGAGCCCACATCCTCACATGGCTCTCATTGTGCATTCTCAGTGAGACAGTAAATGTCTGATTATGGTTTGTCCTTCCATTTCAGGAGCAGAACAGAGAAGTATTTCCTATTTTTATTTGTATGTCTAGCACTTTGCCCATTGTCTTCATTCAGCTAGGAGAGACTCACTGTCTAGTTTGACTAAGAAAACTTAGGTCAAAGAAGGGACATTTAAGATAGTATATCAAGAGGAGATCTGGGTGATGCCATTCTAAATAATAAAAAAAACAGTTTGATCTGTGAGGTCTTGGGGGGACTAATTGTCTTCTTTTCTGAAAAAAGTATTTATTTATTTATTTATTTATTTATTTATTTATTTATTTATATTGTACTGGGCATTTAACCAAGGGACATTCTACCTCTGAGCTATAACTGCAACCCTATTTTTATTTTTATCTTTATTTTATTTTTTTATACAAATTTTTATTGAACATAAATGGTATACATTTAAACTATACTTTGGGCCCTCTCCCCCTGCCCTCGTTTTCCCTTCCCCCCTCCCACCAATGATTGTCCAGGTTAAACATGCCATATTCATAATTTTACACATATTTGGATGTAGACCCTCATTAATCAAGATCAGCCTTCCTCCTCTCCTATCTTTCCATTCAAACTTTGCTGGTATTTCCCCTCCATTATCTGGAGTCCCACTGTTATCCTCTATGTTTCCTAGTTTGGGCATATTAGAGGAAACATATATAACTTCTCCTGCGCTTGGCTGATCTCACTTAACATAATGCTCTCCATGACTTTCCATCTTCTTGCAAATGATATGATTTTGTTCTTCTTTATGGCTGAATAGAATTCCATTGTGTGTATTTCCCAAAGTTTTGCTATCCATTCATTTGTTGATGGAGATCTGGGTTGGTTCCATATTTTGGCTATTATGAATTGTGCTGCTATGAACATAAGTATGCATATGTTGCAGTAGTTCTCTGAATTCAAACCCATTGGAAAAATACCCAGGGGTGGTACAGCTGGATCATATGGTGGATCTATTTCCAGTTTTCTTAGGAACCTCTACACTGATCTCCATAGTGGCTGAACTAGTTTGCACTCCCACCAACAGTGTAAAAGTGTTCCTCTTTCCCTACATCCTCACCAGCATTTGTTGTTATTTGATTTCTTTATGCTTGCCACTCTGACTGGGGTTAGATGGACTCTCAGTGTAGTTTTGATTTGCATCTCCCTGTTGGCCAGAGTTATACCTCTGAGCTATAACTGCAACTCTTTTTATTTTTATCTTTATTTTTATTTTTTAAAAAGGGTATTGAGATGGATATAGTGGCACATGCTTGTAATCCCAGTGCTTGGGAGGCTGAGACAGGAAGATCGCACAGGTTCAAAGTCAGCCTCAGCTACTTAGTGAGGCTCTCAACAACTTAGTGAGACTCTGTTTCCAAATGAATTATAAAATAGGTGTGGGAGTATAGCCTGGAGGTAGAAAAGCCCCTGGGTCCCACCCTTAGTACAACAACAACAGCAACAACAACAAAAGGGTCTTGCTAGGTGGGTGAGAGTCTCCTTACATGCTAAGGCTGTCTTTGAACCTGCAATCCTCCTGTATCAGCCTCCCAGGTTCTGGGATTACAAGATGTGTGCTACCACACCTGGCAAAATCTTCCCATTTAATATTTCGGAATCACCAACATAATTTTGAATCACTTTTAACAATTTCGTTTCTAACTAATTTTTTTTTTTTTTTTTTTTTGTGGTACTAGGGTTCCTGGAAACCCTTCTACCTCCGGGCTACACTCCCAGACACCTATTTTTTATATTTTTATTTGGAAACAGGGTCTCTTAAGCCAGTGAGGCTGGCTTCGAACCAGCGTGATCTTCTTGTCTCCGCCTCCTGAGCTTGGGGATTACAAGCGTGTGCTACCATGCCCAGCTCTAATTAAATTTTTAACAACCGTTACTTCATACACATCTACCCAGCAAAATTGTCCTAAGCTAGGTTTTTTCTTATAAAAGATTATGTTCTTGTCACTTCTTTAAACAATTATTTGTCAAATGCTTAAAGTACAAAAGAAGAGTATGACGAAAACAAAATAGTTGTTTAACATTTCAATAAAGGTTTTTATCCTGAATAGAATAAATGTACGGAATTGTTATTCTGATGATTTTTAGTCATTCCAAGTAGAAGAATGATTTTTTAAAATAATGAAAAAATTAAATGGTTTTCTCTTTATGATTGATAATCAGCTCTAGTCTATTCCAAGTATTGTTGAAGAATGTGCATTTCACTTCTTTCAAAAGAAGATTATTATCAAAGAAATTAGAATCTTTTTATTTCACACTTACACAAGTGGAAACTTTCTGTAAGGATTCAGGCATAGAGTGTTTTCACGTTGCTGTTTTCCCTTTATGTGTGCATATAGGCATTGAATAAATCAAGTGGGAAACTTTCTGATTGAATGTTAGGGGTCATCTTTTTGCAAGTGTGACACATAATAATTTTAGGCATGAATTAAAAAATGTAAGTTTGGAATCTCTGAGGATCAGAATGATTCTCCTAGGCAATACATCATACAGAAGGGTACAAGAGAAATATCGGCACTTTTTTTTTAGATTATCTCTTTAATTATTTTCATCTCCACTTTGCTTTAGCAGAATTTTTGTCATAAAAGAAATATTATATTTTTTGTAGATATAAAGTGCAAGGCTAACATTTTAGAATTCAGAATAAAACTTTCTTTCTATGCCTTTAATAAGATCTTAAAGCATTTAAAAATCATTAAGCTTTACAAAGCAACTCTAAGATAATTTGATCAATTCAAAAACATAGTCATGAAGTCTGCATTCAACTTTCAATTACTATATGTCCCAGTGGAGAAAAAGCATAGATAATAAAAACCACAGATTATAACCAAAGCATTTCTACTCAATGAACAGTGGCACAGATACTTCAAAAAGTGCAGCTAATCCAAAATATTTTTATTTGATCTTAAAATGCATTATATGATTTTTCAGTTGAAACCATGTGAAAATTTACTATCTTATGCTTTATTTAAATAAAAACTATAATTAATACTCCATATATATGCTGATTTTTAGAAGGAAGACAGATATAAAATAATGAGGTATGGGTCAGAGAGAAGTGGTTCAGACATGTGTATTTTTGTCTATACAGTCTGCAAAATGAAATCACTTATATAAAGTCACATTTCATAGAACTTTATATATGGGAGAATTCTAGATAAAAACAAAATCAGCCCAACTCACTGGCCAGATGACAGTGAGGCCCACTATTGTGACAATGACCTGCTAGGGCTGGCTAATGACAGTATTGTTTACAATAAAACAGAAAGAGAGAGAGGGAGATTCGCACAATTGAATATTTGAATGAATTATGGCCCTTCAACCGCATGCCATTCAGCTGACATTAAAAGTAAAAAAGTAAATAGTTTGCAAGACATATGTGGGCTGGGCTCTTCTCTATTACCCTCATCTGGGTTGGATGCCCTTCCTGATTCTGCCACTGACATTGATATGCCCTATTGTAATTATATACTTAATTCTATTTTCTCTGGGAGGTTCTAAGCTCTTTGAGGGTTGGGACTATGGTAATCTTATTTATCATTTTATTTCCAGAGCCTAGCCAAATGCTTGGCTCATGATTGTCATTCATTAAATCTTAATCTCAATGGAATAGAATATTGTTAATACAAATAAAGAAAAAATCAGGAAAAAAGCATCATTCATAGCCACAAGCCCAGTCTCCTATTCTCATGCACTCTCCTTCCCAAGTCCACTCTTCCATAAAGTTCCTCTCCAGTGGGGATTCCCAACTTGTTAAACAAGAAGCAGGGTGGACGAATCATAGTGGTAAGCACTGGGCTGTCACAGATAATGCACCCAGTACATGGCTTAAAGAGCAGTAGTTTTGACAAAGTGACATTTTGATTCAGTATGAGAAAATAAAAATAAAAAACAAACCTTTTAACTTTCAGCTTTGAAAAAGAGCCAGTGAATGTGTTCAGTAGACACACTCACCTCACAGCTGACCAAATCCAACCCCGCAGTGGCCTCTAGAGACTGACACAGATAACAAGGTTGGTGGACAAGCCAGGCCCAGGTTTCCTGACCTGTGGTGCAGTGATGATCCCATGCACCGTCTCAAAAGGGACAACAGAAAGGAGGAGTCTGCCCACCATGCTTAGGTCCAAGCTGCCCCAGGATGCCCCCACCCTCGGATAGACTGGTCCCATTTTGTCCAGGCCTAGTTTTAGGACTAGGATTAGTTTGGCTCTAAATTTTTCTTTGAAAAGCAGTAAAAACCAAACCAAACCAAAACAAAACAAAACAAAATGCATTAAGAGCTTAAGTGTCAAACTTTCCTGGCTGAATTCAGCTGAGGGGAGTTCAGTTTCGGTCAGTGGTTCTGGGGTGGTATGGAGAAAAGATGGGCCAACATTCCTGGGGAGGCCACCCAACATGGTTCTAGGAGATCTAGAAAGAATCCCTCAGGAGAGGGAGGACCATGGGCATGGAAACAGTGTGGGAAATATCCAGAAGGGCAGGAGAGCTAGAGACTAGCATCTGGAACATTTGAATTAGAACTGAGTGTATGTGTTCATAGGACCTCTGAGCAGCATGAAAATGTCCAGGTTCGTGTTGTCTGTGTGCTATGCAGGGCTGACTGAAGGTGTTTTAAATATGCTTGACTCAATTGGTACCTTTAGGCTTAGAAGGCTATTAGAGGTCTGTCTGGAAGTTAATCACAAAACTTGTCTTTCTCTTTCTTTTTTTCTACTTTCCTTCCTTCTTCTTTTCCTTCCTTCCTTGTCATTGTAGGTCTGGGGATCGAACTCAGGAGCATTCTACCTCTGAGGTACACCCCTAGTCCTATTTTATTTTATATTTTGAAACTATCTCATGAAGCTGTGGAGGGTCTAAGTTGTTGAGGCTGGCCACAAATATGTGATGCTCCTTGTCTCAGCTTCCCAACTACTGGGGTTAGAGACGTGGGCCACCATGCCCAGCTCTTTTTCTAAATTCTTTGGCCTAGACTGGTTTATGACATCTAAAGTTGAGGAACACCAGTGATCATCTGAAAACATGCCACCTCCACCCTATCCCTAAGTCTCCAGTTTAGTGGTTTATTTATTTATTTATTTATAATGATACAGAACTATTCTGCCTCTGAGATAGAATCTCAGCCCTATTTTATTTTTTTATTGTGAAACAGTGTTGTTGAGGATGGCTTAGAACCTACAGTTCTTCTGTCTCAGCTTCCCAAGTACTGGGATTACAGGCATGCACCACCACACCTGGCTGATTAGTGGTCTCTTAACCAATGGGCATGTGCATGCGCACACACACACACACACACACACACACACACGCGCGCGCGCGGTTGGAACTCCTGGGTTTGTGGACAGAACCTGAAGCATATTTAGGAAGTAAATCTCAAGCTCCTTGTTCCTTCCTTGGTTAGCCCTCTTAGCAGAGTAGCTTCTGTTCCCACTGCACACAGTGTGGGGAGGTCCAGCAGGATTCTTGTGCTTTCCCCTGCGCAGACGCAGCAGCACATCCCAGTCAAGTCTCTGCAGGCTAGACCTTCGCTCGCCTGATACCCAGCGGTGCTGCTCAGCAGAGCTCATTCACAGAAAGGTCAGTTCCAATCAGTTCTCTCTCCAATAAACCACACTGCTTAAGGCCCGCCCTGCACGCAATAAAACTGTAGCAGGGCTAAGAATAGAAACACAAATCCCGCCTGCCAATCCTGCATTCTAACCTCTAAGCCACTTACAGCAAGGACAAATGTTTTCAGGAAAATAAAATGACACCGCATGGAACAGTGACACAACTGCTCCTGCAGTCAGAGCTTCCACGCCCAGGGCCTTGGAAGAAGCATGGAGAGGAGGCGAGCTCCACCCCACACTGTGATCACCAGGAAATGGTTTCAACCTTCCTCTAACTTCCAATACAACCTGCATATCAAAAGCAATGAAAAGAGCATATGAGGCAGAGGGGAAGAGACACAAATTTCATCATCGATACAATTTTTTAAGGATAAGAATCTGTCTTTTGTGTCTCAGTATCTTGCAAAAGAACTAACAGAAGTTCAATATTAGATTAGCAGGGTGCTGTGTGCATGTATGTCTCTGACATTCTGAATTTCATTTTGATGTGAGATTACAATGCACCAATAAAAGTATATTAAAAAAAATTAGGTGAGCACGGCCCTCAGGTTTGCCAAGTGGAAAGTTGGCCAAGTGTACAAATCCTTTCGTCAAGTGGCGGGATTTGAGGAGGAGGCACAGGCTCAGGGAAACCTGAATGTGAGTCTCAGGTTGCTCTTCACAGTGGGCCAACCCTGTTAGCACCTGGAGCCTCCTACATCTTACCTCTAAAACGACCTTGAAAGTAACTGCCCTGTTTGCACTGAGCTGTTTTGAGGTTCAGTGAGAGAGAACTCATGGGAAATGCAGAATAAATGTTAAGTCTACCTGTAACAGAGGAGTTATTAGAACTAGACACAAATCCATTTATTGTTCTTGATTGGATGCACACATAATTCAAATTCCCTAGAAAATAGCTCAGTCCTTCACCTTCAGCTGTGTGGTATACAGCTTCCAAACATTTTTTACTGAAACTGTCTTTTAACCTTTAGTCTGGTGTCTACACAGAACTCTGACTTTCAAATTAACTGTTTCTTCCCCATGGGGCTTTGAGGCAGGCAGTCCTAATTTGATTTCTCTTTTACCCAGCCTTGTCCTGTGTCTTGGCCACAGATTTCCCAAAAACTTAAGTCAGAATGAAATCTGGTAAGAACTTCTGGGAAGGAATTTGATTTAATAAATGAACTCTGTAAACAAGACTCAGGAAACTGGTGACAGGCTTCTCATATGAGACTTTAATTTTTTCAGTTTTGAAATGCTGTTTCCTGGGTCATGTGCTAAGCATATAAATTCACAGTGTACACTGGGATTTCTTAGATAGTGAAATTTAAAATATTATCGTTATTTGGTATAATTTGGGAATTTTCATGGCACAAGTGAAACGAATGAGAGAAACAACCTTAAACTGTTGGAGAGTGTGAGTGTATCTCCCTCTCCTAATTTTGGGGTACTTTATTCTTCCTTATTTAAGTGCATCAAAATAGATTTATTACTAAAGAAATAAAGAAAGAGGTCAAGCAAAAATAGCAATTTATCTTGAAAAGACAGTGATCTGCTCTTTTATGTCAGAAATCCTGTAACTGTGCTTAATTAATAAAATGTATAGCTATAAGTTTTAGGCCTGGATTTCTCTCATGTAACATATGAGAATCATAGTGCTCTGGACTCATGTCTTTCCATGGTCATTGCTAGTCAGTCTTTTCTTTGTCCCTATAGACTACCAAATAATGCACATTTGCCCTCACTTGGGACTTCAGTGAAATTAAAATGAGAAAAGAAAGAAGATATGACGTTCAAAGTGGAACAATGTGGTTGGGAAATTCCCATGATTTTTCAGGAAGGAAGGAAGAAAGAAAAAAAGGAAGGGAGGGAGGGAGGAAGGAAGGAAAAAAGGAAGGAAGGAAGGAAGGGAGGAAGGAAGGAAAAAAGGAAGGAAGGAAGGGAGAGAAGAAGGAAGGAAGGAAGGAAGGAAGGAAGGAAGGAAGGAAGGAAGGATGGATGATGTTGAGTTTGGCCAAAGAAAATTTTAACTGCATATACTCATAGTCCAAGTAAGCAATATTAACATTTACTCATCCAGGTGAGTCTGGTCTTCACTCCAAGTCTCCAAGTGTAAAATGTAAGTCTAGCAGCCTGTACACACACACACACACACACACACACACACACACACACACACACACACAGAGTGTTCTCTCTCTCTGTCAGTGCCTTTGTGTCCAATCATAGGTGCCTCAGTTCATATTGCTTAAGTGGCCAGTTTCTAGGGTACTTTGTTTTTGTCTCTAGACTATCCAGAAAACACATTTTTTCATAAAAAAGGAAATTAGTTGATAGATGAAAAAAATAAACAGGCTTCTCCAGGATTCAAGAGATTTAAATATTTTCTATACTTTTTTTTCTTTTTTTCTTCCCAAACCGATTTAATTTGGAAGTATGAACCAAGAAAAATTACAACATCATGATCTGGCCAGCTTGCCTGAGATAATGGCTCCTGTGACCAAAAAAAGCCATGGGGGAAGGGAAATGCAGAGAGCAAAGAGGAACTTCTTTACCCTCAGAGTTTCACAATCTACACAGGAAACAGTTGTAGCTGGCCCTCCATTAGCCCGAAGATTAGCTAATCCCTTGTTTCACCACAAAATGCATTCTTAGCATGAGGTTCTGAATTGTAGGGAAGATACATAGTAGCCGATCCCATCCTACTGAACTACAGTGGAAAGATGCTTTGGGTACTATGTTGACTTGGGCAATCCAAAAACTGAGATAGTTCTCCAGGGCAGGGCTAAAGGGAGCCTCACCATACCCTACCAATGGAGCATGCTAACTTCCAAGTCCAGTGTGTGCTATCAATTTTGCAAGTGTTCTTGGGGTAGTATCAAATTCCTGAAGCCAAAGGATGGATTAACTGTCCAGGTGTCCCAGCCAAATCCCAACTAATATTAATACATTCTGTCTACACAGCCTTTTACCTTTATGTAGCAAAGTTATGACCGCCTGCTGTTCAAAGTGAAAAGATAAGTGCTGGGCATGGTGGTGCACACCTGCCATCTCAGAACTAGAAAGGCTGAGGCAGGATGACCGCAAGTTTCAGGTCAGTCTGGGCAACCTAGTGAGATCCTGTTTCAAAATTAAAAAAAAAAAAAAGAAAGAAAGAAAATGGACTAAGGGTGTAGGACAGTGGTAGAGAAACCCTGAGTTCAATCCTCAGTAACACACACACACACACACACACACACACACACACACACGCGCGCGCGCGCACACACACACATGCACACAAACACATGCACACGCATATGCACATACACACACATAAACACATACACACATTTTAAAAAATACTTTTAATACTATCTGGTTCACCTGTTTATAGATTTGTCATCTGTCTCTTTCCCTATACATAGTCACTTATGTCTAAAAGACTTAAGGGAATTTTTGAACTATAATTATTTTAATTTGTATGAAAAACTCATCACAGATATGGTATTAAAGAGATGATCTAGTCCAGTGACCCAATGCCAATGCCATTATTTTACATATATGGACATAAGGGGTCCAGAGAGGTTAGGTATCTTGCTCAAGGTCACTCAGTTACTTTGTGTAGGTAGATTTGTAATGAGAACACATGGTTAATATTTAAACAATTCCCCTAAGTTCCATATAGTCACAGCTCCTCATCAAGCAAAAGTCCTAAGAGAGCAGTTTATCACACATACTATATCAAGTACTTTTCACATCTAAGATATTGAAACAAATCCACCAGAATACCATTGACTAGGGCATGTGGGAAACCCTGGGTTCAATCCTCAACACTATAGAAAAAAAATTTTTTTTTAACCATTGCCCTGAGATTAGCTTGGAGAGTCAGATGCTTGCAGGGTTTCCTGTGCATGAAGGCAGCATGACAGTTGGTAATAACTGTCACATTTGTCTTTCTGAATAACCCCGTTTACTGAGATGAAAGTGAACTAAATAGACATTCTGCAAAAGAAAAAATTCAAATGGCCAAGAAAAAATTCAAATGGCCAATAAATGCATGAAAAAATGTTCAACATCATTGGCAATCAGAGAGATGCAAATCAAAATTACCCTGAGATTTCACCTAACTCTAACTAGAATGGCAATCATTCAAAACACAAACAACAAATACTGGTGAGGATATGGAGAAGTGGGAACTCTAATACATTGTTGGTGGGATTGCAAATTAGTGCAACCACTTTGGAAAACAGTACAGAGAATCCTTAAAAGAATGGGAACAAATCTACCATTTGATCCAGCAATACCATTTCTGGGTATCTATCCAAAAGAAAGGAAACCAAACTACCAAACTAATGCATGTGTATCTATGTTCATAGCTGCACAATTCACCATAGCCAAACTATGGAATCAGCCAAGATGTCCATCAACAGATGAATGGATTACAAAACTGGGATATGTACACAATGGAATTTTACTCGGCCATCAAAAAAAAAAACAAAAAAAAACCACCTCAATTATATCATTTTCAGGGAAATGGATGGAACTGGAGGACATTATGCTAAGTGAGATTAGTCAGTTACAAAAAATAAGAAATCAGGTGCTTTCCCTAATATGTGAAAGCTAAGGAGAAATGGGTCATAGGAGGAACTCTAGATGAAAAAGGAGATCCTATAGAGGAGCAAATGAGACAACCTAAATGAGGGGATGGGAGGGGAGAAGAAGGAAATTCTCTTAAACACACAATGTACTTAAACATATCTAAGTCAACCACAAAGCTAAGCAAGGGAAGGAGGGATGGGGAAGGAATGGGGTGGGAATTGGGTAGGAGTTAAATCGGTGATGTGTACATGTGTGTACACACAAGTTTTTACCCCAGTATGATGTATGAATATAATGCACCAATAAAATATTTTTAAAATAAGAAATTTAGCATAGATTGCAGATCACAAATATGTTCAAATTCACCTCAAATCCTCCACCTCCATAGCACGAGATTATTTAATTTTTACTCATCTTAGACCACATGTTTTTGAAGTCTCTCTATATAAAACACAAAAATAAGCTGTGCATGGTGGCGCACACTTGTAATCCCCGTGCTTGGGAGGTGGAGACAGGAGGAATTCACAGGTTTGAAGCCAGCCTCACTGGCTTAAGAGACCCTGTTTCCAAATAAAAATATAAAATAGGTCTGAGAGTGTAGCTCAGAGGTAGAAGGGTTCCACTCCCAGTACCAGCAATAAATAAATAAATAAATAAATAAATAAATAAATAAATGTATACATATATATATATAAATGATAATAATTAGGGTGAAGGAAAAATGTATTTTTATAGAAAAATAATAAAGCTAGGTAAAATGTAGACATGAAAATAAATATTATAAAGCCTCTGTTCTGTGTCTGGAGGAAAATGTCAACTTTGGCTCAAAATTTCTTTCTTTCTTCCTTTTTTTATTTGGTGGTACTGGGGTTCCTGGAAACCCTTTTACCTCTGGGCTACACTCTCAGACCTATTTTATACTTCTTATTTGGAAACAGGGTCTCTTAAGCCAGCAAGGCTGGCTTTGAACCTGTGTTATCCTCCTGTCTCCGCCTCCCAAGCACAGGGATTACAAGTGTGCGCCACCACGCCTGGCTCAAAGTTTCTTAATGGTCTAAGCAAAATGGGAAATGTCATGTATTTTAAGATTCAGAATATTTTGAAAGATTAAAAAAAATCAATTTGAAAGAAACACAGATTTTATTTATGCCAAGATATGAGAGAAATTTCTTTACTGATAAAAATCTTATGGTAGATATCACAGAATTTCATATAGCTCAACATGTTCCTCAATGCAAGGCATAGGAGCAATTAGTGCTCATAGGGAAGGTATTTCCAGGATTCCAGTGTGGGAGATACACCATGTGTCTAAGCACATACCATAGTATTTAGAAATGTTTAGATATGTATCTTCCAGGAAATTATCTACGGAAACTATTCCTTAAAACCTCTTTTCCCTTTCCCTTTCCTTTCCTTCCCTTTCCTTTCCTTTCCTTTTGTGGTACTAGAGATGGAACCCAGGGGCATTCTACCTCCAAGTGACACCCCCAGCCTTATTTTTTATTCTTTATTTTGAAACAGGGTCTCACTGAGTTGCTAAGGGCCTCACTAAGTAGCTGAGGCTGTCCATGAACCATAATCCTCCTGTCTCAGCCTCCTAAATGCTAGGATTACAAGCGTGTGCCAGAACGCCTGGCTCACTTTTTTTCTTATATGATTATTTTATTTTAAATATGCTTTTATTGATACATTATAGTCTCATATCATAATGTAAATCATGTTGGTAGTGACATACATGCTTTTAAATAATTGTTGATCTGGGCATGGTGGCACACATTTGTAATCCCAGTACTTGGGAGGCTGAGACAGAAGGATGGTAGGTTTACAGCCAGTCTCAGCTACTCAGTGAGGCTGAGTTGCCCTCTGCAACTTACTGAGACTCTGTTTCAAAATAAAGAATAAAAAATAAGGCTGGAGGGTATAACCTGGAAGTAGAATGCCCCAGGGTTCAATCCCCAGTACTGAAAAAAAAATTGTTGGACAGTAAAGAAAACACACACACACACACACACACACACACACACACACACACACTTTTCTACTGGGGAATTGAACCCTGGGGCATTCTATCACTGAGCTACACCCCCAGCCGTATTTTATTATTATTTGGAAACAGCCTCTTGCTAAGTTACTGAGGCTGGCCTAGAACTTGCAATCCTCCTCTTTTAGCTTCCAAGTACAGAGATGACAAACATGTGCCACCACTCCCACCTAGAGAAATAAGTAATTAAATGGAGAGTTGATGAATACATTGGGTCCCAAAGCAAAGGCTATAGATGGCCCCAGACATCTTCGTTCTCAGCTTCTTTCAAGGCTGGAGCCTAGAAAGGCTGGAGCTCATTGCTCAGTCACCGCTGCAGTGTGGCATGTGACTGGACTTGGGCCAATAGAATATGAACAGGCCTTGTCCATAAAAGCTCCATGTGCGCTTTCACTTCCTTATCTATTCATCCTCTGTGCTCCGAGCACTCCAAGGATGTAGGGTAAGGCAAAGCTGCAAGATGGGTTCCTGAAGGATTGAAGAGCAGAGTCTAGTGATGACCTACCATGACGGACAAGAACAAAGAAAACACTTCGCTGTATTCCTCAACATTTGAAGGTTTGTTCCAGCAGCTAGCTTATAATAATAAATAATGTAATAACACACACACACACACACACACACACATACACACACATATATAAACATAATAATAATATAAGCAAATAAATAACATAATAATGGAGCAGATGCCCTCAATAGCTACCTAATACCACCTTCGCTGTATTGCAGAAACACAAGTGACTACTTTTTCAAGACCATATCCTTTGACTTCTGTTTATTTCTGGGGCCTGATAAGAAAGGTCAGATTGCTGGACTCCATTCAGGCATCCTTAGGCAAGTTGCCTTACCTTCTTAAGCCCCAGGATCCTTAGTCTATAAAATAATAATAGTAAGACCTACTCTCAGAGTGTGGAAAGAGGACAAAAGGTACTCTACATTCAGTGCTCAGTCTAGGACTTGGCATTTGGCAAGCACATGTTAAATGTTAGCTAATTTTTTTTTTTTAGTGGGGGGAGGGTGCAGGGGATAGAATACTGGCCCTTGTGCATGGGAAGCAAGAGCTCTACCACTGAGCTACATCCCCAGCCTCAGTGCTAGTCATTCTTTACAAATGTAACCTCATAGTTCTCGCTCACAGAGGGGAAGGCCCAAGGCAGGCCAAGGTGAGTCTGTGCAAGGCTGGCTGGATCTCTAGCAGAGTTTAGAGGAATCAGGCTGTGTGTCATCTCCCCACCCCCAGTTCTTTCCCCTTCTTTTATTAATTCAAACAACAGCCCAGACTTTGAGCCAGGCTACTACCATCTGAGACCTGTCTACCTCACCTGGAAATCCTGGATAATTTTGATATGATCTTTCTGGAGAAAGAAAGAAATCACAGCAGTGACCAGAATTATTCCTGATAAATGCTATTGAGTTTATGAAGTTTTTTGTTTTATATTTCTCAGTCAACAATCCTGTGATTATCCTACTTTTGATGTTTGAAAATTTGATATTTTATTATTTCTATATTTTCTTATTCCCTGATAGGGCATGTTTCTGGAAAGATCATTTCACAAAATAGACATTTTTGTATGGAAACAGGAAAGAACTTGGTCTCTGAGTGAAAGATGATACACTAGGTACATCTTTCTCGAAGTATTCAGTGTCTTTCTTCCTTGCACTGGACTGGTAACATACACATTGCAAGTGTCTTGGCTAATATTAACATCTAAATGTGAGCAGACGTGGCATTCCTCAATGGCTTTGTGCAGTTATTTCTGTCAGATAAAGATAGGATTTTATCATAAGTATGTTTCTTCTCTGGATACCACATGATGCATCATTGAACTGCCTACAAACTTCATACAAACCTTCTAATCTCATTTAGAGTCACTGAAGTTGAAAATAAATAATTAATCAGCATATAAGAACCTTATAGTCTTAAGGTAAACCAGACACAGTGGTTGTGTGATCACTGCAGGGCCTCTGGCCAGGGCATCGTAATCCTAGTCAGCTATTAATGAGTCCTGCAACTTCCTTACTTTGTGATTCAGTTTCCATATATGCAAATTAGTTTGTCTCTCTAAGTATCTTTCCAATTCTTTTTTTTTTTTTTTTTTTGGTGGTACTGGGGTTCCTGGAAGCCCTTCTACCTCCGGGCTACACTCCCAGACCTATTTTTACATTTTTATTTGGAAACAGGGTCTCCTAAGCCAGCGCACGCGGCTGGCTTCGAACCTGCGCGATCCTCCTGTCTCTGCCTCCCAAGCACGGGGATTACAAGCGTGCCCACCACGCCCGGCTTTCCAATTCTTATAAAGGTGAATAAGCATCACAGTTTTAAGGATTTTGGCCTAATTTACAGTAGCAGACTTACTCATAATGAAAGACATACCAAAGTCACATATAGGATTGCAGTGGCTCCTGAACCTAGGAAATCTGTATTGGGAGACCAATTAGTTTTCTTGGCCTGAATCTTCTTCAATTCTACCAAATGTTCTCAGAGTGACAAGTTGTACAGGGTTGTTCTTGGATGATTTTTTTCCCGTCCCATTTCTTTCTTTCTTTCTTCATCTACTTACCTACCTACCTACCTACCTACCTACCTACCTACTTTACATTTAAATACCATGGCACTAAAGGAATCTCTTCTCAGCATGTCTATTAAGCAATTAAGAGAGCTGACCAAGTGACCAAATATAACTCTAAGATCTGACTTTGCTGGAGCTCCTTACCAGTTCTTTGAGTCTATTTAGAATTTAACTATTAAGATTCATCTGACAAGTTAAGGACTGAACTGAATAAATAAGTTATCCTTTGTCATAGGTTTCCCTTTCACTCATCAAGCATCCTGGGAGTATAACTGGGGATACAGGGACACCAACAAATGGATTCAAGGAACTGGAGGCACCTTCAAATTTGTGAGATCCTGACAAGCAAGAGAATAGAAATTTCTTAGAAAGGAGTGATTTAGAAAGTAGCTTTTATTTTTATTTATTTTCTTAGTTACTAAAAATGAGGCTCTCCCATGGAAAGAAAGTAGCATTTTTTTTTTAACTTAAAAGAAAATGAGGCTTTGCCAAGGAAAGTAGAAGGGTGGAGTTGTTTCCTGATCAAGTGCTGGCTGAATAGCAATTCCCCGTGCCATTTGAGAAGAGGCCTGCGACGCACTGCAGGACCAGACCTGGTCATACAGTACATAAAACCCCCAATTCCAGTCCAGGTCTCTCTAAACCTCAGCAGTAACTGGCTCCCAGCCCCTTAAAGAAACCAAGCACTTGGTTCCTGTAACATTTTACATTGGCTAATTTTGTTATTTTTAGAGACTAGAAAGTGAAGTGATGGGTTAACACTAAATGAGCCATGCTCCCTGTTCAGTTTAGTGTAAACTGGGACATGTGTGGTGAGCAGAGGAAGTGATGAAGCAGCAGGGCTTGATTCTTACAGTGCTCTTGTACTCTAGGTTTCTGCACAGATGCTGTGATTGCTCTCATCCCTATTTCCTTTTTGCTTCAGTGGTGGCTGTTACTGGATAGGTGTTGGCCAGGTCTTCAGGCCAGTGCCTTGCCAATGACTCTATCTTTCCTGTTAGCATGCTGATCATACTTGGAAATTATGAGTCAGTGAAATGTAGCCATGAGCAGTGGGGGTGGGCAGATTACTAGGGAAAGTGCAGCCAAGACTTCCTGTACCAATGCAGGGTCATTACCATGGCGGGGGAAGGTGGGAACTCACTGTGGTGACAGGAACGCCTACACTCACCTGGCATTTTCAGTCCGCAGAACTGATTTAGGGAGGGCACTGGGGAACACATAAAGAGGAAACAGAATTAAACCTTTTGTAGACACCAGGGTGAAGCTGAACTCTGAGAGTCATGCTGTAATATCCCTGTTATTGACGCCTTTGACTTGCTATTAGTTGGTGAGGCTCATTAGCTATTCACATTTGTCTGCCCTCATTCAACGCTTAGCAACTGCAGTTACAGTCTTATTTAAAATAATAGGGTAAGATTGGTAACATTACTGATTTAACAGGAAATTAGAAGACTTACATTCACAGAGCTTAGGTAATTGACACCAACAGCACTTTTCTTGTAATTTATGCATTATGATTGATTTCATTCCCCAGCTAGTCCTAGAAGAATCTCTGAAGCATATTCAACTATCAGATTACTGTGCAAAGGAATTAAATGAGTATTACCCTGCTATCTATTCTGGAGCTGGCAGAAAGTTTCTAAGTGGTTTGGAGCTCAGATTCAGCCTAAAATTTTAATACTAGTATAAAAGAGTTCAGTCTTAAGAGTATTTCTTAGTTACAATTGTGAAGTCCCATGAAGAGAGTTTGTTACTAAAGACAAGGACAAAACTCCAAACATGTCATGTGTTTGTTATATTTTATAAACTGCATGTAGATATGTATCAGTAGACACATTCACTTACTTGTAACTGTGCTGTTATAAAGGATCTATTTCTAGATGTTTATTCAGTGAGATGTTTGCATCTTAATATATTATCATGCTTTGTGCTCCCACCTCCACAATATAATTAACAAGGCCAAGCACAAACATTTGAAAAATGAGGATGAAATAGATTATTAAATCCATGTGCTCTACTCTAGAAACCTTCATGAAACAATGAAGAAGAGGAGGCAGTGAATCTACAGTGTTCAAGTAAATCATCATTATTATTTTAGAGTCTTTAGTAGAGTAAACATGGCCTGGAACCCACCTGCATATTTCTCTTGCTTCTTATTCCTTCGGACAATTTTATTCAGTTGTTTGGAATATGCCAGCGTGCCTCACACTTACCAGCAGCTTCATACTTTCTGGCTGCTTTCCTCACTCTTTCTGTGCCCTAGAATTGTTTTCTTCTGCTTTTCACCCCGTAACAACTGCCCATTCTTCAAAACTCTGCTAAGGGTCACCACCTCCAAATATCTCCATGCTTCTACAATTTCCTTCATGGGTTCCTCCTCCATGTCGAGGCTAAGCCCACTTAGCCTTTGTCACACAGTATTATAAATGTTATTTTCTTGTTTATCATTCAATCAGATACTAAATTCCTTGAGGGTGAAAACCACAAGCTAACAAATTGTGAATTGTAGCATCTATAATAATTTTTGGCAAAGAATAGTTGTTGATAAAGGTTTTCCAAAAGATTTGTGAATGAAGAAGGTGACTCTTGGAAAGGTCAAGTTTATGTGATGGTACCATTTTCAAATTAAACCTAAATGTTTTTGCTACACACACACATACACACACACACACACACACACACACACACACACACACACACACGCGTGGGCACATAGGCACATGAATGATTACAGGAGAGCATACAGGTGTATTAGTGACCATATTTATATTATCAAATGGGCTAAACCTTCCTAAGAATTTTTTCCTCAAGGTGTTCAGTGCATCCTAGTAAAAGAATATCCAGAATAGGAATTCTTGGATTTCCAGAAGTGTGAGCACAACTAAGAAAGTTCTTAATATTTCTTACTATAAAGACTAGGAAACAAGGTGGCCTTCAGTGTGGAATGTGTACCCTCAAACTTGAAGGATTGACTTGCTCAGTATCATTCATTCTTTGAAAACCTTGATTACTCATGGAGGCTAGAAAGCTAAAAACTACATTTCTTTTTTTTTTTTTTTTTTGGTGGTACTGGGGTTCCTGGTAGAAGCCCTTCTACCTCCGGGCTACACTCTCAGACCTATTTTTACTTGAAAAATATTCCAAGTAAAAATATTTTTATTTGGAAAGAGGGTCTCCTAAGCCAGCGTGCGCAGCTGGCTTTGAACCTGCGCGATCCTCCTGTCTTTGCCTCCCAAGTGTGCAAGGATGGCTCAAGTATAAATTTCCCCTCATGGTCCCCAGAACATCCTGGGAAAGTAGAAAAAGAACAGGGACCCCCAAACATACACTCTTATCTTTTTTTTTTTTTTTTTGCGGATCTTACAGGGAGCATACATGTAATCCATGTATGTAATCCATGCGGGGATTACAAGCATGCGCCACCATGCCTGGCTTAAAACCTACATTTCTTAGAGTCTCTTGTGGCCAGGTTTCTCTCATTCAGATAACCTCTCCCTGGACTCAGTCTCAGCCTAAAGAGAAAATAAACTGGGCGTAGTGGCACACACTTGTAATCCCAGCATTAGGGAGGCTGAGCCCAGAGGATCGCTGTTCGCGGACAGCCTCAGCTACTTAGTGAGGCCCTCTGCAACTCAGTGAGACCCGGTTTCAAAATAAAGAATAAAAAAAAAACTAGGGCAGGTGGTGTAGCTTGGAGGTCAAATGCCCCTGGGTTCCATCCCCAGACCCGCAAAAAAAAAAAAAAAAGAGTGTATGTTTGGGGGTCCCTGTTCTTTTTCTACTTTCCCAGGATGTTCTGGGGACCATGAGGGGAAATTTATACTTGAGCCATCCTTGCACACTCCTTCTGAGGTTTTCCATGTTCTCTGAGCCCTCCTTGGTGACAAGGGACCAGGGCTAAGGCTGAGGAGACAGTACACACATATGCTTTCAGAACTCTGGGGCTCCCCCACACACAGCTCCAAGTGGGGTGTACCTAGCAGTGGCCAGGCACGGGACCAAGAGCAACTGACCAAAGAAGCCAAAATGAAGGTGGTAGGTGTTGGGTGAAGTGATTCTGAAAAATATTTTGAATATTATAAAAAAGCAAAATAAAGATATGATAACCACTTGTGAAAAACCAAAATTCTGCAAAGATGAAGAAAAAAACACTCTCTTCATTGCTGTTCTGACCAAAATGTCAGTTGACTTCTCTGGATTAAAAAGTTAGATGAGCCAATGATTCTTTGATTCTTCTTAGTTCACTTAATGCCTTCTTCTTGCCTTTCTTACCATGCAGGCTGGATAAAGGGGAGGTAGGGAGCTGATAGAGAGAGAAGAGAGATTTATCTCTATCCTTTTGAAGTCTTTGGACTTCAAAAATTACCAATATAAGTATTATCAATACAAAATATCTATATCCAAGTATTACCAATACAAAATCAAATTATATAGCCCAAAGATTATTTACTAACCCAGATTCTCAGCTGATAACCTTGTTTTCACCTTAATAAGAAAGCTGAATAATCAAAAGACAACATAGCTGCACCTGGAAGACATTATATGAAGTGAGGTAATCCAGTCAGAGAGAAAAATACTGCCAATTTCATTTATATGTTGAATCATAGAAAAGGTCAAATACAAAGATAATAAAACTGGTTACCATAGGTGGGGGGGGGGATAAGAAATAGGTAGGTGCAGGGAAAAAGATACAAAATTGAAGAGATGTAGGATGAATAAGCCTAGAGAACTAAGATACACCATCAGAACTATGGTTATAATATTGTATTTTATACTAAAAATTTGTAAAAGAGTAGATCTGTGGTGCTTTTACACACACACACACACACACACACACACACACACACACACCATGGGTAACTATGCAATAAGATGAAAATGTTAATTTGCATGACTCTAGTAACCATTTCATTATGTAAATACATCAAAATATTACATTGTATACTTCAAATATATAGATTTTAGTAGTAAACTCTATAAACTTACTTCTAATGACAATCAGGCTCTCTGCAGACACCCAGGATTCCATCCTTAGCCCACCTTGTGTTATCTTCCATATCTGGTCTCATGTGCTCTCCATTTCCACCCCTGGTGTCTTGCTGTTCCTCTGGCCTTAGATACCCTCCTGCAGCTCTAGCCATTTGCACCCTAACCATGCTTCAGTACAGCCCCTTCTTTTTTCTTTCCCTTCCAACTTTTCATTTCCTCCCTCTTCACACACAGATCTCATTTAGGATCTGTAGTGACCCCAATAAAATGAATGAGAGCTGGAACTTTGTTTTACACTATTTTGTAGTTCAATGCCTACCTAATGTCTTACACAAGCTGATGCTCAATAAATCCCATTGGACTGACTGAGGACATCTTTATAACCTGATGTAAAATTCTGCAGCAGGGAATACAGTAAGAGCAGTGGGGCCTTAGTTCCCCTCCTCTAATCACCCCCATGGAAATCTGAATTTCTTAAATGAAATTTAAGAGAGCCTCAGGCTGGCACTGCTTATTTCTGCCAAGTGTTAATTATGTGTGGAATCTAAGGGGACTTCCATGTATGGCTTACAGGGCTATGATGAGGGGACACTGCAAGAGACAGCTGTACATCAGGAAGACATTTTTTCCTAAACCTTAAAGACTTAGAGTTTTCTAATTTGCTTTTGGGGAAAGAACTTTTTTCCTCGCATACATTTCTTGTGTGCAACTTGAAAAGGGAGAAGAAGGCTTAGCTTCCAAGAAAAACCCATTAACTGATTATCTGTTTACATGAATCAGAATCCAAAAATGTAATTCTCAGTCATTTTCTCTGGACAACTACAAAGGTACTATAGTTTCTGACACTGTTGTATAATCTTTATCTGGCCCAAATGAACCAGAAAGATGTCAGATCATCTCATCCCCAAATATTTTTTTTCAAATATTGACTATTTTTAAAATGACATTAATATGTGAAATAACTGTAGGCAATAGGATGGACCAAATGGGTCACTGTCCAGTGGAGTCTCTTGGAGAAGCAACTTTCTTCAGCTTCAGCATTTATTCAAACTTTATGTCATTGCTTGGAATGAGATTGGGTTATCCTTGAGTCTCTTGCAGTTATAAAAAGAAAACCACTCCTTCTTTTCTAGTCTCACCTCATTTCCCCCCTCTTAATCTAAGTTGTATTGGCTTAATCACATTATGTTTTTATTTTTACCAGATTTGGCACCAGATCACTTTGGGCTGTTTCCCAAACATCAAATCAAACAATGAACATTTGCTAACATTGAAACTACTGCAAAGAAAGCAAGTAACACCTGCCCTTGAGGCAGCTTAAAAGAGGAGACACGGGAAAGTTTTGAGTAATGGGATGAGTGTGTTGCTGCCTGGGGAGCTTTTTTATTTAGGACAATACTCATTTTGATGTGGAAGAGTTCATATTTTTTTAAAAAAATTAAGTTTCCTTGTCCTCTATGCCTATCTGACATTTGAAAACTCACTTTAGACTGAGGAACTACTCCTAGTGGATGAAGACGCAGGGTCACATTTTTTTTTTTTTTAATTTTGCGAAGAATTATATCCTGCTAAACTGAGAGAAAGAGAAGCAGGAAAAACTTCATTTAAAAAATGCCAGAAGCCGGGCGTGGTGGCGCAGGATTGTAATCCCCGTGCTTGGGAGGTGGAGACAGGAGGATCGCACAGGTTCCTAAGCGCTGGCTTAAGAGACCCTGTTTCCAAATAAAAATAATATAAAATAGGTTTGGGAGTGTAGCCCAGAGGTAGAAGGGCTTCCATAAACCCCAGTACCACCAAAAATAAATAAATAAATAAATAAATAAATAAATAAATAAATAAATGCCACAAGAAGGAAATATTAGAACTATGGAGACCTAGATCAAAGCCATATAGTTGTTTCCTATTTTGGGCTTATTATTTAACATGTTTAAGACTTGATCACTATTTGATATACAATGGTGACCTGTAACTTGGACATTATATAAATGATTTAACACAGAATCTGGCAAAGAGTAGAATATTGGGCCCTCAAAAATGTTGTTTTTCTTGGAGAACAAGACATAATTTAGTAGAAAGAAGATCATCTGACATGCAAAAATTCCAAATTCTAGTCTTATCTTGTCAGCTAGATAACCTTGACTAAATCATTCAGATTTTCCTGGGGACCGGTTTTCAAATTATATTTGCATAAAATTATGATACTATCTACTGTGATAATTTTATATCTCAACTTGGCTCAACAAAACTGAAATATTTGGTCAAGCATGATTCTAGATGTTTTTTGAGAGTAAGTTTTTTGATTAAATTAATATTTTGATGATTTTAGTATTTAAATGGGTAGATATTTTCCTCCTGGTGTTGGGGTTTGACCCAGAGCCTCATGCATGCTAGTCAAGCCATCTGCCACTGATCTTAAATGTGTGAATTCTGAATAAGGCAAATTGTTCTTTATAAGGCAGGAAGGCCTCCTGCAATCAGTTGAAGACCTGAATAAAACAAAGATTGACTTTCCTCAAGCTAAAAAGAATTCTGCTAGCAGAAGGTACATTCAATAAGGGAGGAGAAAACTCAGTGGAGGGCAGTCTCACACAACCCCTGAAAAGAAAGTGTTTTTGGAAGGATCCAGTGGTCCATTATATTAGATGTGGCCTTAGATGTTGGTCTTAAATTGCAACATTGGCCCTTTCAGAGTCTCCATTTTAAGGGCCTTCCTACATATTTAGGACTTTTGAGTCTCCTAAATTTCATGGACAATACCTTAAAATATATTTCTCAATTATATGTGAACACATATCCTATTAGTTTTGTTTCTGTGGAGGACCCTAATACATTTATGTAAAAAAATTTTGCCCAGGGAGAGAGAAAGAAGTCACAACTGCCCACCACGGGCCTGGACCCTGGCAATGGTTTTGTGAGCATTGGTTTTCTTCCCTGTTACCTTTCTTTTCTTGTTGAACCTTTTTTATTTTTTTAAACAGAAAATGAAGAGGTTAGAGGCCTTAGATATTTTCTGAAGCCCCTTTCAGCTATGACATCTGTGTATCTGTACAAAATGAATTGCTTAGGCTGTAACATTCAAATACAGGCAAGGTCAGGTTGGGTTTCTGCCAAAGAAGAAAGGCATGTCAGGTGTATAAAGACTATTTACAAAGAAACAAACTGTTTTAGATATATGAGAAGGGTTAGGGGGATGAACGGGGAACTCCTGTTAGCCCTATAAATATTTTTATAAGCCTGAATGCTTTCTCAGTGGTTAGGGGAAGCAGAGTACAATCTCTTATTCTACACAGAAGTAACTGGGAAAGCACCCACTCTACTTGTTGATGCTTTTATGTGTGATTTTGTGCACCTAAGTAAGTGACTCAGTTATGGAGGGGTGAGTACTTTGATGGGTTCTAAAGGAACTGCAGCACAAGGCTGAATGCTACCACTAAGCTTCAATTTCTGAAGATTTAAGGTCCAATAGGGTGTTTGTTAGATGGGGAAGCATAAAGCCACATATTGTATTTTAGCTATATTTTCAACAATTTGCTGGAGAAGTTTCCTAGTGTTATTTCAAGATGCAAGTGTTGTTTCTTTTCTTAACCAGTGAAGTGGCTAGATACTTAAACACACTGGCTGGAGTACTTTGAGTCTTTAGATGAAATAGTTGGGTAAATTCTTTGTAAGCTCTGTGGTGCTATATAGGGGTAAGTGTTTATTATTCTTACAATACACAGTCAAGTGATACCTGTAGTTTGAAGCACAGTTGCAAGGGGTCTGGCTAAGCAGACCTCCTTCCCACTATTTGAGATTATATTTTTTCTTCTGGCACACACTGGGCCCTTTTGTCAGGAAGGCTAATGAACAAAGTTAGCTATTGCGCACACAACTTGAATTGAGAGGCTCAGATCCTACTCAGGAATCAACTGCCCACAGCCTGCCACCTGGGCTATGGGCTACCTGGCTGTACCCTTCTCTATTCCACGATGTTCCCAGAGACATTTTAGGCACATTCACATGCATCAGAGTCCACTGTTTAAGAGTCCACTGTTCAATGCCATTCCATTGTCTGTAGGACAAAATCCAAATGCCTTAGCACAACATATAAGGCCTTTGAAAACTAGGGTTTCTACTTATTTCTCCAGTTTCATCTCTGCTGTGATTATTGCGCACTCTTCCATAGCAAAACTCTAGGCTCCTGTCTATAAACTTTCCTTCTCAAACTACATATTCCATATTTATTCAGCAAACATTTAATGCATACTGATTAAGAATCTCAGGATCTGCTGGTGATATATTGGTAAGTGAACTGGAGCCTCCACTGTAGGGAGAAATAAATGATAAACATTACTGTTGCATATTAGAAAGTGATGAAAACTATGGAACCCTGTCTTAGAGCAAGACAGGTAGCCTTAGTTCTGGGAATGAAAGAGGGCTGCATTTTATATAGTGTATGCCTCTCTGAGAAGGTAAAAGCATGTTTCAGTTCTGCAATATTACTGAAACAATAGCTCTCTGATAGAGGGAGCAAGCCATGCCAACATCTTGGAAAATTGCTTTCCAAGCAGAGATAATGGCTATCTGGAAGGTCTTGGGACAGGAAGTGGCAATTATGTTTAAGAAACTGTGCTTCAATGGATTGAGAAAGCAAAAGAGTAGAGGGGATTGGGAGAGAGTAGAGAGAAGGACCAGATATAGTAGGGTCTTGAATGCCACTGTCAGGGCTCTGCCTTTTACTCTGAGTAACATGGGAAACAACTGGAGAGTTTTGTTTAGGGGAATAACATGCCTTGGATTATATTTTCAAGGGATGACCATGACTGCTGTGTTGTGTGTAAGTGGGAAGATCAGCTGAGAAGTCCCTGGAATCATCGGGACAGAGAACTGGGATTTAGATCAGGGTAGCAGCAGTGGAACTGTAAGAGGCAACCAGATTAAGGATCTATTTAAAAAATACAGTCTACAGGATTTGAACATGAAGTGCTCAGTCTATAAAGGATAGAAGTGGGGAGAGCAAAGAAACCAGCAAGGATATTGGGAAGGTGCAGTCAGGAAGTGAAGAGAAAACTCAGTGGACAGTCTCATACAACCCCTGAAAAGTAAGTGTTTTTTGGAAGGATCAGTGATCCATTATACTAGATGTGGCTGACACATTAAATAGGATTGGCCTGAAAACTGACCTCAGTGGATTTTCATATTTAGTGAAATGGAAGCCACTGTTGATCTTAGGAAGAACAGTTTCAGTAGGGTGCTTGAGGGCAAATATTTGGGAATATTGGGGGGAGGGGAAAGAAGAAACGAGAGACAGAAATGAAGATAGTTAAGCCTGCCAATGCTTTAGAGCATTGTTTAGTGAATGAAGGGGGCACAGGATTAAGGCTAGAGGTGCAAGTGGGGTCAGCAGAGGGATCCCTGAGCACACTGAATAGTCTCCAGAGTTAGAGCTTCTCTGAGAAGACCTGCTCCTCAGGTCCATTTGGAGAATCACTTTTTCTTGAGGAGCTAACTTAGGTTGTCAGTACTGAGCTGTCTACCATCTATACAGATTGATCAGAAAAGACTTATTGTGTGCTTCAGGTGGAATAACAGCTAATAATGAACTCATCAAAAACGGATAGGATCCATGCCTTCTGGGAGATTATGTTCTAATAGGGAGGCAGAGACTACAGAAGTGAATAAAAAGAGTAGTTGATTACTATAGACTCTGGGAAACATTATACAGGTCACAGACTTAATGGTCTGGTAGAATGTGAGATGTGACAGTCATGAGCTGCCTCCCGAGGAGGTGACTGCTGAACTGAAACCTGAAAGATGTTACCATGGACTGGATGTTTTTGTCCACACCCCTTCCTCCAACTGATCTGTTGAAGTTCTAATCTCCAGTGTGACAGTACTTGGCTTTCTGGACATTGAGAGGTAATTAGGTCATGAGGGAATAGATTTGTCCCTTTATAAGAAGAGATACATAAAGATGATCTCTTTCTTTGCTGTATAAGGATACAGCAAGAAGGTGTCTGTCCACTAATAAAACTTAGGTGTCTCAGCAAGAATCAAGTCAACTGACCACTTGGTCTTGAACTTTCCAATGTCCAGATATAAGAGAAATAACTTTTTGTTGCTTAAGCCACCAACTCTAAGGTATTTTTGTTATAGCAGCTTGAACTGACTGAGACAGATTTGGAAGATTCTGCCTCAGGAAGGGCCAGAGGAACCCTCCAGCAGAGGGGACTGCCTTCAACAAAGGAGGTATGAAGGTAGGAAGGTGTTGAGAAGGTAGAAGGGAAAGTGTCTCAAACAGCTGGTGTGGCCTGCAGGGGAAGGTACAGTGAAAGCCCGAGGACAGTGAATGATGGGACCTGATGGAAGGCTTAGGAGTCACACTCTCACTGTGATGGGGTTTCAACAGGGGATGTTGGGTGGGGGAACTGGGAGATGAGGGTAGCTTTGATGAATGCTCCAGTACAGATGGTGAAAAGCATGTGGCTGGACATCTTTTGCAGGTAAACCAGATGATAAACTGGATATATTTAATGGGAGTAAAGAATAATTAAAAACTTGTTTCTTAGCCAAGAGTGGTGGTGCACATCTGTAATCTTAGTACTTGAGGGACTGAGATTAGAGGAGTGCAGGTTCAAGGACAGCTTCAGCAATGTAATAAGACTTTTTTTTTTAGAAATCTAGTGAGACCCTGTTTCCAAACTCAGGAGAAAAAAAAAGGTCTGAGGGTATAGCTTAGAGGTATAATGACCCTGGGCAACCAGGCAGAGGTAGCCCTAATTACCTAGAAGGAAAAAATCTCTAGAAGAGGGAGCATTTAGAGCGTGGGAAGCACACACACAATGGGGTGGGGGGGGAGAGAAGTAGTGAACTGGAAAGGAATAAGAAAATAAGAGAGTAAGCTAGGCATGGTGGCATGTGCCTGTAATTCTAGTACTTGGGAAGCTGAGACAGGAGGATCATAGGTTTGAGGCCAGTCTCAGCAATGTAGGAAGGTTTTCAGTAGTCTATGGAGACCCTGTTTCAAAATAAAAATAGGGGGATGTAGCTTGGAAGTAAAATGCTACTGGGTTCAATCCCCAGTACCACTACAGAAAAAAAAAAAAAAATAGGAGAGTAGAGTCAGGCTGTTTCAGTAGGAAACATACAATTAGATAAAATGTAAGGGATAGAGACATAAAAATCAGTCTGAGCTCTCACTCTATAGCCCTTAAAACTACAGTGTCACGATGAGATGAATTTCTTTCTCATTATTTGGTCAGTTGCTGGAGGGTTTGGCCTCCTTTGTATTCACCTATATTTCCCTGAGCTCAGCTGAATACCTTAGGAACTGGATAGATGATACCAATGGTTCCTTTCAGGAACTGATACCAGAAAGAACATGCCCCAAGCAGTATAATACTTGAGATTAACCCCCACGTGGGAGGGGTGTCTGCCCTAGTTCAGAAGATTTAACCAGAAGTAACAGACAGGTTCCACTGAGGCCTGATAGGCAGGAAATGCTCAGCCTTCTTGGAGATAGAGGGGTGTTCCTGATAAGAAGGGGTGGGAATCTGACTCAGGAACACAGGGAATTAGCCTGCCTTTGTCTCCGAATCTGACTGGAAGTGACTCATGGGCTGGGGGTGGTGGCTTTCTGGAAACAAATAGGGTAGGGGTTAGAAAAAAAAAAGAGGCTAAGCCACTATGGCTTTTTATTCTCAGATAAATTCCGGTTCTGCTGCTCTATAATTTTGAGTGCTGTACATTACCTCAGCCTCCCTCCAGCCATACCCCTGAGGAATATCAAGCTTGACAATTCACTTGTTTTCTCCCAGGCTTTTATTAAAAGCAATTTGGAAGGGATAAAGTTTCTTTCTCTTTTCTCCTGAATAAATCCTAATTACTAGGAGGGCAGAGAGACGGGGCTTCGGGAAGTCTTCTGTACTAGGTAATGTTTCCCTTTATAGGAAGGGGTCACCCGGCACTCACCACTCCAGCTTGCTCAAGTGCAATCTGAAGAGCATTTATGGAACACCTTGTGGGGGTGCCAGCACACACATTGTAGAGGGTACACAGCTATGCCCTCTGGGGTTCTTATGCAGGCTGGGGAGCTAGTCTTGGAATGAGCTACTGTATAACTTAGACTAATATATGCCACCTCGGACTTGAAGTTAAACAGTAAGTACAATGATTTCTGAGCTGGGAGAAAGAATCTGGGGAGGCTATCTCTGGGAAGTAGGATCAGGACCAGGGAGGTAGGAACCAGTGTTGCGGCACCAGAGGCGCCCTGCTGTCCTAGCCTCGGCTCAGGCCTCGACTCTGGCTCTCTCTGGCTTTGTCATGTCTCTGTATCTTCCTTTACATTGGCCTTTCTTTCACTGGATGGGAAACAAGGTCATAGAGAAGGGTCCCAACTTCATAATAGCCTGTGCCTTTTCTCCCCTAGGGAGACATTGCCTTTTTTCACTTCCAGTTTCAAAATTCTCCAAGGCTTCTGATTGACTACATCTGGCAGCTCTGTACTCCTGGGCCAAGCCTTACCGCAAGGTGGGAGTGGGATTCCTGGAGGACTGAGTGGCCCACCTTGGGTTTGAGGCACCCCCCAGCCCCAGGGTTGTGCTCTCTCCATAAGCCTGTGGGGTGGGGTGGGTTTTTTTAAAGGCTGCAGCCGCCAGGCGGGAGGCTGGGGGGAAGGGCTGGGCCTTGGAAGCCATGGGCCTAACATTTCTGAAGCCTTTTCAAACTCTGGGGCTCGGGCCCTACAGCAAGGACAAATGGGTCCTTGCTAAGGACTGGGAAGGCTTGCTGTTTGATAAACAGGCCCCACAGCAAATCTAATTCCACTTACTCTTCACCTTTGCCAACAGGACTCCTGCTATTCCCATTTTGCAGATGGGGTTACAGAGAGGTTTAAGCAGCCAGTGCTCGCTCACACAGCTAATAAAGCACAGGGCAGGCTTTCAGTGGCAGTGGTGTTTACAAGAGACCGGGACAGGACTGGGGGAGGGCAGCCATTCCTGGTGGGGGTGGGGCGGTGGTCTGCGCTGGGCCTCCATTTTCTGGGCTGCACTTTTGGGAGAAAGAAAGCCTGCAGGGAAGGCCCCCAGGGAGCCCCCAGCGGAGCTGGGTGGCCATGCGCAGCGGCCTGGAGACAAGCCCGGGCCCAAAGATGAAAGCCACACCCCAGTTTGCCGCTGGCCTCAGGATCCGGCCTTTCAATGCAATTCCATTTACGGGCATGGCAGCAAGGTTCACACCTTGCAGGCTACATGACAGATTGCCCTGTGGTCCATTCGCAAGGTGAGAATCAAAGCCTAGGACACCACACCTGCACTGCCGGCTCCATAAGGGAAGCAAATCAGGGCCCATTAAAATGTCACCACTGCTGAGGTGCAAGGGGGGTCTTCTGCAGAGAGAAATCCACCCAGGAAAGGGACCCTGGGCACCGCGCCCGGAATGAGGCTCCGGGAGGGAGCAGGGCGTCCCTTCTAGCCCCACCCCTGGGAGCCCCAGCCTGACCCCCCTTAATGCCCCTCCCCCCTTCGTGACCCCGCTCTGCCACGTGGTACGAGCTTCCCGTGGGCAGAGGACGGCTTCTGTTTCTGCCCGAAGAGTGTTGGCCAAGCGTAAACACCGGCAGAGCCGGGGAGCCGCACCCGGGCTCAGTGGGGGCGACCCCCACGCGGCGGCAGAGCCCGGGAGCATGGCTGCTGCGAGCCGCCCCTCCCCCGCCGGCCGCGAGCCCATTTTCGCTTGGCCGGTCTCCGCGCTGCCGGATGGATTGCGCCCCACCCCCGCTCCTCTGCTCAGTCATTCAGACTTGGAAAGTCAATAACACGCTGACATCATCAGGGGTTTGTGTATTATTACACGGCTACTTTCCAGAGTACCTGGCATTATCTAAGAGAGGAGCACTGCAGCCTCCCCAGAAAGGGCACTGAACCCGGGGCTGGCGACCCAGGGTGGGGCAGTCGCTCGCAGCAAGGCCTTTTCTTCCTGGGGAACCTTTTCAGGGCACCAATTAGAAGCAGATAATGAGGTTTTGCTGCTCTAAATGCAGATGCACTTCAGATATCCACACAGGCTTCATTTTGGCTTGGGGGTGCACTTATAAATCAGCCTTAAGTGACCTCTATTTCCACCAAAGACATCTACTTGTTCTTTAAGAAGCATTTTTAGTGATCTTCACAAAGGAAAGAAAGAAAAGCATCTTCTATGACAAGAAGCCAAAGGCTGATTCTGTTGAGATTTGGGGCTTGTGCGCGCCATTCTGTATTATGTAATCGCCATTATGGGTGATTAGGTCTTCTCTTCCCCTCCAGGGCTGACCTGGATGGTTGCCTGGTTGCTTGCTGTTTTTTTTTATTTTGCACACACACACACACACACACACACACACACACACACACACACACACACACACACACACCATGTTCCAGATTTACAGTGCAAAACTGCTCTCCAAGCAAATTGCCTTAGAAGAGTGTCTCTGTTTTGGAGGCGGGGAAATAGATGAATTTATTAAGACTCCTTTGTCTTACTACTCTGGCATTTCCTTTTCCTAGAATGAGTTAAAAAAATATATTATATATATAATTTAGATGTTTTCTTCTCTCCCCTTTGCTGCAGTGGTACTTAAAATAGCTTAAATAACTAAATGTATAAGTTACTGTACTTTTAAAAACAAAACTCAGTTAACTCATAACAACAGGGTACCTTTTCTGTTTGGCCAGACTGGCTGTTCCTTTCTTCACAAACTCAGGGATGGCCTAATATAAATTCTCTTAGTGTCTTGAATTACAAAATATGGCAGCTAGTACCAAACTAGCTACCTAGAGAAGGAGAGGGGAGGGCTGTTGCTCCTTTGCCTTATCCTCTCCCTAGGTATCTCAGGCTGGGAGGAAGCAAAGCAGACATGCTTCTCAACAATGATTCTCTCTGGGTAGGATCATTTCAGGTGAATCTGTAGTAGATTATGACTACTTCTCTCCAAATGGCAGAGAGGAGGAATTCTCCCACCTGACTTGTACTTCTAAAATCACTTTCCCAGGCCTTCTCCCAACCTCCAGCCCTTGGAGAGATTGCCCCTCCTGGAAAGTGCACCGGCCTCTGAGACTCTTTGTAAGCTGCTCAAGGAGGGGTAGGGACACTTTTACTCCCGGGTTTCCCTAGATCTTTAGAGAAGAGTGTGCACACCTGAGGATCTGTCTCTAGTTTCAAAGATCAAGAGGCTCTTAAGTCACTGTGCTCTTAAGTCACTGAGCCTCACAAAGTAGCTGAGTCTGGCTTCGAACCTGTGTGATCCTCCTGTCTCCCAAGCACGGGGATTACAAGCGTGTGCCACCATGCCCGGCCTGGATGTTGAACTTTTCTACCTGGCAATTGACTCTCTTTCCTGGAGTTTCTGCCTGAGCAGGGGAGTACAGCAGGTGGATGCTGGCTTGGGCAGAACCTATAGGATTTTAAACGTTGCTAGATATTGAAGCTGAGTACCCAGGATTGGTGGCTGGCACCTTTGCCCTTGACTGGGTAGGAGAAGGAAAGAACCATGTTGGGGCCCTGGGGAAGCAGGAGTGTCGGGCCTGGAGGAGCTCACTATTGGGACAGGCAGACCTTAAGCGGCCTGAGCATGGGCCTGCAGCATGCCCTGTGCCCCTTGGTAGGGCCACCTGTGTTGGAGGAAGAAGAAAGACGGCCTGGTGACATATAGTGTCAGCTCACTCCTTCCACATTGGCCCTGAGGAAACTTGGTGACCTGATGGGCCTAAGAGCCAGTCTGCAGGAGTGACACTGATATTTTTCCCATTCCTCTGGGGAAAATAGGTTACCCTCTGGGGCTGTGTGTGTGTGTGTGACTTGGGATGGAACCCAGGGGCATTCTACCTCTGAGTTACACTCCCCTGCCCTATTCTTTTATTATTCTTTATTTTGAAACAGGGTCTCACTGAGTTAAAAAAGGGCCTCACTAAGTAGCGGAGGCTGTCTGTGAACCTGTCTCAGCCTTCCAAATGCTGGGATTACAAGCGTGTGCCACCATGCCTGGCCTTCTGTGCCATTTTTTCAGCTGATTGGACACATTTTGGTTCATAAGTTTATCTCTCAGTCAGTGTGGTGGTGCGTGCTTGTAATCCCAGTATTCAGAAGGCTGAGACTGGAGGATTACAGTTTGTAGACAGTCCCAGCTACTACTTAGGGAGACTCTCTGCAACTCAGTGAGACCCTGTTTCAAAATAAAGAATAAAAAATAGGGCTGGGGTTGTAGCTTGGAGGTAGAATGCCCCTGGGTTCTATCCCTGGTACTGTAAAAATAAATAAGTTTATCTCTCTTGAGTGGTCCATATGAAGATTCCAGAGACTGACATTCTGGTTTCAAGCCCTAATCTTGGTTTAGAAAGACAGCTTTTTCTCCCCCTCTTCCTCCTTCTCCTCCTCCTCCTCTTCCTCCTCCTCTTCTTATATTACTAGAATGTTGCTTTTTGTTAAATTATATATCTGGAGGTTGAAGAAATATTACATATATTGAATTAATGCTTTTTAAAGCGATCAGTAATAGCAACTTCACTAAAAATGGAGTCTTTTCTGTTAATAAGGAACAGTTTTTTTGTGCTGTTATTATTGTTACTGGGGATAGAACCCAAGGAGCCTATCTACCTCCAGACCATTTTATATTTTTATTTGGTCTCACTAAGTTGCTGAGAGCCTCACTAAGCTGCTGAAGGTGGCTTTGAACCGGTGATCCTCCTGTCTCAGCCTTCCAAGTACTGGGATTACAAGTATGTGCCACCATGCCTGGCTGAGGACCAGTTTTAAACAAAATGAAACAAAACCCCAAAGCACTAAGTGTATTTTTCAAATAGCATCTTCTTCTTCTTTTTTTTTTTTTTTTGGTGGTACTGGGGTTCCTGGAAGCCCTTCTACCTCCGGGCTACACTCCCAGACCTATTTTTACATTTTTATTTGGAAACAGGGTCTCCTAAGCCAGCGCGCGCGGCTGGCTTCGAACCTGGGCGATTCTCCTGTCTCTGCCTCCCAAGCGCAGGGATTACAAGCGTGCGCCACCACGCCTGGCTCAAATAGCATCTTCTAATAGACCCTTTGCTTTGAGGAAGACCTTGGCAGGCTGACCTCCCCCCCTTATGATGAGATCTCCCTATGGCCCAGGTTGTCTTCAAACTCCTGGGCACAAGTGATCCTCCTGCCTCAGCCTCCCAAATGGCTGGGGCTTTAGGAGTGTACCACTTGTGAACAATGCTTTTTGAATTCTTTGTAGGTAGGATTTTCAATCCATTGCCTACTTCTGTGTAAAAAAAAAAAAAAAAAAAAAAAAAAGAACATATGGGATGGAGCCAATTTTTTATTATTTGATTCAGTAAATTAGATTCAGAAGATTACTCTGTCAGACTGTAATGGATGTTTCTAAACGTTATTCTCAGTTGCTAGGTACATCTCATTGTGGAATGTAACAACTAGCTCTTGAACTGGGGACCTTCCTTTGAGTAGCCATGGTACAGACATTGCAAACTGCAGCTCCAAGGGCTGAATTTAGCTCCCATATATTTAGGTTGACCCCATCCATTTTTTAAAAATTGGGTTAAAAATATGGAGGCTTCACAAAAAGAAAACAAAAATCCAGCTTTTCCTGAAAGTAAAAAGCTTCAAGCAACACAATCCATGTCCACAACTGGATGGAGCTGAAGGCAGCTGTGCCCCTGGAGCCCAGCATAAAGCTTTCTGAGGCTGCAGTCCCAGCCTCCCCTCTTCTCTAACCCCTGGACAAAATTCACTTATAGTGTTACTGAATACTTATTAGTTCTTGTGATGTGAATATTTTTGTTGATACATAGACAAAGTATAACTATGTCTGCCTTAGAAAGAAGTTTAAGATGTGATGCTTCCTAATGAAAGTGATGGGGGGCTACTATTCTACAATATCATTCATCTTGACATTCTGGAGCATGTAGCCCCTAGAAGAATCTGTTAAACTGTGTATCCCTGGCTTTTTTAAAAATTATTTTTAGAAACTTCCTCTTCCTCCTCCTCCTCATAGTGTTATGATAGTTTGGTATTGTAAATGCAAAGGATATATAATAGTCAGTGTATTGCAAAAATTGATATTTTAGAATAAAACTGTTACATCATTAAAAAAAAATGTATCTAATGGGATCCAAATACCACAGCTATTGGATACCCATCATCATTCACTTAAAAAATTCATGAGCAAGCTCTTCTATAACACTAGCAAGTTTTACATAATTTTTCTCTTTGAATTTATATAGCTTTTCTTATATCTCATCAACAAAATAAGTATAAATTTTAATTTTAAAAATAATGATTATAGGCCAGGCGTGGTGGTGCACATTTGTAATTCCCACACTTGGGAGGCCAGGAGGATCACGCAGGTTCAAAGCCAGCCTCAGCTACTTAGTGAGCCTCTCAGCAACTTAGTGAGACCCTGTTTCCAAATAAAATATAAAAATAGGTCTGGGAGTATAGCTTGGAGGTAGAAGGCCTCTGTGTTCCATCCCCAGTATAAAATAATAATAATAATAATAATAATAATTATTATTATTATTATTATTATTGTCATTATATGGCTTTAGCGTTAATTTTTGACAATTTATGTGAATAAAGCAAACATGGCCTTTCTTCCAATTAGCTATTTATCCATGGATGACTATACTACCTTTTACCAAGCTGAGACAGGTTTGACACCAATTTTGTTCACACATGCATATACATGTACACACACACACACACACACACACACACACACACACACACACGAAATGTTATTCTTTAAACAGCTGATGGAAGTAGCTTTCTATCTCTGAGCCATACCCCAACTCTTTTTGTTTGTTTATTTTGAAGCAGAGGTTCACTAAGTTACTGAGGCTGGCCTTGAACTTGCCATCCTCCTGTCTCTGTCTCCTAAGTAGTAGGATTACAGTTCTGGCAAAAGTAGCTTTTTAATGGCAATATTTCCCCCAGATTCTTCAAACTCCTTCAGAGTCATTTGCCAAAGATTTCATGGCTTGCCAAAAACTGGTTGTGAACTAGGTTCATTCAGTTTTGTGGTGAGCAAATAATACAAAACTATCAGATTAGCAAAAGTATTTATTTAAAGTTTATAAAGTTCTTTGGTTCCTCAACACTTAGCCTAGGAATTTAACTTATCCTTTGCTAGTGCTCTGCAGGTGCTCCAGACTGGGGCACCATGCTGTCTGAAGGTTTGGAATGAGCATGAGATATGCATTTATTCAGTACAGTAGGAGACAAAATAAAGAGGTTCCCCTGACATCAAGCTCTTTCTCACATAGATTTTACTTGCAGAGGGTAAGGAAATGAAATCTCTCTCTCTCTCTCTCTCTCTCTCTCTCTCTCTCTCTCTCTCTCTCTTATTTTGGTGATACTGGGTTCCTGGAAACCCTTCTACCTCTGGACTACACTCCCAGACACCTATTTTTTAAAATATTTTTATTTGGAAACAGGGTCTCTTAAACCAGTGAGACTGGCTTCGAACCTGTGTGATCCTCCTGTCTCCACCTCCCAAGTGCAAGGATTACAAGCGTGCGCCACCACGCCCAGCATGAAATCTCTTAAAACTGTTTTCTGTGCATCTCTTTAAGAGTCTTTACCTATATTCATACATGTATCCTAGTTTAAAAGCAGCTGCCCTAGAGAGATGTCTGGCCTGCGTTCTTGCATAAAACAAAAATACCTAGAGGTCAACTAAGCCAGGTATTTCAAACTGTAGACTCTGGTATATTTTGTGGCCTAACAGTGAGTCCCCTGTTAGGGCTCTGCTAAAATGAATTGGGAAGGGATGTTGGCTGGAAGTCTCTGGCTCCTTATGGAGCTGCTGGGGATTAGTAGCTACACTAGCAACCCTAGCAACCTGGAATGCAGGCTTTTTACATGGCTGTAAAATCTATGTTTTACATAATGCTCAGGATGTCTTTAGCTGATTCTTTCTTTCTTTCTTTCTTTCTTTCTTTCTTTCTTTCTTTCTTTCTCTCTCTCTCTTTCTTTCTTTCTTTCTTTCTTTCTTTCTTTCTTTCTTTCTTTCTTTCTTTCTTTCTTTCTTTCTTTCTTTCTTTCTCTTTTCTTTCCAGTACTGAGAATTGAACCCAAAGTTATTCTACCTCTGAGCTATATCTTGAGCACTATTTTTACTCTTTATTTTGAAAAAGAGTATCATTTAGTTGCAGAGGGCCTCACTAATAGCTGAGGCTGTCCTCAAACCTAGGTCCTACTGTCTTGGCTTTCCAAGTACTGGGATTACAGTCATGTGCCACCACGCCTGGCTTGAAAAAGTGTGTGTGTGTGTGTGTGTGTGTGTATGTGTGTGGTAGGGGGCTGGTACTGGGGGTGGAACCCAAGGGCACTCTACTTCCAAGCTACACCCCACCAGGCCTATTTTTTAGTCTTTATATTTTTTGAAACAGGGTCTCACTGAGTTGTGAATAGCCTCACTAAGTAGTTAAGGCTGCCTTGCAAACTGTGATCCTCCAGTCTCCGTCTCCAGAATGCTGGAATTACAAGCGTGTGCCACCACACCTGGCTAAAAAACTTTTAAAAATAACATTTTTATTGAAATCTCTTGATCATCCAGCATATTCCAAACATTTTGCATACATTAACTCGTCATATCCTTGCAATATCCATATAAAGTAGTTGTCTACTATGGTCTGTATGTTTTTGTTTGGTTTGTTTGTTTTTTTGTGGTACGAGGGCATTCTACCTCAGAGCTACACCCCCAGCACTATTTTTTTTATTCTGTATTTGGAAACAGAGTCTCACTAAGTTGTGGAGGGCCTCACTAAATTGCTGAGACTGGCCATGAACTTGTGATTCTCCTGTCTCAGCCTCCCAAGAACTGGGATTACAAGCATGTACCACCACACCTGGCTGGTCTGTATGTTTGTGTCCTCCAAATTCAGATGTTGAAACCTAATCACCAATACAATAGTATTAAATGATAGGGCTTTTGAGGGCTCTTCTCTTGTGAATAGGACAAGCGCCCTTATAAAAGAGGCCTCAGGGAGCATTTCAACTCTTCCATGATTTGAAGTCACTTGGAAGGTACCCTCTATGGGAATGGCCCTCAGCAGCCACCTGATCTGCCGACACATTGATCTCAGGCTTTCCACCTCCAGGACTGTGCGCAATAAATCTCCATTGCTTACAAATTATCCAGTATAAGTTTTTTTTTATGTAGCAGCCTAAGACAGCATTGTTAGCTTATTTTGCAGGTGAAGAGTCTCAGAAATCGAGCTGGGCGTGGTGGCGCACGCTTGTAATTCCAGCATTTGGGAGGCTGAGACCAGAGGATCACGGTTTGCGGACAGCCTCAGCTACTTAGTGAGGCCCTCTGCAACTCAGTGAGACCCGGTTTCAAAATAAAGAATAAAAAATAGGGCAGGGGTGTAGCTCGGAGGTCGAATGCCCCTGGGTTCCATCCCCAGACCCACAAAAAAAAAAAAAAAAAAAAAAAAAAAAAGAGTCTCAGAAAGCAAGAAGCTGTACCTGTGCCGCTGTTTGCTCTGTGTTTTCCCGGCTGATGATTGCATTACTTTTACTCAATCTCAAATTTCTAATATATAAGGAAGATCTGAAATTGGACATTTAGCCACATAATAAAATATTGTCTATATAATTATATGCAAATGATTTTTCTAGGGTAATATGAAGGCTTATTTTAGGGGTCCATATAATTTTTCTGATTCCTAAAGACACTAATTTGGGTTTGCTAGTGTGCTTTAGCAAAGGGTTAAAGATTGAATAATCTCTTTAAAACTATTTGGTTTAATATTTTCAAAACCATTTAGAGTGGATACATATCATATTTAAAGAGACACTTTATTTTTCTAACACGATTGAATTTCAAAGTTTCACAACCAATAAGATGGAAAGAATGAATCAGTACTCATTAGATCAGTGCAAAGATAAATAATGAAATACAACTCTCTCTTTCTTTTTTGGTACTTGGGCTTGAGCCCGGGGCATTCTATCTCTGAGCTATACCCTCAGCCCTATTTTTTATTGTTTATTTGGAAACAGGGCCCACTAAGTTGCAAAGGGCCTTACCAAGTTGCTGAGGCTGGTTGTGAACCTGTGATTCTCCTCTCTCAGCCAAGTACTGGAATTCCAAGTTTGCACCACAATGCCCAGCTTGGAATACAACTCTTAAGATATCAAAATAGTTGGCCTGCACTGGCACTAATGTCCTGCAGAGTAGTATAGCTAGGTGGATGGTGACTTAATTGACAAGATGGTAAGTAAGCTCCAGGGAGAGAACATACAGGACAGAAATAAGATGAGTTTGTTTTTAGATGTGTTGAGCTGGAAGAGACCAGTGTTGATGCTCATTGGGTCTGTACTTCTGAAATGCAGAGGGAGGGCTGGACTACACACGTGCAGATGGTGATTGACTGTTGATAAGGATGAGATCACTGGAGAGTGTACACAGGAAGAAAAGAGAGCTGGGAAACAAAAGCCAGGGATCATATTAAATTAATCCTTAAAAGTATGAGCCTGCAAAAAGATGGAGAAGAACTAGCAAGAAGAGCAAAAGCCAATACTTTTCCCCTTTGTTTCAGTTTTTTTTTTTTCCAAAAAAGTTTAGAGTAACAGGCAAGTTCTATAGTATGAAAGTATGTTTAAAAAAAAAATCGCAGAGCTGAAGGTCACAATCTTGGTCAGAGAAGTTCCTGGAGAGAAGTAGCAGGTGCTAAACTACAGGGGTGGGGTGCATATGGTGACTGGGCACAGTTTTTTCTTGAAGATAAGTTTGTAAAGGAGGAATCCATCCATCCATCCATCCATCCATCCATCCATCCATCCATCCATCCATCCATCCATTTTAGTCTACTTTAGTATGTTTATAATGCAAAGAGCCATTGGAGAAGGAGAGCTCAGAGATGCAGAATGTGAGGTGAGGTCAAATAAGAGCTGCAAGTGGGAGACAATATCAGAAAGGTTGCGCTCTAGAAGGCAGTAAAACTTATCATGCATTGAAGATCCCCCCCCTTGTCTTTGTACATACTGGTGAAATAATTGAACATGGAACTAACAAGTTTCTATTATTGGCTCACAGGTTCATGGTGTAACTTACCAGTTTTGGAGCTGCTGCAGGACACTACACATATTAGGCTCTGTATCTCCACTTCTAAATAACCTTCTGGCTGGGCATGGTAGTGTACACCTGTAATCCCAGTACTTGAGAGGCTGAGACGGGAGGACCAGAGGTTTGAGGCCAGTCTCAGCAGCTTAATGAGGCTCGATTTCAACAAAATAAAATAAGGCTGAGGGTATAGCTTGGAGGGAGAATAATCTTGGGTTAAAGTCCAAGTACCACCTTTCCCTCAAATCACTTCTGCATTCAGAAGGCATAATTAATGAGTGAGATTTAGTACTTGTATATGCAATCAAAAAACTTATTTTTAAAACAAAAAAGCAGGATATTTGGCTCTATTTGTAAGAGAAAACAAACAAATAAAGCAGCCCAAACTAGGGAATGAAGGATAAGGGAAAGCAGTCCTCACCAAGTTTCAGGCCTCGTTGACCTCCATGTTACCCTGGTTTTCCAGACGCACCACAGTGAAATCAATCAGGAAGCAAGCCAAGTGCATCATTAGCTGCCTTCATTTTCCAGGTCAGCTGTGCTGGGTTGGCGGCATAAACATTTGATTTTATATTTCTTATTTCCACAGAGAAATTAAAAAACACAAACCCTATGTTACACACACACACACACACACACACACACACACACCCCGAAATACACCATAGAGACAGTACTAAGAAATACCAGTTTACAAAAGCAATAAGAAATATTGAGATGTCCTTTCCACAAATTTTTAGCTAGGTATTTATTTTCCCGATGGCTGTAACAGCACAGAACAGCTTCTTTACATGCCTCCTCATATAGAATGTGGATCATCTATCTGCCACTGGAGGAATGCGGGTCGCAACATAAATGTGTCTAAGTGAGAACTCCCATGGTCCAAAAGGCTGTTGAGTGCTTAACTTAGTCCATTTATTAGCCCTTCTTGTAGTACATGCTCCTAAAGACTAAGTACAAGAATACTGATACATATCAAAGGCTAGAAAATTCATAATTTTGTTATTAAAAAATTAACTTTAAAAATTTCTGGTAGGATTCTACCCATAAATATTTGCTTAGAGCTACAGAAAGAACTGGTAGAATGCATTCATTCAAATTGATTTCATTGGTCAAATGTTCAGTGGAAACCTGTGAAAGATTTGCAAAATAGTAACAAATCAAACTCTGTCTCAATATGTCATTTGGAAGTATCATAAACAACCAGCATTGTTTGTGGGCGTCTCTTCAGCTGGTAACCAGGCCTGGTCAATTCTATTTTAAAATGTTTCTTGTATCTATTTCCATTTTCTCCTTTCCTTTTGTTACCACCTGGTCCAAGGCTTTATAGCTCACTTGACAATTAGTAAAACAGCTTCCAACTGGTTCTTCTGCTCTGCCAATTTCAACTCAACTGTCTGGGAATGTTCTGGAAATCACTACTCCTGCTTTCATCCGTTCCCTGTTTAAAAATCTTACTGCCTTTACTGAATCAAATAGGGATTTTTGAGTAAAAAATATTTATTAGCATAACTAAGACCATTTACCTTGACTACAAGTAAAAAGTAGAGACTGGATTCTTTATAGGAAATGTTAATAAAAAATGACATTCAAGAACTATAAGAAATGAAAAAGATCTTAGTTCAAACTAAGGTCACTAAGGCCCTGAAGTTTATATGATTTGGGAACTTCTTTAGAAAAAAATAATAAAGTATGTAAATAAATTAAGCAGTTTACCCTTAGCACAGGGGATATTTCCTAAGATTATCAGTGGATTCTTGCAACTGTGGATGACAACCCTATTATATACTGTCTTTTCCTGTATGCCTCTCAGCACAGACACACAGTACCAGACTCAGCCTGTTTTTTCAGGTTGTATATTCCAGTGCCACCTTTGAATCATTACCATTCTGCTCTGGGGCAATATAAAGTAAAATGGGAGTTATTTGAACACAAGCACCATATTGTGATAGTTGATCTAATAACTACAAGGTTATTAACAGGTAGGTCAGATATACATGGTGGATGCACTGGACAAAGGGAAGATTCATGTCTCAGCTGGGATGAAACAAAATGGTACAAAATTTTATCACATTATTCACAATGTTCTCAATTTGAAATATATGAATTATTTATTTCTGAAATTTTCTATTTGATGTTTTCAGACCACAGTTGTCTGTGGGTAATAGAACTACAGGTCACTGAAACTATGGAATATGAGACTTCAGATAAGGAGGGACTATTTAATAGCTCATAGTAAGTTTGGCTCTGGGTTAAGTAAATAATAATTGAGTTCATTTGTCTTAAATTTATATATGTGAATCCAAATAGTATCAACTCAAATAGAGCAGAAGAGCTTGAGATGAAAACAGCGATATTCTCTCATCCTCTACCTTTCATGTCCTTGGTTCTAGTCACAGAGAAGAAGTATTTTAACTTTATCGTTCTTCTGGTATTTACCTTAAAGGGTCTAATAATATATGCTTGTACTTTCAGAAAATGATTAATCAAAGTCAAATACTTTATCTATTGGCTCCTTGCTATGGAGGAATTACCTTGCTGAGGAGAAATTACCTTATTTTATGTTAGTGTCTTTTACTGTTTGGTGGTAATTATTGTTTTTTGTTCTAATTTCTGGTAACTTAGGCTAGTAACTAACACTAGTTTTAGTTTTGTGTACTTCAGCAATCTCATCATAATCAAATTCCACTGTCACCCACTGAGGAGCATCTCTACTGTGCTGTGTTGTTCCCTTTGGACATGAGGTTCTTGCCTGCCCCCCCATCCGCTCTGCCCCGCTTTGCACATTCAAGTCCTTTCTGCCCATCAAAGCTCAGATGGAGTCTTACCTCATTCATAAATCTCAGCTATCCCAATATACTTTGGTATCTCTTCTTGAACGCTTCTCATTTGATTTCTACAATACAAATTTAGCACTTAGTTATAACACTCGCCATTTATTTTGAGCCTACCCTCTCCCCATCCCTTGAGCCAATCGCAATATCTCTTGCAAGGTTGCTCTAATTGTTTCAGATTTGTGCATCTTTCCTGCCTCACTAGATTATAAACTTTACATCCTTTTGTGGTTTGCATAATGTGAAACAGAGTAGGCAATCAATAATAACTGTTAATTAATGCTGATATTTTGCTTCATCTACATTATCTTATAGCATTTCTCCTGCATTTACTGGGAGATAGAAGAGAGTAGGTGAAAAGATACTATTTCAGGTTAACTCTGGGTCATATTGTCTATATATTTTCCTGCCTTTTCTTGGTAATTATAATTCTTTCTCTCCATTCCCTGTTTGAGCTCCCAAGATGTTGTTAAATGCAGCTTTAAGCCGGCCATGGTGGCACAAGTTTGTAATCCCAGCATTCGAGAGGCAGAGACTAGAGGATCCTGGTTCGCAGACAGCCTCAGCTCCTTAGCAAGGCCCTTTGCAACTCAGTGAGACGCTGTTCCAAATAATAAAAAGACTAAAAAATAGGGCTGAGGTGTAGCTCGGAGGTACTATGCCCTGGGTTCCATCCCCAGTACAGCAAAAAAAAAAAAAAAAAAAGAAAGAAAGAAAGAAAAAAAAAAGCTTTGATAATTATTCTTTAAGGAAAGTTTTGTGTGCAAAAAAAGATTACTCAAATTTTTTTACATTTAAAATCAATTAATTAAAATTTGTAAACGATGTTATCTTTTAAACTTTTAAGTTCAGTTCACAAATCCTATTTTTCATTTATTAATTCAGCAAATTTTAATAATTATTTTAAGGGGGCATTGCTAATATGTGATCCTTTCACAAACTTGACAAAATAGTTTGGAACATTTTAAATTCCATTTATGATTTAAGTATGCTTGATTTTCCTTTCATAGACTATGTTTCTTTGTTTTAATGAATAAGACTCTTCCTAAGTACTAAGATAGCTGTTATAAATCTAATAAATCAAATTTACAGATAAAAGAACACCAAAATCTCTTGAGACTTCTGAAATCACGTTAGAAATTACAACTCTAAATCAATAAATTATATATTTCAGGTTGGAATTATAAGTCTGAACTGTCACAAGAGGCCAAAATCTTGTGATAAATACATAAAGTGCTAAATATGCACATACCCTTAATATAAAATTATAAATATTACAGTTTTTGTTTCATTAAACATTTATGAACTTAAACATTTCAAAAATGAAAAGATGCTTATCCAATATGGGAAAAACATGTTGCTCTGATAAATTTTGGGGTTGTTTTCATTGTTTCTTCTCATGGTGGAGAGTGAATGCCTCGCTGAGTTTTCTCCTTATTTTAATTTAATTTATTTGTGTGTGTGTATGTGTGTGTGTGTGTGTGTGTGTGTGTGTGTGTGTGTGGTACTGGGAATTGAGCTCAGGGGGCATTCTACCTTTGAGCTATACCCCTAGCTCAATTTTACTTATTTTTTATATTGAAACAGGGTCTCACTAAGTTGCTGAGGCTAGTCTCAAACCTATGATCCTCCTGTTTCAACCTCCCAAGTGCTGGGATTATATCCACCACGCCTGGATGAGCTCTCTTCTTTAGAAAGGCATGAAACCCCTTCAGGAAGACACTACTTGGTATGATGTAATCACCTGCCAAATACTCCCCTCCAAAATGCCTTTGCATTGGAAATTAGGTTTCAGCATATGGTTTGGGGCAGACACAACAATTCAATCCTTTCCACTATCCTTAATTTTTGGAGTTGTCTTCTCAGTTTCCTAGAAGCTTATGGCCTGGAGATGTGAGTTTGGGCAAGAACAGGTCCTCGTCTAGGTCTACACAGTCTGGCAGAACCTCTTTTCATAGTTTCTGGGTAAATGACCTTTGTTTAGCTGGGCAAGGTCGCGCACACTTGTAATCCCAGCATTTGGGAGGCTGAGATCAGAGGATCACGGTTCACAGACAAGCCTCAGTTACTTAGTGAGGCCTTTTGCAACTCAGTGTGACCCTGTTTCAAAAAAATAAATATATAAAGAATAAAAAATAGGGCTGAGGGTGTAGCTTTGAAGTAGAATGCCCCTGGGTTCCATCCTCAATACTGCAAACTCCCCCCCCCGCCCAAAAAAAAAAAAAAACACCTTTGTTTTTAGTGACTAAACGTTCACTAGACTCAAAACTTTGTTTTGTTGTCTGAGAAGTCAGTTACTTATTACTTGCTGTTATGTTTGTATGTATGCATGTATTTTATGGTACTAGGGATTGAACCCAGGGACATTCTACCTCTGAGCTAAGCTCCAACTCTTTTTATATTTTGTTTTCAAACAGGGTCTTGCTAGGTTGCTGAGAGTCTTGCTATGCTGCTGATCCTTTTGTCTCAGCCTCCCAAGCAATGAGATTATAGGCATCACCCCCTGATGTGTTGGTAATTTGGAGGGGGTCCTTTGGCAGGTGATTATGTCATGTAAGTGGAGTCCTCCTGAAGGACCTTTGTGCCATTATAGAAGAGTCCTCTTGCAGTTGTGGTGAAACTGCTCATAATCTCAGTGCCTCATGCCCCCACTTACTTGCTGGTTTTTAGATATGTGATTTGTAGTGTTGAGCTGTGTCAAGCAAAGGTAGGGCTTGGGCAACAGTTGCACTTGACTGGAATTTCATTACTTGGGCTCTTAAAATTTATCAATTCTTCTTCTTCTTCTTCTTTTTTTTTTTTTGTGGTACTGGGGGTGGAACCCAGAGGCTTTCTACTTCCGGGCTATACTCCCAGCCCTATTTTATATTTTATTTGGAAACAGGGGCTCACTAAGTTGCTGAGAGCCTCACTAAGTAGCTGAGGCTGGCTTTGAACCTGTGCAATCCTCCTGTCTCAGCCTCCCAAGCACAGGGATTACAAGTGTGCGCCACTACGCCCGACTAAAATTTATCAATTCTAAGATATTAAATATTAAATCCTAAATCTTTGCATCAAACTTTAAGAAACTTTGAACTGGAAAGTATCATGCATTTTTTTTATGTGTGTGTGTGTGCAGTTTTTATATACATATATTTCTGCACCTATTTTCCTTTTTTTCTTTTTTTAAGCAGTATTTCTTTATTAGATAATTAAGGTAAATATTCATTTATGATCATAGCACAATTTAATATTTATTGCAAAAGAGAAACTTCACAAAATTCCCTTTGGATACACAAATATGTATATGTGTGACTTTTTCTCCTAGTGAGATTGAGTCCTGCTATAACCAGGAACTTCAGAACTCAATTCTTCTTCTTCTTCTTTTTTTTGCATAATAAACAAGTGGGTTTTTGGCAACTATTTTCTGAAATATTTTGAATAGTAAATCCTTATTACTTGACTGCTAATATCTTCTCCAACATTTTCAACAGTAATCCCTAGTCGACGACATAGTTGAAAATGTTTTCTCTAAATCTCTAAGCTGCCTTCTCACTTTGTTGATTGTTTACTTCCTGTGCACAAGTCCTTTGTCTACTGCAGCCTCACTTGTTTGTTTCTGCTTTTGTATCCTGTGCTTTGGCTCTATTATCCAGAAAATCATTGCCCTGGACAATGTTACAGAAAAAGAAAAGTAAATCCTGAAGTTCATATGAGACAAAACCCTCAAATAGCAGAAGTAATCTTGAGAAAGAAGAAAAAGGTGGAAATAACATACCTCCTCATTTCAAGTATATTATAAAGCTGCAATAGGCAAAATTATATGGTACCAACATAAAAACAGAGCCCAGAAATAAAACTAAAAAGAATAAGAATAAAAAGCCCATGTTTTCTCCTAGTAGTTTTATGGATTCCTTTATTAAGTTTTCAATTCATTTTATTTTTGTGTTTGGTGTAAGATAAGGATCCAATTTCATCTTTTTGCATGTGGATAGTTAGGTTTTTTTCCATATGATTTGTTGAAGAGACTATCCTTCCCTATTGTAAATTCTTGGCACTTGTCAAGTATCAGTTGACCTTTTAGGCATGGGTTTATTTTTGGGCTATTTTGTTCCATAAGTCAATGTATCTGTTTCTTTTTTTTATTTTTTTTTTTATTGGTGCACTGTATTCATACATCATAGTGGGATACAAAAAAAACTTTTGTAGACATACATGCACACATCGCCCAGTCAGCCCCCACCCTATCCCCACCCCATTCTCTCCCCATCCCTCCCTCCCATGCTTGGCTTAGTGATTGACATCTAGTATTATAGCAATTTATCCAAAATTAAAAATGATAATCTCACATAACAGTTTCATTTGTCTGATACCAAGCTTTTGATGACTTAAAGATAACATTTCAATATTTCTTTTTGCTTTCTTTCTTAACAGAGAATCTATTTTATCTATTTTTTAGGTGAAACTATCATATATTTATATATTTATTTTTCAGAAAAAAAATCTATCCTAATATGGAATATGGACTCTAGGTACCCACAACGATCTTGAAAAAGAACAAAGCTAGAAGATGTATATTTTCTGATTTCAGACCATATAAAGCTACAATAATTGAAACAGTATAGTACTATTCTAAAGGCAGATATATAAACCATTGGAGTTAAATAAAAGCCTAGAGCTAAATTCTTCCCTATATTGTCAAGTTATTTTTGACAAGGTTTCCACGAACATTTGGTGGTGGATATAATAATCTTTTAACTAAATATTGTTGAAAAATAATAATTACATGAAAAAGAATAAAGTTGGACCCTTACTTAATCCCATATACAAATATTAACTCAAAATAGATAAAAGACCTAAATATAAATCTTAAGACTATAAACTTTAGAAGAAAATCTGGGTCATAAAACCTCACAACATTGAAATTGGCAGTGATTTCTTGGATATGATTTCAATGGCACAGGCAACAGAAGAGTATACAAACTCCCTAAAAAATAGAAAAAAATATTGTATATCCAAAGACAATGTAAACAGAGTTAAAAGTTACTGATAGAATGGGATAAAATATTTCCATATGCTATATCTGAAGGTATATTAATATTCCAACTAGAAATCCTAAAAATTAACAACAATAAAGGCAAACAATACCATTTAGAGATAGATAAAAGACTAACATAAATAATGAATCTCCACAGATAACCAATCTTAGTTGACTGTTTGATGGAAAATCTTGTTTCTCTGGTTCTGGTGTGTGTTACCTATTTCTTCTTTGTAGTTAATCTCTTTGAGTATTTTCTCTAGCGCTGGTTTTGAAGACATAAATTCCTTCAGTTTCTGTTTGTCATGGAAGCTTCTTATTTCTCCATTTAATTTGATAGAAAGTTTTTCTGGGTAGGAAATTTTTGGCTGGAAGTTGTTTTCTTTCAGAGTTTGGAATATGTTACTCCAAGCCCTTCTGGCTCTCATGACTTGGTTTGGGAAGTCTGGAGTGATTCTAATTGGTTTGCCTCTGAATGTCACTTGGCCCTTTGTTTTTGTTGCCTTTAAGATTCTCTGCTTGGCTTCCACATTGGTCATTTTGACAATTATGTGGCGTGGGGATCCTCTTCTCCGATCCTGTCTAAAGGGAGTTCTATAAGTTTCCTGGACCTGTGTATCAACCTCTTGCTCTATGTTTGGAAAATTTTCTGCTATTACTTCCTTGAAGAGATTGTTGATCCCTTTGGTTTCACTTTCTTTTCCCACATCTATTCCAATTATTCTTAGGTTAGCTCTTTTAAAATGGGCCCATATTTCTTCAATATCAGATTCCTGCTGTCAGATATTTTTTCCTAGATTAGAAACTATGCGTTCATTTTTGGAATGATCATCTTCTAAGAGCGAGATTCTGTTCTCCATGTGGTCTAATCGGTTGTTTGTGCTTTGAATTGAGGCCTTTACTTCATTAATTGCATCCTTTATCTCTTTTTGGCTCTCTCTGAGTTCTTTTCAAAGCACCTCTATTATTTCTACAGTTATTTTCCTGATTTGATCTTCTAGAAATCTCTGATTTTCTGTTTTATCGGGTTCTGATGTTGTGGGGTTGTGGGCATTCATTGCTCCAGTATTATTCCTCTTTCCCATGATTTCGGAAGTTTGTGCCTTCTCTGGGTTCTTCCCTTGGGTCACTATGACTTCACTTAAGGTGTTCTGGATCTCGAGTCAGTAGTATCTCATACCCCACTACTCCTTTACTGGGTTGTATCACAGAGTCTCCGACCCAGAGAGTTGATAGAGGTTGCTTTAGACTGTGGGGGGTGCCAGGTTGCACGTTCTCCTATGGTGTGATATCTCTGCCACCGCCCCTCCCCCACTGGGTCAAGTCCCAGGGAGTACAGTACTGGGATTTCTCCTCTGTTGCCCGCAATTTGACTCACTGTTTTTGTGTACGCAGATGTAGCTGTACTGGATTCGGTGAATTCCCTGCTGCTGCCGCCGGTGGCAATATGGCGCCGCTGCTATGCCCTCGGCCGTGAGGCTGGCGTACTTTTCTTGATTTTGATTTCCACTCTGAATCCCTGCAGCTTGTGCTGAGCTCAGCCACTGGGAGCTTTAGATTTTACCTGCGGCGAGAAATCCTGCCTGGCTGTTCCGCAGTGGCTCACCTCGGTTTGCTGTAGCCGTCAGGTGAATTTGCCGCTGCCGCCGGCAGTATGGCGCTGTTGCGGCGTCCTCGGGCGTGAGGCTGGTATGTCTCCTCTGTGGCTCTGAGCTCTGTTCTCAGTCTGCTTTCTCTCTGTAGCCTGGTGATTTTTTTGTTTCTCTGGTGATGGTGTTTTCTGGCTATGAAAGGCGCTGATTTTGTGGTAATGGAGATTGGTTGTTAGCGGGGCTCTTAAGCCCCGCTTTTTTTGGTCGCCATCTTCCCGGAAGTCCAATGTATCTGTTTCTATGTCAGTACCACACTCTTTACTCATGACAGCTTTGTAATATAATTGAAATCAGGAAGTATATTGCTTCAAGCTTTTTATTTTTCTCAAGATTACTTTGGCCATTCAGGTCCTTTGAAGTTTTGTGTAGATATTAAGATTTCTTATGAAGCTGGGCATGGTGGTGCACACTTGTAATCCCAGAATTTGGGAGGCTGAGACAGGAGGATCATGGTTCGCAGACAGCCTCAGCTAATTAGTGAGGCCCTTTGCAACTCAGTGAGACCCTGTTTCAAAATAAAAAGTAAAAAATAGAGTTGGGGGGTGTAGCTCAGAGGTAGCATGCCTCTGAGTCCCGTCCCCAGTACCACAAGAAAAAGAGATTTTTATGTTTCTTTTTTAAAAAAATTATTTTTTTTCTTTTTATTAGTCCATGTCATCATACATCTTAATGGAGTACAAGATGTACTCCATACATGCACACATCACTCAATCAGCACTTACCCAATTTCTACCCCATTTCTTTCTCCCTCCTTCCTTCTCATGTTTGGCCTATGATTGACTTTGATATGTTTGTGAATGTACTTCATGTACATTAGGGGATTTCCCTCTTCTCCCCTCTGATCTCCCTCAGTTAGTTATATTTTCTCATCTATAGTTTCTCCTTCTGCTAGAGTTCCTCCTATGACCCATTTTCTCCCTAGCTTCCACATATTAGGGAGAGCCTCTGATTTCTTATTTTTTGTGACTGACTTATCTCACTTAGCATAATGTTCTCTGGTTTCATCCATTGCCCTGTAAATGATGTAATTGTGTTCTTCTTTATGGCTGAGTAAAATTCCATTGTGTACATATCCTGTAGTTTTGTAATCCATTCTTCTATCAATGGACATCTTAGCTGGTTCCATAGTTTGGCAATTGTGAATTGTGCAGCTACAAACATAGATCTGCATGCATCAGTTTGGTACTTTGGTTTGGAAAGGGGCTTATACCCTACAGGGTAATTTTTATAGTATGGAGTTCATGTTTGTTTTGCTTAGTGTAGTCATTTCAATGCCTGGTACAATGTCTTGTAGGCCATTAATTAAAACTATTTTGAATGAATGGATTGATGGGTAGATGGCAGGCTGCCCCAGGCTTGCCTCTACTGTGTAGGTAAAAGACTGTTCTTATAGCTCCCATTTAAGATGGAGCTAGATTTTAATGGACTGCAAAATTCATTAGAAGAGCAAAAGAAACAGACTCATTTAGGAAAGATTCAAGATGGTTTTATAAACACTTGGTATAATTCAACAACTATGACGAAAGTAAAAGCCCTGAAGTTTTGCTATCATGTGCAAGGAATTCTTTAATTAACCCTTGATATGATGAGTATATTGTATGAATTTTGGTTTAAAAGGATTTCTCCATTCACTGATTTTTTAAAAAAATTTTTAATTGGTGCACTGTATTCATACATCATAATGGGATAAAAATAATACTTTTGTAGCATACATGCACACATCGCCCAGTTAGCTCCTACCCAATCCCCACCCCGTTCCCTCCCCATCCCTCCTTCCCATGCTTGGCTTAGTGGTTGACATCTAGTATTATAGCAATTTATCCAATATTAACATTGATAATCTCACATAACAGTTTCATTTGTCTGATACCAAGTTTTTGATGACTTAAAGATAACATTTCAATATTTCTTTTTGCTTTCTTTCTTACCAGAGAATATTTCTTTCTTTTTCTTTTTTAAGGTGAAACTATCATTTATTTATTTATTTATTTATTTATTTATTTATTTTTCACAAAAAATCTATCCTAATATGGAATATGGACTCTAGATACTCAAAACGATCTCGAAAAAGAACAAAGCTAGAAGATGTATATTTTCTGATTTCAAACCATATAAAGCTACAATAATTGATACAGTGTAGTACTGTTCTAAAGGAAGATATATAAACCATTGAAGTAAAATAAAAGCCTAGAGATAAATTCTTCCATATATTGTCAAGTTATTTTTGACAAGGTTTCCACAAACATTTGGTAGAGGAAATAATTGTCTTTTAACCTAATATTGTTGAAAAATAATAATTACATGAAAAAGAATAAAATCGGACCAATACCTAACACCATATACAATATTAACTCAAAATAGATAAAAGACCTAAATATAAATCTTAAGACTATAAACTTTAGAAGAAAATCTGGGTCATAAAACCTCACAACATTGAAATTGGCAGTGATTTCTTAGATATGATTTCAATGGCACAGGCAACAGAAGAGTATACAAACTCCCTAAAAAATAGAAAAAAATATTGTATATCCAAAGACAATGTAAACAGAGTTAAAAGTTACTGATAGAATGGGATAAAATATTTCCAAATGCTATATCTGAAGGTATATTAATATTCCAACTAGAAATCCTAAAAATTAACAACAATAAAGGCAAACAATACCATTTAGAGATAGATAAAAGACTAACATAAATAATGAATCTCCACAGATAACCAATCTTAGTTGACTGTTTGATGGAAAATCTTGTTTCTCTGGTTCTGGTGTGTGTTACCTATTTCTTCTTTGTAGTTAATCTCTTTGAGTATTTTCTCTAGTGCTGTTTTTTAAGACATAAATTCCTTCAGTTTCTGTTTGTCATGGAAGCTTCTTATTTCTCCATCTAATTTGATAGAAAGTTTTTCTGGGTAGGAAATTTTTGGCTGGAAGTTGTTTTCTTTCAGAGTTTGGAATATGTTACTCCAAGCCCTTCTGGCTCTCATGACTTGGTTTGGGAAGTCTGGAGTGATTCTAATTGGTTTGCCTCTGAATGTCACTTGGCCCTTTGTTGTTGTTGCCTTTAAGATTCTCTGCTTGGCTTCCACATTGGTCATTTTGACAATTATGTGGCATGGGGATCCTCTTCTCTGATTCTCTCTAAAGGGAGTTCTATAAGTTTCCTGGACCTGTGTATTGACCTCTTGCTCTATGTTTGGAAAATTTTTCTCCTATTATTTCTTTGAAGATATTACTTATCCCTTTGGTTTCACCTTCTTTCCCCTCCTCTATTCCAATTATTCTTAGATTAGCTCTCTTAAAATGGGCCCATATTTCTTCAATGTCAGATTCCTGTTGTCAGATTTTTTTTTCTAAATTAGAAACTATGCGTTCATTTTTTGAATGATCTTCTTCTAAGATCAAGATTCTATTCTCCATGTGGTCTAGTCGGTTGTTTGTACTTTGAATTGAGGCCTTTACTTCATTAATTGAATCCTTTATCTCTTTTTGGCTCTTTCTGAATTTTTTTGAAACAGCTCTATTCTTTCTACAGTTATTTTCCTGATTTATCTAGAAATCTCTGAATTTCTGTTTTATCAGGTTCTGATATTGTGGGGTTGTGGGCATTCATTACTCCATTGTTATTCCTCTTTCCCATGATTTCGGAAGTTTGTGCTTTCTCTGGGTTCTTCCCTTGGGTCACTACGACTTCACTTAAGGTGTTCTGGATCTCGAGTCTGTGGTATCTCAGTCCCCACTACTCCTGTACTGGGTTGCATCGCAGAGTCTCAGACCCTGGGAGTCATTCAAGGCTGCTTTAGACCATGGGGGGTGCCAGCTTGCGCGTTCTCCTATGGTGTGATGTCTCTGCCACCGCCCCTCCCCCACTGGGTCAAGTCCCTGGTAGTACAGTACTAGGATTTCTCCTCCAGGGCCCGCAATTTGACTCACTGTTGTTGAGTGTGCAGATGGAGCTGTAGTGGACTTGGTGAATTCGCTGCTTCTGCCGCCGGTGGCAATATAGCACTGCTGCCACGCCCTCGGCTGTGAGGCTGGCATATTTCTTCTTTGTTTGAACTCTGCTCTGAGTCCCTGCAGGGTGTGCTGAGCCCAGCCCCTGGGAGCTTTAGTCACTCCCTGCGCCGAGAAATATGCCGAATCCCGCCCGGCTGATCTGCAGCGGCTCACCTCGGCTCGCTGTCTGCCGCTCCTCTCTGGAGTCTGGTGGGCTGTTGAGTGCGTTGGTCTGGAGCCATCCGGTGAGCTCGCCGCTGCCGCCGGGAGTAAGGCGCTTCTGCTGCGTCCTCGGGTGTGAGGCCGGTGTATCTCCTCTGTGGCTCTGGGCTCCGTTCTGAGTTCCACTCCTCTCTGGGGCTGGTGCTGCAAGAGAAGATGGTGCTCGTGCTGTGGCTCTGGCTGCAGCACTCGGTCTGGTTTCTTTCTGGTGCCTCGTTTTTCCAGCCCTTTTTTTAACTCTGTCCCTTGTAATTACATTTTTTGTTTCTCTGTTGATGGTGTTTTCTGGCTATGAAAGGCACTGATTTTGTAGTAATAGAGATTGGTTGTTAGCGGGGCTCGTAAGCCCTGCTTTCCACCGTCGCCATCTTCCCGGAAGTCTGATTTTTTTTTTATATTACAGACAGGTGAGACCTGGGCTTATATCACCAGTGAGGACAGGCAGGCAGGCAGGGAGGGAGGTAGGACATGCTGCTGTTCTTGCTGCAATCACTGAAATAGCATGCTTTCAGTCTGGAGTTTTCTCTCTAGATTCTTTTAAATGGCTGTAAAAACTGTCTCTCACATGTGGGTAGACTCCTCTTCCTTACTGTCTTTCTTGCTTTGTAGTAATGGGGAAAACAATTGAACAATAAGAAAGTAACATATAAAATAAAGTTGTTCTTACCTGTAGATGAAGAAGTACGTTTATTTTGTGGAGTGTTATGAGAAGAAGAGTCATAGAAATTGGTAATAGTTGTGTGTATTGGGGAGTCAGCATTTCTTAGGTGTCAGAAGAACTTGGGAGATACTAAATGATTCATGAGATGTTCATCAGAAAGATGGTACAGTAGGTATGGAGTTGGGCCCGAGAAGGTGTGGAAGGATTGAATGAAAGGAAGGGTGGCTTGGAAGGGACAGAGGGAATTGCTGGGGGACAGAAGCACTTTTCTTAAGAAGCATTAATCTTTAGTGATGAAGGAATTTGAAAAGACCTGAATTATAAATTATATCAAACAAACAAGTATATTTTTGAACACCAGTGATGAGATGTGGGGTCCTGTGATATTCTGCATTTCACCTTAAGTTCCTAGTTCTCTTTTCCTGAATGTGTATGGATGAGAACAGAAGAGTTAAACTAGGTCTCTGCACACTTGGCCATTTTTTTTTTTTTTTTTTAACGAGGGTAACAGATTGTCAAAGACTGAGTCAGTCTTGTAAAACAATACACTTGTGGGTTCTCCTCCATTATTATTTTTATTCTTAAAAACTAAAATAAGTACACTAGCTATAACACTCCCTATAGTGCTTAATAATATGGCAATTACTGAAATGGTTTCTTTCCTATTATGCAGTCAAAAAGCAGTGAGATCATGAGGTAGGCAGCAAAAGAAAACAATATTTAATTTGTTCTAGAAAGATGCCGTGGGAATAAAAATATCCTCCTTTCCCCTGAGGTTTCAATGCATAGACACAACCAAGAAGTGCAGGAGTGAGGCTGCACACCAAACAAGCCCACACTTCACAGGCTAATTAAATAATTTTAATCTAATGAATATAAGCAACAAAATAAATTGGCATAGCAGTGAGTCAGGAGTGGTTTGAATTCAAGTTACTGCAGAGCCGGCGCTCCCGTGTGCTGCCTGAACAAGTTGAGCCTTTCCGCTTATTTTCAAGTGACACCTGGGCTTGCACTTGAGCCTCCTTGAGTTGTCCTGAGAAGGCGTCTTTATCTGGCAGTCTCCCAGAGCAGACTGGACCTCCTCGCTCCTTCACCTTTCACCTGGTGAAAGTTGGGTTTCAGCAACCTGAGAGTGTTGGGGAACACAGCCCGGGTTAAGTGCATTCCCCAGGGCGGGGGCGGGTTTCCCCTGCTGACCTGGAGTTTGGTGGTAACAGGTTATTTAAAACAGTGAATCCCAGGTTCCTTGATCTTCATCGTGGGAGGCAGGAAAAGCTCCTAGTTTTATTGTGTGTTGCTTTAATAAGAGAGCAAAGATGAGTTTTCTCTCTCAAGAGGGCAAGAGATTTTTGAGAAACAATTTTGTTTCTTTATCATAGTGTTTGACTTTTCCCTTTAAAGGTACCTCGATTTATTTTGGCAGTGCTAGAGCTTGAACCCAGGGCCTCATGCATGCTTGGCAAATGATCTTCCAACTGAGCTACATCCCCACACCCCCAAACTCCCGCCTTTGGCTCTTGACGAAGCTATTGGAAAAGAAGAGGAAAAAGAAAACTGACAGTTGACAATAAGGACACGTTAGTACATTATACAATGGAAAAAAATGATTTTGAAAATTTTCTGGGATTTATTATCTGACAGCTAAGTTTTCCCACTCAGTTCACACAGTTCTATGTTGTTTTGGTACCACACCAAAACTGTAACAGGGGCCCTCCGTTAGGCATGAAACTAAACCGTTTGAGATGGAGCCTGGAGTTCTTGTTCTTAGCTATTTTTAGAAAAGAATAGCCAGAACTATTTGCTGTAAGCTTAAGCAATTTTTATTATTAAAAAGGCAGATAGAAGGGACAGAACAAAGCACTGCATTAGAGAGATAAAATGCAGTGGAGTGCCTTGAAGGTAAGACACTGAAGTTTTTGAATACCAAACTGTTTTTATAAAGATTATTATCTCTCATCTTTGCTTAACCAGTAGTCTTCCTGACTCAACTAGGTCCGCCCATTCTTCTGGGCAAGTCTTTTGATGTGACTATGAGGATTTACTATACTATCTTACATCCTGCATAACCAAAAGCTTTCTTCCTGCAAATGTGGGCCCACCCTGGTCTCCTGCAACACCAAAATGTGTTACTTGGTTATCAGAGTCTGGGATCTCATGGTACCTGCGCTCTTTGAAGGCCTATATCATCTTCCCGGTCCTTGGGGGAGTTTTAGCCTATCTGCTAGGAGTTATTTATTATGTAAGACTTGTTTTTAAAATATGAAGACCCTGGGCTACAACTCTTTTGTGTTCTTGCTAATGATTTTTGGTGCTGGGAACTCTGCAGGGTTCTTTCCCTGCCTAAGTGCCTGGACCACACCCAAGCTCTGACTTTTTATATTTTGGAAATCAATACCAAAGCTATTTTCAAACACATTTTGAAGCCATTTCTCAATACTGGCACATATGTGATCATGGGCAAACTCAATTTCCTGGTCTGTAAACCAGGAACAATAATGCAGATTCACCGAAACACTTAGGACAAGTCAGGCGGAGTTGCTCCTAGGTCAGCTGAGAGCTACCTGCTCTATTTCTAGATGCCACTGTGGCAGGGGATTCCCATCTTGTCCTGTAGGTAGGAAAGTCCCTTCTTACTATGAAGGTTACAGGATGTGGGAAGACTTCTCACTTTTGTGGCAGTGAGAGTTAGGGAAATCCCTTTGGACCCCTTTAGTACTGATGGAAAATTGGGGAAAGAAAACATGGGGAAAGATATTTCTGGGCAAAGTGGTTCTGAGGTCATTTGGGCTGGGGACAGGCTCTGTCTTGCCATCATGTTTGTGCTTTGGGAGGTGGGAGTGTTGGTCTATTTCTAGTGGGTGTTTCATTCCAGGCTGACCTCTACCCTTCCTGTGTGATTCCCCCATAAATCCTTTTAAGTCAGTAATACCAATACAGTGCTGACTTCTTGCTCCTGTACCTTTCCTATTATTCACTGTGACTCTTATAATTTATTCTTGCAGGATAGGCCAATAATGTGGAAAACAATTTCCATATTATTTCCACTTCTATTTCCAGAGAAGGAGACTTGAGAAACTGCTTCCAGCTTCACACCCCACACAGGTCCTCACTTGTTGGAGCCTGCAGCCGAGGCACAGGAGTGAGCACAGGGTGAGGTGTGGTGGAGGGGAAGCCCTGGGACTCCCAGAAGATGCAGAGGTGACAGTGGATTTAAAATGGTGGTGGTTAGAAGATATTCTAGGTGAGATGTGCAGATTTTTGAAGCCATTGACATTTGTTTCATAACTGACACTGATAAACTCTTGAAGGGAGAAAATAGTGAGCAGTTGTTCTCAACCACAGCTGTGTATGAAAACATTTTAGGGGAATCTTTAAAAATATGCTATCTTGTATCCATAGATTCTGATCTAAAATTTAATATTATCAATTAGCGAGTAAAGCAGTCTGGGTACCAGGATTTTTTTTTTTTTGTACTTTTTTGATGGAAAGCACATAACTTTCATTAATAGTTGCATGAGTTGGGGTTTCCAGCAAACAGACTCAGGGGCTTGTTTATGCTGCAAAGAAATAAGAAGGGTTGGGCTTTGTAGCTAGTGTATGGGGGGGCCATTCTTTGGACTGCAGAATGGAGTTACGACAGCCAGGTGCCATTCAATCAAAACACTGAAAAGGGTTATTTTCCCTTAAAACAGAAGACTCCCAAAACCCAGTTATAAAAGGGGTTCTGCTTACAAAAGGCAGCATAAAAGTATCCTGTGTGTTACTGAGAAAACTTTGAAATCATTCTAGAAAAGCTGGTTAGGCCAGGTGCAGTGGAACATGCTTGAAATTCCAACAACTTGCAAGGCTGAGGCAGGAAGATTCCAAGTTCAAGGACAGCTTGGGACTCTGCTAAAAATAAAATGATGGCTGGGGGTATAGGTGAATGGAGAGACCACTGGCCCAGAATGTGCCTGAGCTTGATCCTCAGCATGGCCAGAGAAAAGAAAAGAAAGGAAAAGAAAAGAAAAGAAAAGAGAAGAAAAGAGCCAGCATTGATTCTGATGTAGAATAGAAGAAATAAGTAGGTAGAAAGGAGACAGACAGGAAGGAAAAGTAAAATATAACTTTAATATAAGAACCTGGAGCTAAGCGCTTCGACCTCTAATCCACAAACCAGTTCTCTGACTCTCCCCAAATTCCTGGAGTTAACAATATTTTCGAGAAAACCTAGAATTTAGGATATTCCAGCTTATCTGTCAGTCAGCTAATGAGGACCCCATTCAGCCTGAAGACCCGAAGGCTGACCAGACCACCAGACCATCAGGAAGTGCCTTGGGACTACTGGACTGAGCTCATCCACCCTAAGGCTGACCAGATCACCTGCCCACCATAAACTGCCTCAGGACTACTGGACTGAGCTCATCCTCGCAAATCTTCTCTAGCCCACCCCTCACTAGGACTAGGGACTAGCCCTAGTCCCCTATAAGAAGAGAACTCTGAACTCCCCCAAATACCTTCCTCATCTTGAGGTGGCCCACATTCTCTCTTGAATGTGTTTTTCCTTCCCTTTCCCAAATAAACCTCTGTTCATGTCTCTGACTAGTCTGTGCTGAAATTCTTTTCGGTCACATTAGCCAAGGACCCTGAAGATCCTGAGATCCTGAGTTAAGGACTCACCCCTACATCTTCAGGACTTTTGTTAAAGGGTGTCCAGGATGTTAAAGTTTCTTTTGGTGATATTAATGTGTGACCAAGTTTGAGAATCACTGCTGTGTTCTTATCTCTGATCCCCTCACTTTTTTCTTTTTTCATTTTCCTGCTGAGTGGCCCATAAATTTGCCTGGGGAGATTTGAAAACCCAGATGCCCATGAGATACCTGGGCCAAACAGGATTTTCTGGGGGTGGAACTTGGTCATCTGCAAATTAAAGGCCAGGTGAATCCATTGTGCAGCCAAGAGAAGAACCTGGTGCTATGTGGGCAGTAGGTCAGGACTGAGCAGAGAGAGGCAGGGTTAGCATAAAAACTAAAAGGTACATTATGCTAAGTGAGATTAGTCAGAAAAAATAAGAAATCAGATGCTTTCCCTAATATGTGAGAGTTAGGGAGAAACAGGTCATAGGAGGAACTCTAGATGAAAAAGGAAATCCTATAGAGAAGCAAACAAGGCAACCTAAAGGAGGAGAAGGAGGGGGGAAGAGGAAAATCTCTAAAACACACAATGTACTTAAACATATTGAAGTCAACCACTGAGCCGAGCAAGGGAAGGAGGGACTGGGAGGGAATTGGGAAAAAACAAAACAAAACAAAACAAAACAAAAACTAAAAGGTCCTTAGGCATTTAGTATCAATGGTACCTTTTATATACTGTGATGAAAAACAAGGTCAGTGTGCCATTCCTGATTTTTTAAAAAGAGGAGTCTTCCAGCTTTTCCCTAATGATACTGTGCTAGGGAAGCTTCCTTTTAGTCTTCTTTTACTAGAAACTTGTATTATGTTAAATTTTGTCAGATCCTCTTTTTTTGCATTTATTAAGATGGTCATATAATTTTCTCTTTTAATCTGTTAATGTGTTGAGTTACTTTACGGATTTTTTTCTAATCCCACATTCCTGAGATAAAAGCACCTCCATCTTGGCATAATATTTTTTACCTGTACTGTTCCAACTGATTTTGCTAGCATTTCAACCAAGACTTATGCATCTTTCTTCATGAATAATAAAGGCCTAGTGTCAGGATTATGGTGCTTGTATCAAATGACTTAAGGAACTTATTTTATTTTTCTCTCTCGCTTTCCTGCAAGAAATTGTATAAGACAGATGATTGTTTTCTTGAAAGATTGGGATAATTTTTGTGTAAAGCCATTTGAGTTTGGTGTTTTCATTGTGAGAATGTTTTAAAATATTGCTTCAATTCCTTTAATAGTTATAACACTACTCAGGCCTAGTATTTTTGCTGAAAACAATCTCAGGAGGCTGTATTTAGTTGTATTTTTCTATCTCCCCATCTCTCTTTACTTCTGTGCTCATTTCTAATGTTTTCCAGCCAAATTTCTTGCTGTATCTATTTTTTTTTCTATTATATTTACTCTCAACATACTAGAAAAGTTTTTTTTTTTTTCTTCTTTTTCTCTGTGCTGAAGCTGCTTTGACAAGGTTGCTAATGGATTTTCATGACACCACTCAAAAGGATTATTTTTAGGGTTTTTTATGTTTATGTTTTATTTTGAGAATGTTTGCCAGTCTCTCTTTCCTGAAACTTCCTACTGTTTAGTTTACCTCTTGGATTGAATTAGAAAAAAATATCATTTCTACTCTGCTTTCTTTCCAGTGATTTGAATTTTGACATTAGCAAGTTTTCCTTTTATTCCCATTCTGTGTAATTTCTTTAGATAATCGCCTCTACTTTTATGATTTAAATTTCACCCAGGGGTAGTGTGGGTTTTGTGAGGCTGAAGCTTATAAATTTGGAGTCTTTTTTTTTTTTTTTTTGTGGTACTGGGGTTCCTGGAAACCCTTCTACCTCCGAGAGCTACATTCCCAGACCTTTTTTTTTTTTTTTTTTAATACTTCTTAAATTTGGAAACAGGGTCTCTTAAGCCATCGTGGCTGGCTTCGAACCTTCCTGATCCTCCTGTCTTCGCCGCCCAGGCACGGGGATTACAACTGTGAGCCACCGCGTGGAGTCTTTTTTTAAAGAAAGGAATATAAAAAATAGGTACCCCTTGGAAGTAAGGGGTTCAAAAGTTAAGGTTCATTAAAATGACAGTAAATGTTGGGGAATGAAATTGACCAAATTATGTTATGTGCATGTACAAATCCTGAAAATTAATCCCATTATTGTGCATAAGTATAATGCACCAAATTTTTTAAAAATTTAAAAATTTACAGTAAATGTGCCACTTTTCTCAAATTGGTATATCTTTTCTGATCTTTTTCTCAAATTTAAGATTATAAATTAAGCTACTAGTTTAATTTACCTGGCCCACAGTGGGACCAGAGTATGGAGGTTTAAAACTTGCCCACACAGTCATTTGACATGCCTTCTTTTGAGAACCTGAGCTTATGATTCTCTTTTTGAGTATGTGTTTATGACTGCTGGAACAGGAAAATACAGTGCAATCAGTAAGGTGCAAAGTTCAGGTTTCAAAAAGCTGTCAGCTTTGACTTCTTAGGTTTTAGAACCTTTGCTTTTGAATCCCAGATGTTCTTTTGTGAAAAAGTCAAGCAGCCACATGAAGAGCCCAAGTGTGAGTGCTGTAGCCTACACCAGCAGAGGAGGCCCCAGCAGGCAGCCAGCACCAGTTAAGTGAGTAAAGCACCGGAAGTGCAGCCTCTGGCTTCTGGCTTCTAGCCCAGTTGTCCTAGTTGACAGCATGTTGAGCAAAGATACAGCTCTCCACCCAGCGCTGCCCAAGTTGCAGATTGGTGAGATAAATGTGATTGCCATTTTAAAAACTTGAGCGTTGGGGGAATTTGTTACACTGTACTAGACACCAAAGCCCACAAGCACAATCAACATATTTCTTCTCCCAGGCCAGGTCATAGTTCATGATGGTGCTGGTGGCATAGCCACCATACAGTGAGTGTTAATTATAAATTTTCCTATTCCCTCGTGTTGGAGAAATTGCTGCTATGTAGTTTCAGACTTTCCCTTTGCAGTATTTCTCCCTCTTTTCTATCCCTTTGCTGTAGTGTCTATCTCCATGTTCTAGAAATGACCCTAATGTATTTTCCATATTCATCTCTGTCTTGCTCAAAAGTGGTTCCCTACAGTGCTGCAAAAATGTGTAAAAAATAAACTCAATGTTACTTCTCTATTTAAATGTATTTGTAAAACAAATCTAAAATTATTAAAAATACAATACAACATATACATTTCTCAACTGAAGAAAGGTCTGAGTTTGTAGATTTGAAAATTGTAACACTAGCACACAAGTACTTTCTTAAGTATTTTTTTTTTTACAGGAACTCTGATCTCTTTCTTGACCTCATCTTGCCCCAATAAAAACTACAAGAATAACAACATCTTATCTACAATAGATTATAAAGCAAGATGGTTTGTTTTTCCAAGTGTGGTAAAAAAATTAAAACAGTAGAACAATTTTTATAGGGTTTGAAGGGGTAGAGTTAGCCAAAATTTTAATAGCTAGCCAAGTTGTTACTGTGAGAGAAATAGAAACGCAAGAGCCAAAAAAGAATGTCACTTGCATATACATCCTAGAAATAAAGAGATTCTGGGCATTATTGGTATTCTATCTTGTTCTATTTACAATAAAACTTTCTATGTCCACTTATGTCATGAGATTGCATATTACTGTAGTAGCTACTATTCCATTGCAATGATAAATGTAGTGGTATTAGTTAATACTTTCCAAACATCAAATAGTTCAACATTTTAAGATAAATTCACTTCTGAAAGCCAGTCTGAGGGAACTAACTCCCATTTTAAAATCTTATTTCAATGAGAAATTCATTTTCAGCTTCTGTGCATCTAATTTAACAAACTATTTTTGTAGCATAATGTTGAAATGCCTGAAGTAATCTGTCTTTTTATTATACAAATGATAGCTTGTATTTGAATGTCTGATAGCCAAAATTCATATTCTTGATATTTAAAAGATATATTTATGACAAACCTGTACAATATTATTTTGAAAAAAACCACAAAATCTGCAATAACAACAAAAAATTTGTTCTTAGTATTCTTTGCTATTTCTCTGGGCCAGAAAAAAATTTGGTGACTATATTCTGAGACTATTTCAAAGTGTGACTGTTGTGGTATATGGGGGGCAAAGAAAATACAATCTGACAGCAGGGAACAGGCTTTTTTTTTTAGAAATAAAACCTGGAAGGAAGCATCTGACTGGGGAGAGAGCCCACAAGAGTCAGGAGCCTTCCTCCATACAGGCTGGGGGCTTTTTATGGGGCAAAAAAGTGGGGGTGGGTACTGGAGTAGCCCTGTATGCCACTGGCTGGTGTGCTAGTGCCCAGGTCGTTTTGGGAAGGGCAATGGTCAGGGTGAGTTTTTCTTTCTTTGTTTCTTTGTTCTCAATTCTCCTCTGGCATGACCTCATGGCCAGACCTCAGTGCCCACAGTGACATACAAGAATTGGCTTCAACTTAACTTCAGTCAGCACTTCTTCTTATTTTTCAGGTTGCCTTGTGTCTGTTTTGTAGAAAATAAAGGTCCTAAATCAATAGGAGGAAGATGTAGAGCAAAATAACAACAAAATATATATGTATTTATTACTATGTAATCCTGGTTCTTTTATTGGTGCATTGTAATTGTGCATGATAGTGAGATTCACAGAGATGTATTCAAATATGTGCATACATTATTTGGTCTGTTAGAAAGAAATAATATTAATATGTCAACATTTAATGAAGAATTTAATTTAGAATGGAGAAAAATAGGTGTGCAATAGTGACTTTTCTAGAATCACATTTTGATTCCAGGAACCTCAGTGCACGAAACAAACTGCAGTGCTGTAGCCATTCTATTTAAGGGGGCTTTAGGCCACTTCAGGTTTGTTTTGAGGCTAGTACCATAGATGTCATTATGTTGAAGTGTGTGTATGTATTCCTGGGTGACACAATTCTAACCTAAATTCCACATCCAAATGGTTATTTTAATCCAGAAGTAATTTAATGAATTGCAAGTTCAATAGGCAAAAGCAAATAAAGGTAAAATGCTTTCTACATTTTATTTATTTATTTATTTATTTATTTATTTATTTATTTATTTTTGTTATAAAAATGTCTTCAGCTGGGTGTTGTGGTGTATGCCTATAATCCCAGTTCTTGGGAAGCTGAGGCAGGAGGATCACATTTTCAGAGCCATCCTCAGCAACCTAGCAAGGCCCTCCATAACTTAGTGAGACTCTGTTTAAAATAAAAAAAATAAACCAGGCATGATGGGTACATCTGTAATCCCAGAACCTGGGAGGCTGAAATAGGAGGATCACAGGTTGCAGCCAGCCTCAGCAATTTAGGGAGGCCGGCTACAATTTACAGTGAAACACTGTTTCCAAATAAAAAATAAAATAGGGCTGGAGGTTTAGCTCAGAGGTAGAATGCCCATGGGTTCAATCCCTAGCACTCTCCACACTAACTAACTAACTAACCAACTAACTAACTAGGGCTGACAGTGTAGGTCAGAAGTAGAATTCTCCTGGATTCAAACCCTAATACCTTCCCCTACATATAAATTCTCTTTATAAAATGGGTGTGGTGGTGCATACCTGTGATCCCAGTACTTGGGAGGCTGAGACAGGAGGATCACAAGTTCTAGGTAAGTTCTTGGCAACTTAAGCTTAGTGAGATGCTTTTAATGTAGAAAAAAAAAAAAAGGAAGAAAATATTAAAAGGGCTGGGGTTGTAGCTTACTGGTATAGTACTCCTGGGTTCAATTCCCAGTAAACACACACACACACACACACACACACACACACACACACACACACACACATACACATAATAAATTATTAAATATTAACATTATCTTCATAAGTTTGGGAGAAAGAGAAAAAAACAAACTGCTTCTTACTGCAGACCCTATTAAAAATCATGAGGGGTTATAAAAGACATGGCTTGTTTTTCTAAGGACTTGAATGATTAGACTTGAGAAAGTTGAGTTTATGTAGAACTTAGCATTTGCTGTTCTCCCACCAGATGAGAAATAGAAAAGGTAGAAGGAGCTCTGCCCATGGGAACTGGCCCTCCTGTTAGGGTGTTGGGGTACAGGGTCCGAGTCTTTGGCAAGCAAGTCTCCCCAGGTTAGGTACTGGTCCCATTGTCCACCCACGTTTAGTTCTTAATCATAATAATGGTGGGGATGGAGGGAGGGAGAAAATGAATATGAATGTGTGCACGTGGGGAAGTATGGAAGAATAGGCAGGACAACTCATGCAAATAAAGGAAGATGTCATTCTACCGCTGAATTTCGTTTCAACATACCCTCTGTGAAAACACAAACACTAAAGTAACCTGGGATTTCTCAGACTTGGGGTGGGCTCGTCCCCAGTTCTATGGAACCTGGAGAAAGTCCTGAAGTTCTAAGATTGTTTTTGTCACTCCACAGTTGTTTTGATACTGTGTTATGACTAAATCAGATGTGAATATGGATATGGAAGTTTCCCAGGTTTGTCAGCGGCAGCCCATCTTGTAGCTTTCAGTCTTCTCACTAATCACTACTTATTCAACTCTGTTGAGATCTTCTGCCATCTAATTACATAGTGAGGATATTAACAGTCAGGGCATTTAAAGACTGTGAAACTTACAACGTAGTTAAACCAATCTCACTCTCTTAACTTAAGCTTATGATGTACGAAAATAGTTTACTTTGTTGTTACTTATCTAAGCCTGCCATTCTTGCCAAATTTTAAGGTTAAATTAATATCATCATCTTGGTGCTTTGGCCAAGATTATATAGCCAGTGATCTGGTGGCAACTAATTTCTGCAAATATTGAACTTCTTCAATCCTAAAAATTTAAGTAACTTATTGGGAAACTTCAAAAGCCCTCTTGACTACAGCATATTTCTTAAAAATATTAACTATTACTGGGTGTGGTGGTGGAGGGGCTGGAGAATAGCTGTCTGCCCTTGTTTTCATGAGTATTAAATTTAGTTTATTGAAAAGGCTTAGAAAAAATAATATCTCTTTGAAAAGTAACATTTTCAATGTATTTTTCTTGCTGTTTTGTATAGTTATTATACTCACCATTTCAATGATCTGCATATTTTAAAATTAAGGCAAGCAATTGATAAATTGGGAAGAAAAGACAGGTCTTTTTTCTTTATGGTGTAATTTCTAGAAACTTTTCTTTCCAAAGATTATGGGTAGGTTTTCCTTTTCAGGAAGGTCTCGATCCTCACTTTTCTTGAGTATGGACTGGACTTTGTGACTCTCTTCTAAAGGATAAATAAAAGAAAATAGCAAATGGAGAGCCTTGGCAAACCCTGTGGAGTTTACAGTGGAGAGCCTTGGCAAACCCTCCCTTTATTAAAAATGAAGGCTAACGTCACCAACTAGATATCATGTGCCTTCTGGTAGGAAGCGACCAAAAGAGCACTTCCCTCTGTTATCATTCTAAAAACCCACAACCCAACCTCATCCGGAGGAAAAACGACAGACAGACCCAGCCTGGAGGGCATTCTTCAGTGCACCTGACCATTACTCAGGATGGTCAAGGCCATGAAGCCCGGAGAAGACGGAAGCTGTCACTGACCAGCCAGGCTGGGGAGACACGGAGCACAGTGCCAGACTGTGCCATGGCTCTGCTCCCAGAACACAGAGTGATGCAAGAGCTGGTGGAATCCAAACAAAGTCTAGATCTTCTTAGTAAATAGCGACCTCTCAATGTCAGTTTCCTATTTTTGACTATTTTACCATAGTATGGTAAAATGTAAAAAATTAGGAGACCACATGAGGCTATGTGAGAATTCTGTACTACCTTGCAACTTTTCTGTCAATCTACAATTATTTAATTTAACAATAAAAACAAGGGAGGATATATACTTTATTTCTTTTTTAAACCTATAAGCAAATGATAAAAGAACCTCCAGAGGTAGGCAGAGAAAAATAATCCTTTGTGAATTACTTTGTATTGGGGAACTCCAGCTGTCTTACAAATTAAGTTCTATTGTACCAAAAACTATCCAAGGGGAAAGCACTCAATTAGGAAAAAAAAATTTGAATTATTTTGTAGGTTATATAATCTATACTGGAAGTTTTTTTTATAAGATAAAGGTAAGTTTCTTTTGCATAATAAATCTCAACAATGCAATGATTGGTAGAGCTATTTCAAATTATTTTATATTTTTGTGGTGCTGAAGACTGAACCCAGGGGCAGTCTACTACTGAGCTGTATCCCTGCTCCTCCTCCCTTTTTCTTTTTTCTTTTTTTTTTAACTTAGAGACAGGATCTCTCTAAACTGCCCAGGCTGGAGTTTAGCTTATGATTCTACTGCTTCAGCCTCCCAAGTCATTGTATTTAGAGGCGTGTACCACCTAGTCCAGCTCTTTTTGAAGCTTCAGCTATTTCTTTCCTGGATTTAACAGTTAAGGCCTTGGCAATCTGTGAGGACAACAGATTAATGAATTCCTTTGTTTACAAAAAAAATGTAATATTTTTTCAGCAAACATTATTTTTTTATTTCAATGGGGGGAAAAAAGGAAGCGTAGACAATTCTCTAGCAATCCATGAAGGCTGAGGAGAGAGGTAAATTTCTTGTGTAAAGACTAAAAATATTCTTGGCCCAAATCACCATTCTTGAGATGTGATTAGGCAGGGAATGAAATTGCACAATGTTTACCTCTTAGATGTTTTTATTTCAGTCAGTCCAGCTTCAGCTCAATGTACATAACAGTTTTCATCCTTAAACATGTGTGAAACCAAACCGGGAGTTGTGCAGGGCTCTAATTGCAATATGATTTGATGTTACCGTGCAGTGAAGCCGTTCTAGTTAATTGTTTTCTTGACTGAATTTCCATCTACCCCCAAGCCCCATTCTGCCTGAAGGAACCTATAAAGCAAAAACAAACAAACAAAAATCTCTCAGAAGAGCATCTTTCATTTTCAGAAACATCTCTGCAGTGGGTAGCAGACTCATCATAATATGGGCTATAATGATGAGAGATAATTGTAATCCTTAAGTGGCTTCAGCTTATGGTTATTAGAGGAGGGAGTGAAGTGAGGATGGGTCTGTGGAAGAAAAATATAGTTTACTCTGGCTTAACTTTCTTTTGTGGTACTTCAAGCAACAGACTGAGAAAGACATTTCTTTCACTTTGTGTCTCTTGCCAGGTTCCATTCTGCTTTTGATATGTGGATTTGGATGGTCCGTGGGTACACTGTGCGATATGCAACATGATTATTAGAAGACAATTCATGGAAACCGATTATACATTTGATTAATCACTTGAAATACTGATCAATTTATATGACCTCCTGTACACTGGTATTTTTTTATACTAATCAATAGCTTAAGTGATGTATAAACAGCAGCCTTCTGTAATAAATAATTGCATTATATAATGCTAGTTAAATTTAGAAATTGGTATTTTATTGCATTTCTCACTCATAAAATGTAGTGCCAAATAGTAATTGAAATTGAGTTAGAGTCTTGTAATGCTTTGCTTCAAATCCAATTCAAGAATTGTTTCTCTCTGAAGACCTGTAGAAAAAGATCCCCTGGGTAATGATGGATGGCTGAGGTAGACCTGCATGGGGAGGTGGAAAGGGGGAGAAGACAAAAGGATCTAAACAAGATTGGAGGGGAAGGGGGAGGAGCCCAGGGAAAATAAAAAGCTTGATGTGGCAGGTTGCCTTTTTCGGATCCCAGTAAACCATTTTAATGGAAATGGGCGGTAGGCAAGGAATAGCTCAATTGGAAAAGGCTAAGAAGCAAGCCCCGAGTCCTCAGGAGAGCAAAGTGTCTCAGACAATAAGATAGGAGATTTATTATGATGAAATAAAATGTGCTGTTTCCCTCTCCCTGGTGTTCCTAAAGCCCTTAGTTTGACAGGAGGATGGAGGCTCCAGTTAGCTTTGCTTGCTCTCGGAGCATTCCCAGCTGCTTCCAGACTAACTGTCTACTGGCTGTGAATCAATTATCTCCCTGCCCCATCCCTAAGGACAGGCTGTATTTCTCCATTCCTTAGATAATTCCATCATCATCTCCAAGAAAAATGAAGGTTTCCTAAGTAGCTAGAAGCATAATGGGAAAAGAACTGTATCACATTACTTCTGTAATTAGGAGGAGTACTCTCTTTGCAATGCAGAGGGTGATAAACAGTATTCTTTTTCAGCACAAGTATCTGGAAGGGCCACACACTGAAACATATGTAGTAGCTGTATTTAGAACATTCTTTGCAACCCCAAGAGTTGTTTCTTCAAAATCATAGCACAAAATATAAATGGGAAAGCAAGACCCACTTGGAAGGGGAAAAAATCAAATGAAGCAATAAGTAAACACAGAAAGGACATCTAGAGCTGCTTCTGCAAGATGTTTGAACCCTGTGGTCTGGGGACAGTTGTTCTTTCTGTCCTGGAGCATCTGCCAGTGTCTCTTAAACCAACCCGAGTGATGAGAGAACTCCAATATTAGCTCAAAACCACAGTGCCTAGCTGTGTCTGCAACCTGCCTCTCCAGCCTGCAATAAATTCTTATTTTATTATCTTAATTAAGATATATTTCCTCTTCAAGTTCAGCTCAGGTTCCCCTGCTTTAATACAGATCACCCACCATGATTTGTACCTTCTTTGCATTTAATTCTTAATGCCAAATATTTTTATTATAAAGATGCTTAATTTTTTTTTTTTTGTGGTACTAGAGATTGGACCCAGAGGCATTCTAGCTCTGAACTATACTGCCAGCCCTATTTTTTATTCTTTATTTTGAAAGAGGGTCTTACTAGGTTCTGAGGGCCTCACTAAGTAGCTAAGGCTGTCCTCAAACTGTGATCCTCCGGTCTCAGACTCCCATATAGTGGGATTACAATTGTGCACCACCATGCCCAGCTAAGATGCTTATTTTTTAGTTTCCACTGAAGAGTAAGTTCTTTGGGGAAAACAGTCATGTTTTGTTTTGCTTTATGGTGTCACTAACAAGCCTATCATAGTGATAAACACGTGAATGATATCTACTAAATACCTCTTGGTTGGGTGATTAATTCAGAAACATGAAGGTCTTCTGCAGATATTGCCAGTGCAGCATAGGCATCTTCTTATGGCAGGTGTGATCATTTAGGAAAAGTGCTAAATGATCATGTGTCATTAAGCTTCAGATCTCTACCTAGGCACAGAGTAAAATGCTTATTAGTGTGCTTCTCAGGATCTAAGCAGGTGAACCATACAGGCAGATTTTAGAGTGGATTTGCTTTCTTATGCTTGAGCTGCTTTCAGATGACTCTTGTTCATTCCCGGGTTTCTTTCCTTGTTTGACTGCTTGGAACAGAGACTTTGCCAGGTCTATGTTACTGCAGCGACCTGGCTTTGATAGGTCTCTTTTACTGAATCAGTACCTAACTTAATGACTTGTAGACATGGAATAATACTTGGCATCTAAAAGCATACACATGGCTACACATTATAAGCTACTGAGAAAAACCAACACAAATACATAGCCCAATCTTGCAGGTAGATGATCATGACTTCTAGGGCAGAAAGATGCACTGGAGAAGGGCTGGGACCTGTGGACAAAAGCCCAAGGTTCATCTTTACTCCATCATTAGTGAACACCCAGCACTCCACAGTTCTCTCATGGCAAGGTTTCGGGTCTCGGTGCCCTCTGAAGTGGGCACTGCTGTTTTTCTCTTTGTTAGGAGGAATTCATCTTTTCCCCTTTTGGATCTTAGTGTGGTTTTGCTAGTTGTTTTATTGATATTTTCTTAATTGGTAGGCTTCCTACTGGCACTGCCTTGTTGACTGGATTTAGGTTTTTCTCTGATTGGGGTTCAGGGTCCTGAGTCTCTTCCAATCCATAAAAGACAACTTATTGTCTGAGTATTATTCAGTCATTCATTTGGCAAGAGATTAGAAACAATGTAATAATAAAAGAAAGGATAAAAAAAGCTGTAGGAATCAAGACTGAATCAGAATAGGGTAGGGAACAAAGAAAGGAATGAGCATAGTATATCAAAAGGCATACTGCAGGCTTATGGTATCATAGAGTTTCTAGATGTGAGGTATGAATTTGGCTTAAAAATTTAGTCATGACAAAGATGAAAACCAAACAGGTTCAGAATTCACTATGTTCACATCTACAAAGTACTTTTCAGGGCATACTGCATTTCTTAATACCAAGCACAACAAGAACTTTTTCCTCATAGGTCTTGGTATGGACACTGTCAGTGTAGCAGATGAAGCCTTCCAGAGCATCTCTGTGTTAGGTTCCTTTTGTCCTTTGCTGTTAGATTATAATGTCACCCAATGTCAAGCTGATGGCTATACCTGCCCACTAGTGCTTTTTCTTGATTCAAGGCTTAGATTTGAAGTGTCTGGGGGTCTTGGCAGATTGCATATTCTTTAGACACAGTTTTATCAATATTATTATTTTTTTATTTTTATTTTTTTGGTGGTACTGGGGTTCCTGGAAGCCCTTCTACCTCCGGGCTACACTCCCAGACCTATTTTTACATTTTTATTTGGAAACAGGGTCTCCTAAGCCAGCGCGCTCGGCTGGCTTCGAACCTGCGCAATCCTCCTGTCTCTGTCTCCCAAGCATGGGGATTACAAGCATGCGCCACCACGCCCAGCTCTTATCAATATTATTTTAAGCAAGTGCTTCCTACTTGTCTTAACACCAGAGACAGTACAGTGAGCAGTTATGCATGCTGGCTTTAGAAGAAGACTGCCTTGGGTCAAGTCCCAGCTCTACCGTTATGACCCTCTGTTTCTTTATCATAAAGAAAAGATAATTCATAAGTCAAAAAGATGTTATCAATATGAAATGCAATAATATATGCAAAGTGCTTTGCCCTGGGAATGCTCACTAAATATGAAACATTAATTACTATTAGGCCACAGAGTGGCTTTACATCTCAGTGCCTTCCCAGGAGGCAGAGACACAATGCACATTTTAAATTTACTTTTCTCCTTTTCTCTCAGAAGTAGAAAGAATAATAATGCTAACAAAAAGGCATGGAATCTTTTTGCTGACATCCAAGCAGGGATCATAGATGTAGCTCATGGCTCTGACCTTTTATCCCCTTAGAGTGCACCTTCTCCATTTGACACCCACAGCAGGCATTGGAGGGAGAGCCCTTTGCCTCTCCTTGTTGGAGAATTTTCAGGTCTGAATTTTTTATGCACTTCATTTTTGCACAGAAAACTCAGGCAAGTCTGCCTTGATCTCCCATATTCCTGAGAGAGGCTCTGAGAGGATGCTCTTATTGAGACACACAACTGCATGTCCTGGCAGGCCATGCTGCAGCTGAAAGCTGCACCCTGGGTCCCTGTGCTCAGCACATCACTGGAGAAAAAACATGAACTCTGTCAGGAGAAATGCTCCCATTTCTCCTGTCCACACTGTAGGTTGCATTTGTGCAGTCAGCACAAGCAACTCATTAATCCTGTCTTTCTCTAAAATTGGGATATTTTGTCTGGAATGGATGGATATTTGCATTCATTTTGGTTTACTAAACTGTTAATTATCCTGAAATTTTTGGCTAACTCTCTGTGTCTCACATTTGAGGTCACCCCTCACCTTCTACACTTTTGTGTTTGCCCTGCGTGTGGAGTCAGTGATTGTGCCAACTTGCTATTGGAAGTGTCTGAACTCTAGATCCTCTGGAGACAGTTGTTCTCAAATGTATATCTATAACAACAGTTTCATTCAACTGGGAAAATAGAAGAAAACCCAGCACAAACACTGTTTTCCACTGAACCAGTTTTAAATAACATTTTTTTTTTTTCTGTGATACTGGGGATTGAACTCAGAGGCATTTTACTTCTGAGCTACACCTCAGCACTTATTTATTTATTTATTTATTTATTTATATATTTTAAAAATTTAAAACACGATCTCACTGAGTTGTGGAAGGCCTCACTAAGATGCTGAGGCTGGCTGTGAATCTGTGATCTTCCTATCTCAGCCTCCCGAGTACAGAGATTATAGGTGTGTGCCACTATGACCTGCTAAATAACAATTTTTAACTCTTTTTTAGTTAAATATAACTTAATAGAAAAGAACTAGAACTTACAAAAACATCATTTATTAAAGTCATGATGCCATTAGAGGGTGGCAGTTTTTAAAACATATTCCTGTTGAGCAAAATTAAAATGCAGTGGCTCTGTTTAAAAATTACTTCTCCAAGGAATTCTTCTTTAGGAGGCTGGTTGGTCATCTCTCCAACCCCGATAGATAAGGAGGAGGAGCAGCAAAACCATGGCAGCTGTCTTTGGCAGAGAGCCAGCGAGCGAGCAGTGGGGTACACACCAGGGCTCACAGGTGAGTGAGAGGTGCTGGCCTGGCAGGGACAGGCTCCATGCACCAGGGACAGGCTCTGAGGGATGCAGAGGCTGGAAGTAGGTGTCAAAAAGTGAAGGCAGGTCAAACCCAAAGCAAATATTAAAGCGAGGTTGGAGGCAGGTACACGTGTGCTGCACAGGAGCTCAGGGAGGCCTGCAGAGGCCTGGTTAGTGGTTGTTTCCACCTGGGGTTTACTCCTGCTCTCTCTTCCTGGTACCTTAAGCATGCTAAGCTACAACCTCAAAGAGATATTTTTTCTTTATTTTGAGAAGACATATATTTTTCTGATGAATCTAGTGAATTTATAAAGCCAAGAAAGATATGGATGCACTGAATATGAAACAATTCCTGGAAGGTTAGCACCATAGGACTCCCATTATGTTCACTGAAAGAAGCATTAACGTGGCTTAGCTGGTAACAGATAAACGGCATTTACTAGAGATGGCGATAGCCTAGTAATATAGAAAACTTCAAAAAGACAAAGCCAAGGCTAAGAAATTGCAGATATCTGAATGTTTCCTGTCTTTGAAAAAAAGTAGAGATTTTTATTTTTTTTATTCTTGCTCATTCTCAATTTCTTTGAGTTGGAGATAGTTTGAAGTTATGTTCGGAGGAACTGAGCCTAAGTTTTTGCTTTTTCATTTACTCTGGTTACTTACATATGAAAAAGGAGCATGGAGTCAGCTTGGTGGCACATGTTTGTAATCCCAGTGCTTGGGAAGCTGGAAAAGGAGGATTGTAGGTTCAAGACCTGTCCCAGAAACTTCGCAAGATTCTATTTAAATTTAATAAATAAATAAGTAAATAGGGTTGTGAGTATAGCTGGGAGCTTGAATGACCCTGGGTTCAATCCCTAGTACCACACACACACACAAAAAAAAAAAAAGAAAGAAAGAAAGAAAGAAAGAAAGAAAGAAAGAAATGGAGAAAGGAGAATGAAAAGGAGAATGAAAAGGGAAAGGAGGTATCAAGTCTTGTTTTCTTCATCTTTAGAAAGTTGGACTTCATTTAATTTTTCTTAAATTTCAAAATATTATAATTTGTTAAGATTTGTATGATGACCCAAAGCAAACTCATATGCTTTCCCTCAAAGCACTTCTTGCTGCCTCCTTTCAAGTTCAGAAAAATGTCCTATATCAGGTACCAATAGAGAAATGTCCACCTTCATTCTGCAAATGTCTACTGTGATTTATTATATTACCAAATTCTTAAGGACTGTTAGGCCATTGAATTTTTCTGGGTCTTAATCTACAAAATCTATAAGAAACAGTGTGAGGATTTTTCAAAATGGCGACTGAGGGACACAGCACTTCTCAATAGCTGAAGCAAATAAAGTTCAAATACTTAGAAAGCAGTGTCTTAATCAACAAAATAAATACATACCAGGAACCAAAACAGATCCAGGTACCTCAGCAGAACCCTGAACTTGAAGAAGAAGAAGAAGAACAAAGATCGGACACCGGACCTGCTGCAGATACAATTGGAACGCCAATCGGCGGGCTGCCTGCGCGGCTGCTGCCTCCGCAACTGCCTGCCTGATATTACCGCGGCAAGATAATCCGGGACTGAAAACGGACTTAGGACCTCATCTTAAGCAGCGAGCAGCACCCACGTCAGAACTCTGCATGTCACCAGCGACTGGATCACAACAGCAAAGAGACCTCCACGGAAGCCTGAACCAAGGACGCCAGGTACCTGAGTCCGCCCAGGGAAAGTACAGGTCCCAGCGTGCGCCGCAGCCCCAACCCCCCAGCCCAGGCCCAAGCCCCAGAACACAGCACTCTCCTCACGCACCTTGTCTGCGCCCCGTCCCCTGCTAGTAGTCAGTGCCTGTGCCACTGCCACCCCTAAATCAGAGCTTGCTTGTCTGTGTGCCTAGCCCCCGCCACCTTGCCAGAGCCTGCCTTTCAGGCTGCGAAAGCCCTGTATGCCCCGGAAATCTCCTTGGGGCACCCCCAGCTTCTACGTCCCGCGGGAGGCAGAGACCATTGCTGGACACCGCGCACTGCTAGTGCACCTGGACCCGTGAACACCTTTCCTGCACCCCTGGCCCACCGCTGGGTGTTCCCACCTGCCTGGTAGCCAGACGCTTAGTTCTAAGTGAGAACACAGCTCAATACACCTTGGAAGAGCATACCAGCAGCAATAGGCAGCTGCATCCACTCACACCTGGGTCCAGTAATAGCAGCACACCCAGCCTGCACTCTTGGAATAGGCAGAGCTCTGGCAGTAAGTGTGGACATCCAGGAACCGGCATCCATTTGCCCAGGGTACATCTTGGGACCACACCGGCTAGCCCAGCTGGAATTTCCAGAGACACAGGAAAATTCATCGGGCCACAATATCTGCACAGGACCTCAGGGGGAGGTTCCAATTATACTTTGGTCATCCTCCACCCCTGCTGTAGGGAAGCACAGGCAGGAGTCTAGGGTGGTAAGTGCAGAGGTGCTGACTACAGGTTGGAATTTCGCAGAACCTGTGAATTGTACAGAATCAAATAACAGTGAAACCAGACATCCGGACACAAAAACCTAAAGCAGTTAAAGGAGAGAAAGGTGTCCAAACACCCAGAGTGACCTAAGAAGATAAAAATAGAGTACAAAGAAAATTAAGAAACATTGGATTACATTCTGAAAGCTACCAAAGCAAGCAGATACGCACATATTATATGGACCTGACCCCATATGCGTAAATAAGTAGGACTGTTTGTTTTACTTTTAATGTGGATGTTTTGTTTTATTTTGCTTTATAGGGCTTTTGTTTTGATATGGTTATTGCTGTTTTATTTTTTTTCTTAACCCATACTTCTTTTACTTTAACTTGTTGTGTATATATATATATATATATATATATATATATATATATATATATATATATATATATATTGGATAGTTTACCTTATTTTCTGATTTCACACAGCGGCTAGTTCCTTTTATTTTATTCTTGTTCTTTTTTCCTCTTTCTTCCTCTTTCCCTCCTTTTTTCGTTCTCCTCCTTTGATTGGTTTTTCCTTTCTTTTTCTTGGATTACACAATAGTCTTGGTATCTTGTGTGGATTTTTTTTTTTAATGTTTGTCTGCTCCTTCCATCACCCCTATTTACAAACCTTCCCACACTAACCTACATACTTTTTTCCCCAAAAACTTTTCCCCATAATATACCTCCTGGTTTAATACTCAAAGTATTTCTTATATCCATAATTACTCTACTAATGACAAGAATCCTACTAGTTAACTCTCTCTCATTCCTAGCAAGATACTACCTTATCATACTTAAAGTCCTTCTCAACCTAAACATATCCTCTACCTAATCCGACTCCTTTACCAATCACCCCAGCTCCTCCCACATCACTCACCCTCAACACTGGAAAGGCTCTGCTGACATGCCGATACCCCTAATCTCCTAATATTAAGATTAGACTAAGCATAATACTCACGAACGATGGGTAGAAATAAGAAAAACAGGACAGAGAACGCTATAAATATGAGAACCAGGAATTATGAAGAGACAGCAGAAATCATGAATACTTACCTACTAGAAATGCAAGAAGGGGAGTTCAGAATCTTGATGTACAATATGATGAAAGGATTTAAAACAAGTATAGAGGAGGTTAAAGGTGAATTAGAAACATTAAAAAAGAATCAGAAAGAGGTCTGGAATGAAATGAAAGAGGCAATAAGTGAAATGAAGACAGCAATAGAAAGAAATTCTGGAAGATTAGATGAAATGGAAAACAGAATATCAATAATAGAAGACAGTACATCCCAAACTGAAAACACAGTCAGCGATATACAGAAATCTTTACAGCAACAAAACCTAAACATCCAGCAATTATGGGATAATATGAAGCGTCCTAATTTACGGATGATAGGCATTGAGGAAGGGATAGAGGTACAGACCAAGGGCATCTGTAATATCTTCAAGGAAATAATCTCAGAGAATTTTCCAAATATGGAAAGAGACTTGAACCTTCAAGTCCAGAAGGCATACAGAACTCCACTGAGACAGGACCAAAGAAAAACCACTCCACGCCACATAATAACCAAATTGACCAACATAGAGTCTAAGGAAGGAATCTTAAAAGAAGTGAGAACAAAAGGATGTGTGACATATAGAGGCAAAACAATAAGAATCACCCCAGACTATACAACCCAGGTCAGGAATGCTAGGAGAGAATGGTACGACGTGATTCAGACCCTGGAAGAAAATAACTTCCAACCAAGGCTCATCTATCCAGCAAAACTACTATTCAAGATCAATGGGGAAACTAAAGTCTTTCAGGATAAACAGAATCTTAAAAAATTCATGAATTCAAAGCCAACACTAGAGAAAATTCTTAAAGAAATAAACCATAAGGAAGAAAAAAGAAGCAGACTTCAGAATCAGAGAAGAGAGGAAGTTAATAAGTGGGCCATTTAAGTAAAGAAGAAAGACCAAACCACTCAAGAATAGACAGAACACAAAATGGCAGAAAACAAAAATCATATTTCAATAATATCTCTTAATGTCAAAGGACTTAACTCACCAATCAAAAGACATAGACTGGCAATGTGGATTAGGAAACATAATCCAAATATATGCTGTCTGCAAGAAACTCACCTCACAGCCAAAGACATTCACAGGCTGAAGGTGAAAGGATGGAAAAAGATATACCATGCCACCAGTGACCAAAAAAGAGCAGGGGTAGCAACCCTGATATTCAACAAAACAGACTTTAAACTAAAATACATCAAAAGAGACAAATCAGGGCACTTCCTTTTATTAAAAGGAACAATACACCACGAAGATATAATGATAGTAAATATTTATGCCCCAAATGTGGGGGCAACTACATTTGTAAAACAAACCCTTCTGGACATAAGATCCCAAGTAGACCCAAACACAATAATTCTGGGAGACTTTAATACGCCTCTCACACCAATGGATCAAGGCAAAAGATGAGTAAAGATGCTCTAGAACTAAAGGAAACCATAAACCAAATGGACCTAATAGACATTTTCAGATTATTTCAACCAGGAACTACAGAATACACTTTCTTCTCAGCAGCCCATGGAACTTTCTCTAAAATAGATCACATCCTGGGACACAAAGAAAATACCAGCAAATTCAAAAAATGTAATATAGACTTCCGGGAAGATGGCGACCGAGAAAAGCGGGGCTTTTCTCCATTACCACAAAATCAGCGCCTTTCATAGCCAGAAAACACCATCACCAGTGAAACAAAAAATCACCAGGCTCCAGAGAGAAAGCGGACTGAGAACAGAGCCACAGAGGAGATACACCGGCCTCACGTCTGAGGACGCGGCAGCAGCGCCATACTGCCGGCGGCACCGGCGAATTCACGGGACGGTTACAGCAAGCTGAGGTGAGCCACTGCGGAACAGCCAGGCGGGATTTCTCCGCGCAGAGAGCATCTAAAGCTCCCAGTGGCCGAGCTCAGCACACGCTGCAGGGATTCAGAGTGGAAATCAAAACCAAGAAAAAAATGCCAGCCCCACAGCCAAGGGCGTAGCAGCGGCGCCATATTGCCACCAGCGGCAGCAGCACCGAATTCAGCGAGGCCAGTACAGCTACATCTGCATACTCAAGAACAGTGAGTCAAATTGCGGGCCACAGAGGAGAAATCCCAGTACTGTACTCCCTGGGACTTGACCCAGTGGGGGAGAGGCGGTGGCAGAGATATCACACCATAGGAAAACATGAAATCTGGCACCCATCGCAGTCTAAAGCAGCCTCTATCGACTCTCTGGGTCGGAGACTCTGTGATACAACCCAGTAAAGGAGTAGTGGGGTCTGAGATACTACTGACTCGAGATCCAGAACAACCTTAAGTGAAGTCATAGTGACCCAAGGGAAGAACTCAGAGAAGGCACAAACTTCCGAAATCATGGGAAAGAGCAATAATACTGGAGCAATAAATGCCCACAACCCCACAACATCAGAACCCGATAAAACTGAAAATCAGAGATTTCTAGAAGATCAAATCAGGAAAATAACTGTAGAAATAATAGAGGTGCATCGAAAAGAACTCAGAGAGAGCCAAAAAGAGATAAAGGATGCAATTAATGAAGTAAAGGCCTCAATTCAAAGCACAAACAACCGATTAGAACACATGGAGAACAGAATCTTGCTCTTAGAAGATGATCATTCCAAAAATGAATGCATAGTTCTAATCTAGGATAAAATATCCAACAGCAGAAATCTGATATTGAAGAAATATGGGCCCATTTTAAGAGAGCTAACCTAAGAATAATTGGAATAGAGGAGGGAAAAGAAAGTGAAACCAAAGAGATCAACAATCTCTTCAAGGAAGTAATAGCAGAAAATTTTCCAGACATAGAGTAAGGGGTCGATACACAGGTCCAGGAAACTTATAGAACTCCCTTTAGACAGGATCGGAGAAGAGGATCCCCACGCCACATAATTGTCAAAATGACCAATGTGGAAGCCAAGCAGATAATCTTAAAGGCAACAAAAACAAAGGGCCAAGTGACATTCAGAGGCAAACCAATTAGAATCACTCCAGACTTCCCAAACCAAGTTATGAGAGCCAGAAGGGCTTGGAGTAACATATTCCAAACTCTGAAAGAAAACAACTTCCAGCCAAAAATTTCCTACCCAGCAAAACTTTCTATCAAATTAGATGGAGAAATAAGAAGCTTCCATGACAAACAGAAACTGAAGGAATTTATGTCTTCAAAACCAGCACTAGAGAAAATACTCAAAGAGATTAACTACAAAGAAGAAATAGGTAACACACACCAGAACTAGAGAAACAAGATTTTCCATCCAACAGACAACTAAGATTGGTTATCTGTGGAGATTCATTACTTATGTTAGTCTTTTACCTATCTCTAAAGGGTATTGTTTGCCTTTATTGTTGTTAATTTTTAGGATTTTTAGTTGGAATATTAATATAACTTCAGATATAGCAATTGGAAATATTTTATCCCATTCTATTAGTAACTGTTAACTCTGTTTACATTGTCTTTGGATATACAATATTTTTTTTTATTTTTTAGGGAGTTTGTATACTCTTCTGTTGCCTGTGCCATTGAAATCATAACCAAGAAATCACTGCCAATTTCAATGTTGTGAGGTTTAATGACCCAGATTTTCTCCTAAAAGTTTATAGTCTTAAGATTTATATTTAGGTCTATTATCTATTTTGAGTTAATATTTGTATATGGGATTAGGTAAGGATCCAATTTTATTCTTTTCCATGTAATTATTATTTTTTAACAATATTTAGTTAAAAGATTAATATTTCCACCACCAAATGTTCGTGGAAACCTTGTCAAAAATAACTTGACAATATAGGGAAGAATTTAGCTCTAGGCTTTTATTTAACTCCAATGGTTTATATATCTGCCTTTAGAACAGTACTACACTGTTTCAATTATTGAAGCTTTATATGGTTTGAAATCAGAAAATATACATCTTCTAGCTTTGTTCTTTTTCAAGATCGTTTTGGGTACCTAGAGTCCATATTCCATATTAGGATAGATTTTTTTCTGAACAATAAATATATAAATATATGATAGTTTCACCTAAAAAATAGAAAAAAATATATTCTCTGGTAAGAAAGAAAGTAAAAAGAAATATTGAAATGTTATCTTTAAGTCATCAAAAGATTGGTATCAGACAAATGAAACTCTTATGTGAGATTATCATTTTTAAGTTTGGATAAATTGCTATAATACTAGATGACAACCACTAAGCCAAGCATGGGAGGGAGGGATAGGGAGAGAATGGGCTGGGGATTGGGTGGGGATGACTGGGAAAAGTGTGCATGTATGTCTACAAAAGTATGTATCCTACTATGATGTATGAATACAGTGCACCAATAAAAAAAAAGAAATCAAAAAGTAAGGGATTTAACTAAAAAAAAAAAAAGTAATATAATTCCTTGCATCTTTTCAGACCACAATGGAATAAAAGTAGAAATCAACAACAGGAAACTCGAAAGAAAGTATTCAAATTCATGGAGAATGAATGATACACTACTGAATGACGAATAGGTAAGAGCAGAAATTAGGGAATAAATAAATAAATTTATGGAATCAAACGAAAACAGAGACACAACCTACCAAAATCTATGGGACACCATGAAGGCAGTACTAAGAGGAAAGTTTATTGCATTGAGTGCCCACATAAAAAGGACAGAGAACCACCAAGTAAAGAACCTAATGACACAACTTAAGGATCTAGAAATTCTGCAACAGTCTATTCCCAAACCCAGCAGAAGGCAAGAAATCATCAAAATTAGAGCAGAAATAAATGAAATAGAGAACAAAAAAACAATTCAAAGAATCAATAAAACAGAAAGTTGGTTCTTTGAAAAGATTAATAGAATTGATAAACCCCTGGCCAACCTAACCAAAAGAAAAAGAGAATCAACTCAAATTATCAAAATTAGAAATGAAAAAGGAGATATCACCACAGATAGTGAAGAAATTCAAAAGATTATCAGAAACTACTTTAAAAATTTATACTCCAATAGACTTGAAAACCTGGAAGAAATTGATAGATTTCTAAACACAGTTAACCTTCCTACACTCAGCCAAGAGGACATAGCAAGCCTAAACCAACCAATAACAACCAAAGAAATAGAAACGGCAATAAAAATTCTTCCACCAAAGAAAAGCCCAGGCCCAGATGGGTTCCCAGCTGAATTCTACAAAACCTTCAGTGAGCAACTAATACCAATACTTCACAACATGTTCCGGGAAATTGAAAGAGATGGAACTCTTCCAAATTCCTTCTATGAGGCCAGTATCACATTAATCCCCAAACCAAACAAAGACATCTCAAGAAAGGAAAACTACAGACCAATATCCTTAATGAACATAGATGCAAAAATTCTAAACAAAATACTAGCTATACGCATTCAAAACTATATCAAGAGAATAATACATCACGACCAAGTCGGTTTCATCCCAGAAAAACAAGGCTGGTTCAACATACGCAAATCAATACATGTTATTCACCACATAAACAGAACCAAGAACAAAAACCACATCATCATAGTAATAGATGCTGAAAAAGCATTCGACAAAATCCAACATCCATTGATGTTAAAAACACTGCAAAAAATTGGGATAGAAGGAAAGTACTTCAACATCATTAAGGCAATATACTGCAAACCCAAAGCCAACATTATATTGAATGGAGAAAAACTGCAAGAATTTCCGCTACAGTCAGGAACAAGACAAGGATGCCCACTATCACCACTCCTTTTCAATATAGTCCTTGAGACTCTCGCTGCAGCAATCAGACAAGAGAAGGAAATCAAAGGAATTCACATAGGAAGAGAGGAATTAAAATTATCCTTATTTGCAGATGACATGATCTTTTATCTGGAAGACCCAAAGCACTCAACCAAAAGACTTCTGGAACTGAGTGACAAATTCAGCAAAGTCGCAGGTTACAAAATCAACCTAAAGAAACCAGTGGCTTTTCTTTATGCCAACAACGAATCCACAATGAAAGAAACAAAAACAACAATTCCATTCACTATAAGCTCAAAGCCAATAAAATACCTAGGAATAAACCTAACCCAAGATGTAAAAGACCTCTACAACAAAAACTATAAAACATTAAAGAAAGAAATTGAAGAAGACCTTGGAAGATGGAAAGATCTCCTGTGCTCATGGATAGGCAGAATAAATATCATCAAAATGGCCATTCTGCCAAAACTGATCTATAGGTTCAATGCAATTCCCATTAAAATACCAGTGACATTCTTCATAGACCTAGAAAAATCAATCATGAACTTCATATGGAGAAAGAAAAGACCTAGAATAGCCGAAGCAATTCTCAATAATAAGAAACATGCAGGAGGCATTACAATCATAGACTTCAAACTATACTATAGAGCAATAGTAGTAAAAAACAGCATGGTACTGGCACAAAAACAGATATACTGACCAGTGGATTAGAATAGAAGATACAGAAACAAACCCACACATCTTTAGTCAATTAATCTTTGACAAAGGGGCCAAACACATACACTGGAATAAAGACAGCCTTTTCAATAAGTGGTGCTGGGAGAACTGGCTAACCATTTGTAAAAAGATGAATCTAAACCCCTATATCTCACCAAACACAGGAATCAACTCAAGATGGATCAAAGACTTAGGAATTAGACCTGAGAATATGAAGTTAGTTGAGGAGAACATAGGTTCAACACTACAACATATTGGCACAGGCAGTAACTTTCTCAATAAAACCCCCAAAGCTCAGGAAATTAAAGCAAGAATAAACAAGTGGGATAACATCAAACTAAAAAGTTTCTTCTCATCAAAGGAAACTATCAATAACCTAAAGAGGAAGCCTACAGAATGGGAAAGGATCTTTACCAGCCACCATTCTGATAGGGGGCTAATATCCAGAATATACAAAGAGCTCAAAAGACTCTACACTAGCAAAACAAACAACCCAATCAAGAAATGGGCAAATGAACTAAATAGACATTTCACAAAAGAAGAGATACAAAGGGCCAATAGATACATGAAAAGATGTTCTTCATCACTGGCCATCAGGGAGATGCAAATCAAAACTACACTGAGATTCTATCTAACCCCAGTCAGAGTGGCAAGCATAAAGAAATCAAATAACAACAAATGCTGTAGAGGATGTGGGGAAAGAGGAACTCTTTTACACTGTTGGTGGGAATGCAAACTAGTTCAACCACTATGGAGATCTGTGTGGAGATTCCTAAGAAAGGTGAGAATAGATCCACCATATGATCCAGCTATACCACTCCTGGGTATCTTTCCAAAGGGGCTGAATTCAGAGAAATACAGCAACATATGCATACCTATGTTCTTAGCAGCCCAATTTGTAATAGCCAAAATATGGAACCAACCCAGATCACCATCAACAGATGAATGGATAGCAAAACTGTGGGAAATACACACAATGGAATTCTATTCAGCCATAAAGAAGAACAAAATTATATCATTTGCAAGAAGATGGAAAGCCCTGGAGAACATTATGCTAAGTGAGATCAGCCAAGCACAGAAGGAGAAGATACATATGTTTCCTCTAATATGCCCAAACTAGGAAACACAAAGGATACCAGTGGGACTCCAGTTATTGGAGATGAAATACTAGCTAAGTTTGAATGGTAAGATAGGAGAGGAGGAAGGCTGATCTTGATTAATGAGGGTCTACACCTGAACATGTGTAAAATTATGAATAAGACATGTTTAACCTGGACAACCATTGGTGGGAGGGGGAAGGGAAAATGGGGGTGGGGGTAAGAGGGTACCAAATATAGTTTAAATGTATACTATTTATGTTCAATAAAAAAATTGTTAAAAAATAAAATAAAATAAAATATATTTCCAATAGAAGAAAAAAAAAAGAAACAGTGTTTATACCTATATCACAGTGTTAATGTTTTCTGGAGGAAAGAATTAACTACTTGCTTTGTTTGTCAACCTGAATGTGGTGACAGGCCATTGGGAAGTAGGGTTCAGCTAGCAGGCTACAGATGACAGTGCTTCATCCCCCTGTGAACAACACTTCTTGGATGGGTGCCTGGGATTACATTACTGAAGCCTCGCTTCAGGCTCTTTGGGTGGCTCCTGAACTTGGATTTTTTTTTTTTTTTTTTTTTTTTTGGTGGTACTGGGGGTGGAACCCAGAGGCTTTCTACCTCCGGGCTATACTCCCAGACCTATTTTATATTTTTTAAATTTGGAAACAGGGTCTTACTAAGTTGCTGAGAGCCTCACTAAGTAGCTGAGGCTGGCTTTGAACCTGTGCAATCCTCCTGTCTCAGCCTCCCAAATGCGGGGATTACAAGCATGCACTGAACTTGGATTGTTTTGCTTCTTTCTGTAGTCACTGAGGTCTTAACTCTCAGCTGACTCTAATCCACTGTGCAGGGCCCCTTCCAGGGAGGTAGCACACAGCTGCCTTGAACCCCAGTTCACAGATTATGGGAATTTTCTATTAAAGAGTCTTAAAAGTTCCAAGGGCCATAAAAGTTTCAAATAAAAACTCTCACAAGAAAGGTCATTCAGAGTAGTTGATTCTTTACTTTGATTGCAAAGCAATCACTAAAGCTTGACTAGGACTGGCCCTGTTGCTTTGTGAAAAGCAATGGGACTCCTCCAATTCTGATTTACCTACCTCGATCTGGCACCTTAGAAGAAGTAGGATTCTCAGTGTTAACTTTATGTCACTTTCATAGTCTTATTTTTTAAGAAGCTATTTTAAGAACATCTTTTCCCCCACTCAGTCCTTTTCAGTGATAACATGGAGGTGGAAAAAAATAGTTACACTTGAGCACAATCTTATTTCTTGAGGCAGCAGTTGCCAAAGAAGGAATACTGTAAAATAGCAGGTGAATATTTACCCACAAACAACAGGAAACTGAAAAGGCAGAGGATATCAGAGAATGAAAGTTGCTATTTTTAGCTAAAAATAAAGAATTTATTAGCAACTTGATTGTCATCTTGCAATGATTTCATTCCCATATTTAGCTGAAAAGTCCTGCCCTGTCCTTTTTCAACTCTTCTATTTTTAAAGTGGAAATACTCACACCTCTGCTGGTGCTTGCATTTATTCTTCATCCTGGGAATAGCCCACAGGTTGGACATCTCTCATGTTTACAGCCTTCGTTGATCCAAGGTGCTTCTTTGACTCTCCAGGTAGAGTTTATCACTCCCAGTGCGCTCTCCGTTCTGTGCTGAGTTATGTCACCCCGCTGAACTCAGTATGTGGTAATTGTTTGTTTATGTGTCTGTCTCCCTGACAGTAGATTTTTAGGAGCCAAGAACCTGGCAAACGGAAAGTCCTCAATAAATGTTTGTTGAATGAAAAAGCAACACAGGAATAAATAATAAAGAGTTGGTGTCTTTGCTAGCAGCTCCAGTTGCCTTTTAAGCCACTAGTCTGTCAGCCTGGGTCTCACAGAATTGTTGCTATGCTGGTCTCTCTGGTCAGCATGGTGGACCACCCCACCCCACCATCTACGGTGAGGCTTCAGTTGTGGCTCAAAGAAATATGGCTGCTTTTATTTTCATAATAGTCTTTAATTTTTAGAGCAGCAAATTTGAGAGGAAGGAATAGAGATTTCCCGTATCCTTCTTTTTCCCTTCCCTTTATAGCCTACTCCATTATGGACAGCTTACTAGAGTAGTACATTTGTCAGCTGACAAACCTACATTGACAAATCACTATCACCCAAAGAACATGGTTTACATTGAGGTTCTTCCTTGGTATTGTACATTATATAGGTCTAAACAAATGTGTAATGGCATGTGTCCACAATTACAGTGCCAAACAGCATAGTTTGACTATCCTAAAAACCCTGTGAACCCACCTGCTCATTCTTTCCTCACTAATCTTCTCATGTCTTCATAGTTTTGCCTATTCTAGAATGTCATATAATTTGATATATAGTTTCAATCACCAGTATGTAGCCTTTTCAGATATTTTTCACTTAGGCACATTTCAAAGATAGATATAGGTCTCTTTAGAGCTTGCATTTCTTCTTGCATACAACTTGGTAGATTGTATCTTTTAAGGAATATGTACATATTATCAAGTTTGGGGATCTAAAGTTGCTCATAGTATTGTTTTACTATTTTTGAATGTTCATGGGATCTATAGTCATGTTCCCTCTTTTGCATATGATATAATTGGTGTCCTTTCTCTCTTTTTTTATCCAGGTTAGTTTGATTAGGGGCTTATAGATCTTTTTAAAGAGCCAGCTTTCTGTTTCATTGATTTTATTGCTTTCAATTTCATTAATTTCTGCTCTAATTTGTAGTATTTCTTTTCTTCTGCTTATTTATATTTTACATTTACTTACAGTTACATTTTTTTTTTTTTTTTTTTTTTGTGGGTCTGGGGACGGAACCCAGGGGCATTTGACCTCCGAGCTACACCCACTGCCCTATTTTTTTATTCTTTATTTTGAAACCGGGTCTCACTGAGTTGCGGAGGGCCTCACTAAGTAGTTGCGGCTGTCCGTGAACAGCGATCCTCCGGTATCAGCCTCCCAAATGCTGGGATTACAATCATGCACCACCATGCCCAGCCTTACATTTTTTTCCTTTTTTTTTTTTTTTTTTTTTTGGTGGTACTGGGGGTGGAACCCAGAGGCTTTCTACCTCAGGGATATACTTCCAGACCTATTTTATATTTTATTTGGAAACAGGGTCTTACTAAGTTGCTGAGAGCCTCACTAAGTAGCTGAGGCTGGCTTTGAACCTGTGCGATCCTCCTGTCTCAGCCTCCCAAACGCAGGGATTACAAGCATGCGCCACCACGCCCGGCTTTTTTTTTTTTTAATTTTTTATTGGTGTATTGTAGTCATACAACTTAATGGGATACAAGATGGTAGAGGCATACAAGTGCATATCACTCATTTAGCCCTTCCCCAGTTTTCCCACCCCATTCCCTCCCCCCTCCCTCTCATGTTTGACTTAGTGATTGACACTTCATGCACATTATAAAATTTCCCTCTTCTCTCTTCCCATCCTCCTCACTTAGGTCATCTTATTTGCTCATCTATGCTTTCTGCTTTCTCATCTAGAGTTCCTCTTATGACCCTTTTACTCCCTAGCTTCTGCATATTTGGGAGAGCGTCCAATTTTTTAATTTTTGTGACTGACTAATCTCACCTAGCATAATGTTCTCCAGTTCCATTTATTTCCCTACAAATGTTGTAATTTTGTTCTTCTTTATGACTGAGTTAAATTTCATTGTGTATATATCCCATAGTTTTGAAATCAATTCATCTGTTGATGGACATCTTGGCTGATTGCATAGTTTAGCAATTGTGAATTGCACAGCTATGAACATATGCATGCATTAGTCTGGTAGTTTGGTTTCCACTCTTTTGAGTAGATACCAAGAAGTGGTATTTCTACATCATGTGATAGGTTCGATTTCCATTCTTGTGAGGATCCTTCATACTTTTTTCAAAGTGTTTGCACTAGTTTGCAATCCCACCAACAATGTATTAGACTTTCCACTTTTCCAAACCCTTGCCAGCATTTGTTGTTGTGTTTTCAATGATTGTCATTCTAGTTGGAGTTAGGTGAAATCTCAGGGTAGTTTTGATTTGCATCTCTGATTGCTAATGATGTTGAAGATTTTTTCATACATTCATTGGCCATCTGAATTTCTTCTTTTGTAAAGAGTCTATTTAATTCACTTTTCCATAGACTTCTGGCTTCTGAGAAATTCAGGTATGGCCATCTCCCTCCCCCTAACATGTATCCCTAGGTAGCATGATAATCCAGTGGCAATAGTAATATACTTAAGTGTGTCAAGTGAGGTGGTAAAAATTTTTACCAGTGTTTTTCTGAGATGTATTGCCTGCAGAGATGGTATCAATGGGGGATGTGATGATAGAGACAAAAATGATATGAATCTACAATAATTATAGTGATTTGCAAATTTTAGTTCACTTGCCTATTTTTTTTTTTTTTTTTTTTTTTTTTTTTTTTGGTGGTACTGGGGTTGCTGGAAACTCTTCTACCTGCGGGCTACACTCCCAGACCTATTTTTATACTTTTTTATTTGGAAACAGGTCTCTTAAGCCAGTGCGGCTAGCTTTGAACCTGCGTGATCCTCCTGTCTCTGCCTCTCAAGGCGGGGATTACAAGCGTGCCCCACCACGCTTGGCCACTTGCCTATTTTTTGATTAGGCTATATCTTTTCATAGGTGAGTTTCTTGAGATATTAGTTTTCTATAAGAGGAATAGTTGGAAAAATTTCTCTCCCATTTTGTCAGTTCTCTGTTGAGATTCTTGATAGTTTTCTTTGCTGTACATACAATTACATTTACTTACAGTGTCCTTAGGTGGAAGATTACATTATTGACTAGGTTTATGATTCAAGTGACAAATTTCTTTTTAAATCACTACGTTTTACAATTGTATTAAGTCGTGTTTTCGTTTTTATTTAGTTAAAAATACTTTGTAACTTCCTGCAATTTCTTCATTGACCCACTGAGATTTAAAGGTGTGTTACTTTCCAAGTATTTTGAGATTTTAAGCTATCTTTCTGTTATTGATATCTACTTTAGTTTCATTGTCTGAAAGTAGATATTATATGATATATATTCTCTTAAATTTCTTAAGATATGTTTAATGGCCTAGTATACAGTTTAATTAATTAATTAATTAATTTATTTATTATTTATTTTGAGGTACTGGGGATGGAATCCAGGGGCATTCTACCTCCAAGCTACACTCCAAGCCCTATTTTTCAGTCTTTTATTTTTTGAAACAGGGTCTCACTGAGTTGTGAAGGGCCTTGCTAAGTAGCTGAGGCTGTCCATGATTCTCTGGTCTCCACCTCCCGAATGCTGGGATTACAAGTGTGAGCCACCATGCCTGGCCTAGGATACAGTTTAAATTGGAGAATTTTTCACATTTTCTTCTTTCTTTAGATATTTCATAAAGTGAATACTCTTTTCTTGCTTGACTGTTTTCTGAGAAGTTAGATGTAATTCTTCTCTCTGTTCCTCTGTATGCAAGACATACTCTAATCTCTGGTTTCCTTCAGGATTTTTTCTTTATCTTTGATTTTGTATAGTTTTAATATTATATGTCAGGATGTAAACACACATACACACATATTATTTTAGTCAACATTTTCATCACTGTTACCAAAATACCTGACAAGAACAACTTAGAGGAAGTAAAGTTGATTTGGGCTTACAGCTTTAGAGGTTCAGTTCATAGACAGCCAACTTCAAAACAAACCACAGTGGCAAGGCTTTAGGGCATGATGGTGGGGAATAGAGAGAGCAAGAAGAGGTGACTCATGGCTATACATGGTTCCCGAGGCCCAGTGATCCACCTCCTACAGCCATGCCTCACCTCTGAATCCTACTGCATATGAGGCACAGGGACTTTTGGGGGAATATATCTATATTATCTGTATCTACATATACATCTATATCTATATCCTCCTTGGTATATTCCCCAAGCTTCCTGGATCTGTGGTTTGATGTGTAACATTAATTTGAAGAATTCTTGGTCATTGTTTCAAATATTTCTTCTGTTCTTTTCTTCTCCTATGATTCTCACTATACATATGTTACAACTTTGTGGTTTCCTTGCAGTCTTGGATATTTTATTATGTTTTGTGTTTTTCTCCTTTTCTTTTAGTTCTGTTACAGTATTTTTTATTTATAGTATTTCTTTTTGGCTTTTTCTTTCTATCTCTTTGACTTCCATCTCTCTCTTACATTGTTTACATGTTTGTATGCTGTCTACTTTATCTATTAGATCCTTTATAACATTCATGGTCTGATAATTCCAACATCCCTGCCATATCTAAGTCCGGGTATGATACATGATTTCTCTTTTCAAACTGTGTCTTCCCATCCCCCTTTGGTATGCTCTGCAATTTTTTCTTTATAGGCAGACATGATGTCTTGGAGCTTCTATAAATTAGCCATTAGTAGTGCAGTGATAAGGAGTAGTGGTAGGGAAAGTGCTCTATAATCCTCTGATTAGGTCTCCATATATTAATGAAGCATGTGCCTCTGGACTGTGAATTTTGTGCTTCTTTGTTGTATTGCTATTTCTCCTTTCTTTTACTTGAAACAGGATGGCTAGGGGGGCTGGAGTTGAGTATTCCTCTTCCTCCGGGTACATTAGACTTTGATAAAACTCTAGCAGGTAAGGCTTTCATTAAATAGTTTCTCCTGAGGGCAGACTTTTAAAGAAAAACAGAATTATTTGGTATATTTCAAAATGGTTCTTTCTCCCCTCCACCTTCTGGAAGCATGAGTAGATTTTTCTCTGATGTTCACTCGGAGAACCAGGTGGAACTCCTTAAGGTAAAATTCACTGAACTGGAGGCCTCCCTCTGCATGGGTGCCCTTGGAGTTTTTATCTCTCAGATGTGTCCACACTGAGCCTCCAGCAATCTGCCAGTTACAGTTTAGCTTTCCTTGCCCTAGTATTGGTTTCTGTAAAGGACTCTGCCCTTGGGTTCCTGTTCTTGTAAGTTGTGATTCTCTATTCACCTGTGTGTTTCTCTAATTTGGGGTAGTGGTTTGCTGACTAACATCATTTCTGTGACAAATCCAAGAAGGGTTGTTGAGTTTTCCATGCTTTGTCCAGTGTTTTACTTGTTTGGATGGAGTGGCAACACCAGACTTCTCATATACTGGACAGGGAATCTAGTGGTAGGATTTTATGGCCTTTTCCACAAGGTACCAGAGGGTAAGTCTCCCCCTTCTCATTTAGCAGTTCATGGTACATGGCCAGCTGGCTTGTCACAGCCATGGCTTGGTGAAGCCGGGCTGCATCTTTACTGTGACAGTAGATGGAAGAGTCTCACTCTGTACTCCACATCTTTAGAGACCTGGTGGTTTTGGACCATGAGTGAGGTGGATGACTTTGGAAAAATGGAGAGTTGGCTTTTTCTGCTGGCCCCAAAGAAGTTTGGAACTCATTAGTAATATAGTTCCTAGCACCTGGCAGAATTATTAAATATTTTTAAAGGAACAATTGGATGAATCCTAATGCCAGACAACTCACTTTATCTTTCATCAAAGTAAGATTTCATTCTTCTTCTACATGGCACCCAGGCTCCGAATTGTTGATGCCAACATCTTTGCTGTTGTTGTCAGTCTTCAGTTTGTTCTGGGACTGACAGAACATTGTGGTTCTAGATGGCTTATAGAAAGAACAGAGAGGAGGTTGGGGGGGAAAACATTGGCTTGCCATGGAGTTTCCTGTAGGTCATATTTGCTTGAGGGCTTCTCTTCGACTCCACTTGGTAGGTAAACCCTAGAGCAAGTTAGCTTCAGGCTTCTGACTGATTTTAGACAGTGAGTGATTCTAAGAGATGACTGCTGTTTGGTCTGAATCTCCCTTTGATAAGGATAGTGTGCAGGTGACTAGGGAACACAGGAAATATCACCAACACTGGGCAGGTTGGCCCTGGCTCCCAGCATGTTTCAGTCTTTGAATAGCTCTACTTCTCAGAGTTCTATTTGTGCAAAAAGTCCTTCAAACCCGAGTGCCTGTTGATTGTTTCAGTGCAAGTTTTAGTTTTCATGAAACTTGATACATTTTAAAAGGAATTTCTCTTCATTGTTTGATGAAAATGGCTTAGTTATCTAAAAACCAAAAACTTGTCAAGTGAAGATAAGAAGAGAGAAAATGGTGGCTTAGAACAAATGACCATGTATATTTTTCTCAAGAGGTTAGTCAGTTTGTTGATTGATTAATTGGCTCATTCATTGAGTGCCTATGCATGAAGTACTAGTCAGAAAATGAGGATCTAGAGCCAGCTGGACTTGGGCTTAGCCCCCAAGGGCTTATTGTTTAGTAGCAGTTGAGGTATAGTACAAATGGTGATTTTACAAGATAGGTTTTAGCAAGGGTCAAAGGCACAGGTATAAAGCACTATGGGATTATAGAGAAAGAAGAAAGGCTCTCTGGTGGGGAAACTAGGATGGACCATGGAAGATGTGGTCCTTTTAAGATGGATTGGAAAGGCAGGAACAGTGTTCCACTGACAAAATATGAAAACCAAGAATTCATGTTTTTATTTTGCTGGAGTATAGAATGACTAACAAAGAGAAAGGGAGAGGAAGAAGGAAACTGAGTCTTTTTTAGAGACATGAACCAGAACCACTAAATTAAGTTACTTCAAAGCCCATCTATCTGTATTCTCTTCATTATATAAGAACATAGGTTTCCTCCTATTTCAGCCAGTTCAAGTTGGGATTCCATTACTTGTTACAGAAATTACCTTAGCTAAAGTTCTATTGGCAAGAGAGGTTGGAGCTAGACCTTTGAGAAATTGAGACAGTATTTCAAAGGCATGTGGAGACACTTAAGATTTTTCAGCTAAGGAGCAAAGTGTTTAAAATTTTAAGGGAATTAATCTAGCAGCTGTCTGTAGTATGGTTTACAAAAGGGAAGAAAATACCCACAAGAAACATTACTTTCCCTGCAGCAAAAGTGTCCACATATGGAATTGCAGTGATTAGCAAATCTAGTCTTCATCCTAAGTTAACCAAAAGTTTTCATGTTAGAATGCAAAATCAACCTTGGTATAGATAAGGAGAAATCCTGGATTAGTGAGTTCCCATTTGTCCTTGAATTGATTTCCATGGTGCAATTCTCATGGTAATTATATAGCTATTTTACTTTCTCCCCTCAGTTACCCTATTCAAGGTGGGAAAGGTGAGTCTTTCCAGCAGGTCCTCTCTCAAGTGAAATAGGCATCTTTTCCACAATTTATGGTTTTAGATTACCAGAAGTTTCTAGATTTCTAGTACCAGTGATATTCATTAATGTGTAGTTATAAACATTTTGATAATAGACAATAAACCACAGTACCCTTGGCCCCTAGGACCTGATTCTCCCAGTTATTCCATTACCTTGAAAAACCTGATGCCTTTCCTCAATCCTCAGCATTGTCATGTGTAGAGTAGAGATGGTAAAGTATATACTTAGAGGGTTGCTTGAGGATTAGTGAGATAATAGAAGTAAACACATGGTAAACACTAATAAATTTAGTTGTGTTGTAGTTGTTACATGTTTTAATTACCAAAAATCTTGTAACATAGAGGCATGAAGTCTTCTAGCCCATCTAGGTTGGTTATTTTCCTTCTGCATCAGATTCCAACTTAGTAGGCACTAAGGAAATGGACATTTCACATCTGATTTTGAAAGGGCAAGCAAGAGTAATGGGCAACAATAAAAATACTCTTTGGGATATTTAAAAATCAAAGTTCTTAATCTTTGCTTCATTGTTAAATCACAAAATAACATGAAAAATAGAAATTCTTGAGATTTAAGAACAGAACTGAACTATTGAACCAAAGTTAGGAAGCTATAAAGAGTGGCAATTCAAAAGAGAAATGTTGAATTTTGATTGTATCTATGAATATGCTTTGGCTGAAAACAAAACCTCAGCAACTTAGCCAGACCCTGTATCAAAATAAAATAAAGGAAGGGGGCTGCTGAAGGTGTATTTTAAAGGTATAATGGCACTGGGTTCAATCACCAGTACAAAAGTAATATTTTCTATTCAATTATAAGAACATTTAGGACTGTGATATTTTCTGTGTGGGCTCTTTTGTTTTTTCCCCAATAATGCCTAGGACAAAGGACCTAGGACCTAGGTCCAGTCTTGCATTCTATTTAAAATTTTTCATTTTGAAATAAATTTAGACTTACAGAAAAATTGCAAAATTAGTGCAGATAGTTCCTATATTTTTTTCAGCCAGCTATTCACAATGGAAATATCTTTATAACAACAATAATAATAATAATGAAGAAATGATTAATATTAGAACAATACTATTTTAACAAACTACTGACTTTATTTGGATTCCTCTAGTTTCTCCAAAAGTGGCCTTTAGTTGCTCTAGGAGGCAATCCAGGATCTCAGCATTACAATCAGTTGTCATGGCTCTTCATCTCTTCCCACCTGCAAAATTCCTTGTCTTTTCCCTGCCTTGCCATTCTGGAAGAGTATTGGTCAGGTACTTTAGAGATTTCTCAGTTTGGGTTTGTTGGTGTTTTATTATGCTGAGACTGAAGTTCTGCCTGTTTGGCAAGAACACCACAGAGGTGACATGTGCTTCCTATGCTAGGCATTAGAGCAGGAACTCCACATGTTGGCGTGGCTTGGTGCTGGTAAACTTACCTCAATCCCTTAATGAAGGTGCTGCCTACACAGCTTGCCCACTGTAAAGTTACTATGAAGCCCTTGGTCCTTAATAACCACCTTGGGAGAGGTACTTTGAGAACAGGCAAATATTCTACCTCTCCTTGGACTTTCACCCTTAAGTCTGAGCATCTACTGGTGGTGATTATCACTGAGATGCACTCATGGTGATATTTTACTCCTCTCAACCCTTCTGTATTATTTATTTGTTTGGTGCTGGTAACTGAGCCCTGTGCTGCATGCATGCTAAGCACGTGCTCTACGATGGAGCTATATCCCCAGGCCTCACATATTAATTGGAATTCTTCTATAAGGGACAATCCTAAGTTTCAATAATAATTACCTGAGAAAATTTATTTTTGACTTCCAAGAAGCATTTTTACTTTAAAAATGACAAAATGACATTTTTATATTTTTTGTTTATTACAGTTGCAATATATTCAATAACAAATAACTAAAGATAATAGAGTATTTAAAAATTTGTAATCTCACCTTTGTACAACCATCTTAATATCTTAGTTTATCTGTATCTTTTCTCTATTTATATATGCACATATAAACAAAAAGCAGATCTTGGTATGTGTGCTAGTTTGTAAATCTCTTCTTTCACTTAACAATATATTGTGAACATCTTTCTGTGACAATAGAAACATTTCTATAATATCATTTTTAAGGCTCCAGTTGTCATTATATAGATGTATCATAATTTGTTTTTGTTTTTGCAAAGAATGGTGTTATGATCACACTTGTACCATAATCTTTACAAATATGGATCAAGAATAGTAGCAATATTTATTAAACATTCACATCTTCCTGGGCCTGGTGCTGAGCATTTATACAATTAAACCCATTTTATCCTCATGACAGCTTTATGAGATGGGCACTAGTATTACCCCCATGTCACATGCAAAACACATTAAAATTCATATTCATTAACTTGTTCAAAATTTTATCCAGACCGGAACCCAGATTCTGTTGATGTCTAGGACTGGCTCTTAACCATTACATTATTTTTATCTTTCTAATTACTACCTCAAGACAATCCCTGAAACTGGAATTTCTGGGAAGTTGTCTTAGTTTATTTTGTGTCCCTATAATAAAATACCTGTGTCAGGGACTTTAAAGTAAAATAATGTATTTAGTTTTCAGTTTTATAGGCTGTAAGTTCAAGATCAGGCTGCTCGACTACACTGGTCTCTGTTAGGCACCTTTTGACTGCATCATAGCATGGTAGATGAGATCACATAGAGGCAGGATGTATGTATGGAACAGACTGTGTGGTGAGAGGAGGCAAGATGGGGGTGTGTGAGATGTTCTCTTTTAGAACAACTCATTCTTGAAGGAAGTAATCTGCTCCTGTGAGTCCTAACCCACTCTGAGGAACCAGCATTAATCCCTTCACCAGAGAGGTTATGACCCAGTCACCAGAAGGCCCCACCTCTCAAAGGCCTCAGGTTTATAATTAAGTCACAATAAAATTTCCCCTGAGATTCTTCTTTTCCTCACTCTGCTCCTGCCTGGGTGCCTTTTTTTTTTTTTTTTTTTTTTTTTTTTTTTACCACAGGCACTTCATTAAACATATTGGTAAGAATCATGATTTTGTTAATTTCTGTACAGTATAGGACAGCTGTAGCTAGAGCTGTAAATATGTAGAACAGAAAGAACAGTTTCAGTTCACATCAGGCAGGATCTGCAGAGCTCAGAGCATGGCAGCAGGAAGCAAAGGAGCATCACCTGGAGGACTGAAACAGAGATGGCAGGGGAGGAGCCACATGATTCCCAAGGCCACACCCCCAGCAACCAATCCTCCTTTCAGCATTACTCCCTTATTTCCAGGAGGGTTAGGGGGAACCTTCTACATACAACTCTTTACAATCATGTTGTCTTCCAAGATCAGAGTATTTTGGAGAGTTTAAGAGATTTCACTGTTTTTGTTGCTACAAATGTGCAAAGATTTAAAAAACTGTTCTTTCTGTTCCTGGGTGCTTTCTAATCGCTGAGATGTTGATGCTGTGTCCTTGTCCTCAGCAGACACTGTTGCCTCTTCCTCTTTACCTTCCCCTGCCATTCCACAATCCTCTATGGCATCCTGGACCATCTGCAAAGTGGCAAGGGGCTTCCCTGGACTCCCTAGGCAGGACGCCAGCTCAGACAGCCTGCTCTGTGCCTCAATGCCTGTGAGCTGAGCTTGGCCTCCCCAGACAGGCCCTGCCTCCATAGCACCTCTCAGCACCACTATTCTGTCTTTCTGGGAGAACAAGGCAATACTTTCTTATAAATACATGTTTACAACTCAGGAAAAAATATACTTTTTCCAATCGCATGTTTTTATTTGGAGAGAGAAAAATCTGTTTATTATACCTACAGTTGACTTTAAAACATGCAGGGGGAGTTGTAGAGATATTGTTTCAAAGATTCAATGAATAGATTCTTATCTATTGTGTTTACACATAAATGCAATGGCACATTTCTCTCGCCTGGCCTAGTGTTGTCTGTATAAATGTTCTTTTTGATATATGAACATACCCTTGGCATTCGCAGATTTAGCATTCCTGGTTTCAACTATTTGCAGATGACCTAGAAGATTTATGACGTGTAGTAATTTGTTCTTCTGGTCAGGCACAGATTCAAATCACATGCTACCTGGCTGTGGGGCCTGGGAGTCACAGAGCTGGTGTCTTCCCTGAGCTGATTGTTCTGCGTCTCTGTGGTGTTGGTACACTGTCTCTGATTCCCTTTATATATTCTTTTTTTGTGTGGTACTGGGGTTCCTGGAAGCCCTTCTACCTCCAGGCTACGCTCCCAGACCTACTTTTTAATATTTTTATTTGGAAACAGGGTGTCTTAAGCCAGCGTGGGCTGGCTTCGAACCTGCGCGATCCTCCTGTCTCCGCCTCCCAAGCGTGGGGATTACAAGTGTGCACCACCATGCCCAGCTATATATTCTATCTTTGTCTTCAATCATCTGATGACAAGGCTTAAGTTCACTTCATTACATTTAATGGAAAAGATTCTTATATACACTTCCTTCTTATAAGGAGAGTTCTAACACTTAACTCACATGTACCCCTGGGAAATGCATCTATGGTCTATGTGCCCTGGCTTTCCCTGCTACCAACAGCTCACCTAGGAATGAGGGTGTTCTGTGCTTGCATAAATGCCCACAGGAATTCAAAGAGACAGCTTGAGCAGCCAGGTAAGTGGCTGCCTGGGAACTCTGTTGACTGGGCTGCTCCCTCTGAAGGGACATTGAGACTGCAGGTCTGGGCAGGAAGACACCCAGCAGAGAGCCCCAGCCTACTCCCGCTGAGCCAGCAGGATTCAGAGCCAGTGGCCCATTTACTCTAAATGTAGTTCTCAGTCCTGCCACCTGGAATCACAAGGACCTTGTTAAAAACAAATAGAAATGCCTGAATCTCATTAAATAAGAATCTCAGGGTAGCAGCAGGGGTTGGGGTTGGGGGTGTTTGGACTTTGCTATTTAAAATATTCCAAAGGATTTTAATCTGCACTGGGCTATGATCCAAACACCTGATGCACACACCTTGAAAGAAGAAGAATAATTTCCTTGCTTACCGTTGTGGAGGTCTTAGAGGTCAAGGACTTGTGCGGCAGACTTCAGCTCATCATGGCAGGGAGCAGAGAGAGGGTGAGGGCGTGTCCTTGTCAGCTCATAGTAGTGGGGGTGAGGGGGGAGAGAGAGCGCGCGCAAATGAGCTGCAGTAGCCATCAGGGGAAAACACTGTCTCTGCCATGCTCCCAGTGACCCTTCCACAGCAACTAAGTCCCACCTCTGAGCATGGCTACTTTGTCTAATACATGAGGGTTGGGGGACATTCAATTCAAACCTTAACACCAGGAGAGTGGATTTTCTTGGCCTTGAGGGACTGGTGACATGGCATGTGTGATCTTCCATGCTGGGGCACTTCGCAGCCTCACATAGATCCCACACTAGATCACATAGACCCACAGAGACTACACAGATCCCAAAGGTACACTTCATGTATGGATGCACCTTTGTAATTGGTGCTCATGTAGCTGCTGAGTCCTTCTCTGCAAGGCTGATTCCTATTTATCCTTTACTCATCCTCAGCTTTAAGTATCTCCTTCTGGGGAAGACTTTGCAATGAGTTTCTCTCTTAGTCTACTATTGTCACCTCTAAGTCCTGTCTGGCTAGGCATTTTTGTGTCCCAAAGTCCCTTGAATGCATCTAACATTAACAATTTCATATTGTTGTTTGTCTATGGACCTTGCTGGACTGTATTTTTTATTTCCTCTCTCCTAGCTCTTGCATGTGCCTGTTGCAGTTTATACATGTACACACACATGTATACTTACACACAAGTCGGTATGCTCACATGCAGTGGCTAGTTATACAAATGGATCGAGTTCAGATTATTAAAAAGTCCAAGGCCTTGAAGGATATAGAGGATATAGTGGAAAAAGGAAAACAGGCTTCAAAAAATGGTCAGGCACAGTGATACACATTTACAATCCCAGGGCCTCAGGAAGCTGAGGCAAAAGGACTATGAAACTTCTGGGAGTATGGCTTAGTGGTAGAGTGATTGCCTAACAGGACGGAGGCTCTAGGTTTGATCCCTAGCACATAAAAAAGAAAAAGCTAAATTAAGATGTTCACTTAGATAAGTGAGAATGAGAAGGTACTTTTTTTGGAAATATATATATAGAGTCTACTATTCTGTGTAAAGTTATAGGGGCAGGGATGTAGAGCAGGAGTTCTCAAGTGTAGAAGAACACTGAGATCATGTGGATAGTGTTCTATACTACTGATTCTTGCATCGCATCCTAAGACTCTGATTTAATTTATTAGGGATCCAGGTGATGCTAATAAACTGCAAAGTTTATGCACCTGTTATAGTTAAACATAGAATGTCCCCTTTAGAGAGCTCATTTATTAATAACCAGGGTTGGTAGTGTTAAGTCATGAGAGTTGTAATCTCAGTGGTGGACTTATCTAGGTAGAAACCTAGGCTGGTGGAATGTGGCTGGAGAGGGTGGGGCCCTGGGGGCGAGTCCTCAGGGATTGTGCTTGGGTCTGCGGCTCTGCTTGCTTGTGTTCACTCTTACTTCTGGCCTGCACAACATGAGAGCAAAGCCTTGTGCTCTCCCTCTCTCCACCTCCTACCACCGCCATACTATGAGATTACATGGTCCCTGGCCTCATGTGGAACTAACCCAAAATCCCCCCAGGAAACTGTGAACAAATAAATCTTCCTTTCTCTTAGATATATAGTCAGTCTTTGGATTATATCAGTGAGAATTCTGACTCAGACCACACCCCTCATCTGGCTCTGTTTCAAAGGATCCACCTGTGGAGCCTGGGCAGAATCCTGGGTCCTATTTAGCAGATGCTGTTTGGACAGGATTGAGGACCAGCTGCTGTATCTTTCAGCAAGCCTTTCAGGTAATTCAGATGGGGGTGCTTCTCCAATGAGGCTTTGAAGAAGCCTATCTTAGACAAATGGGTTTGAAATCTCCTTCTGCAGAGTACATAGAGAGCTGAGGGAAGAACCATTTTTTTTTTTTAAATCCAGGTTCAGCTTTTTACTTTGTAGAACCCAAATATCTCAGTAGTATGACATTTATGATGCACCCTACAGCCATATAGTTTTTACCCATTTTTAAAGGTTTGCTATTTTTAATCATATTTATCTTTCTCCTACCAAACTACAACTATCCCTGAACCTATGGTTATTTACTTCATTTGCACCTGCTTATGTACTTGGCACAGTGTCTTGCAAATGAACCAGTAATGAGTAGATGATTCCTGTGCTGTTCCCAGGCAGGCAGGCTGTTGGCATAGAAACAAAGATAAGATCATTGGAGAAGCTGAGGCCTAGAAGTTCACAGATAACAGAACTTAAAGAGAGGTTTAAAAAAAAACCAACAAAAGCCACACATACCATGTATCCCCTCACCCAGTTGCTGACTAAGCTATATCCTGATTTATGATATTCTATTTAGTGATGTCAACCAGATTGGCCAGCTTTTGTAAAGATAATGAAACAATTCCTAATTATAAGACCTGGGGTGTAGAGGGCGGTAGTATTTCTCTTTTCTTTTTGGTCATACTGGGGTTCCTGGAAGCCCTTCTACCTCCGGGCTACACTCCCAGACCTATTTTATACTTTTTTATTTGGAAACAGGGTCTCTTAAGCCAGCACGGCTGGCTTTTTTTTTTTTTGGGGGGGGGGGGTTTCACAATTTTATTTTATTTTATTTATTTATTTATTTATTTATTTTTTATTGGTGCACTGTATTCATACATCATAGTAGGATACATACTTTTGTAGACATACATGCACACTTTTCCCAGTCAGCCCCCACCCAATCCCCACCCCATTCTCTCCCTATCCCTCCCTCCCATGCTTGGCTTAGTAGTTGACATCTAGTATTATGGCAATTTATCTAAAATTATAAATGATAATCTCACATAACAGTTTCATTTGTCTAATACCAAGCTTTTGATGACTTAAAGATAACAGGGACTTCCGGGAAAACGGCTGGCTTTGAACCCACGCAATCCTCCTGTCTCCGTCTCCCAAGTGCGGGGATTACAAGCATGCGACACCACACCTGGCTGTAGTCTCTTTTCAAGTACTTCTCCACATTACTCTTTGTCTTTTGCTTTGCAATAAACTTCTTAGCTTTTGAAACTGAGATTTCTGGATTTTTATTTCTCTATTGGACCCAAGAAAAAGGACACATAGTGTACCTCAAGCCATATCACAAATAATATGTGCCTAATAAATGCTTGTAGATTAAAAAAGCAATTATAAACCAAGAGCTATGTGCATATATGTTTTCATCATAGTGAGCCTTACTATGATGTATAATTGCAACACATTAAAAAAAATGTTCTAATTCAGCAGCTTGCCTAAACACGTTTGAAATAAAAGAACATCAAGAGTGTAAGCTGGGCGTGGTGGCGCACGCTTGTAATCCCCACACTTGGGAGGCTGAGACAGGAGGATCGCACAGGTTTGAAACCAGTCTCAGCTGGCTTAAGAGACCCTGTTTCCAAATAAAATATAAAATAGGTCTGGGAGTGTAGTCCGGAGGTAGAAGGCCCCTGGGTTCCATCCCCAGTACCACCAAAAGAGAGAGAAAGAGAGAGAGAGAGAGAGAGAGAGAGAGAGAGAGAGAAAGAGAGAGAAAGAGAGGGAGAGAGGTGTGTGGAACAATGATAGTAAGGTGAATGCATATCAGCTTCTAAAATTCTCAGTTAAAGGAAAAAATTTAAAATTATGTTTTGAAACCGTTCCTTGAGGCATATATTTTAATTGCCAAGTCATTTACTTTCTTTCCACCCCCTAAATATTTAAACTTTTTGCTCTCTGGAGACTACTTACTGAGGAACATCAAGTAGCTCAGGACATAGGCTCTGGAGGCAGGTTTGATTAGAACTTTTCTCCATATTCTCCTGTCTGCTCTGGAAAGCATACTCAGAACTTTGGGGAGGCAGCACTTCCCAGTGTCATCCTCCTCAGTTTATCATTCAAGGTATTATTATGGCCTTCTGAACCCATTTCCCTTTCTCATCTCTACAACTCTGCAGCAGGGGTCAAGTGGACTTTAAACAGTGGTAGTGAGGAGCTCCTTTCCCAGGCTGAGCTTGGCCTCCTTCCTTCTGAGCTCTATTATTTAGATATACAGTTACAGTGTAAAGGGTAGGGTAACAGGCATCAGAATTGTTTGGCTTCTTGGTATACCTTTACTCTTTCTTTTATTGTCTCATTTCCAGGTCCTGACATGGGGATAGAAGTGTTCCAGCCAGGAAAATGTGGGGGGCTATTCCCTCTGCCCCACTTAACACAGGATAGAGTGAATAGAGGCTTCAGACTAGACTTCAGATGCCCCTCAGCTGGGTACTAGGTTTATTAATAAAGACTATGACACTGCTTCCTACGTATTGCAAGTCACTGCTTTCTCACACTTGTGAAGAGATCAGCAGACACTTTCTGTGAAGGATCAGGTAACAAATGTTTTGGCCGTTGTGGACCCTGTGGTCTGTATTGTGCTGCTAACCTTTGAATTGCAGTTAAAGTAACCTAGATAGTGTATAAGCAAATGGCCATGAGCGAGCCAATAACACTTTACTTATAGACACTGGAAATTTTAATTTTATATAATTTTCATGTGTCACAAAATACTATTCTTTTGAATTTTCAACCATTTAAAACAGCTTAAAGGCCAAATAAAAGTAGGCAGCCAACTGAATTTAGACTGTGATCTCTCTACAGCCTAGAAATTCTTTAATGATGCCATTGAAAGAGTGAAGTAAAGAAAAAAGAATGGAGAAAGATTTTTTTCTATAATGTGTGGTAAAGTGTTGTCGACAAACACATGAAGATAGTGCTCAGCATGGAAAGGTGTTTGGAGTAATTTGAAAACATGGCGACCTGAACACTTGTTCCAGAAATAGCTCCTATGTCAGTGTCTAAAAGTTTTACAACATAATGTAGTGTACACTCTTTGGTACCTGAAAATAGTATATAAATGTCTGAGACCCCACCCATTTGACCCGTAGAAGGCTCAAGCTCTAAGGGATTTTTGGGATCACAGAAGAAACTAAGCTAACTTGGTACTGAAGGGGCACAGTGAAGGAGATGTGAATTTCTAGGCCATGATGCTTCTTGCTGTCATTCCTCTTGCTCCTTCTTGGTGCTGCGTTGGGCTGATTGGCTCCAAGAGAAGTTCAGGCAGGCGTTTGTCCCAGCTGACAGCTCTTGAGCCTACCATCTGCTATGATGTCAGTATCTCCTCAGTGGGCACACTGTAGTATCTGGAGTGACACATAAGAGAAAGGTCTGTCTCTACATCACTTAAAAATTAATTCCAAAGATAAACAAAGTTCTTCTCATCCTGAGCCTTCTTAGTTCATCTGCACTGTTAGATCTTGCTGCCTTGGACTAATGAATCCCTAGCATTTTTATCTCTAAATCTCAGTATTGTCTTTGAATTCAGAAGTGATCCAGAACATTTTTCTTTCTGAGTGAATTATACTGAAACCTGAGACACGCAGGACTACACTGCTCTCTCCTTTTTAGGGCTGGTACTGAAGGGCAAAAGGTTAGGAAAAGGATTTGCTAATTTTGTTAGTCAGCTTTTTGTTGCTGTGACAGATCCTAAGAAAATCAACTTAGAGGAATAAGGTATACTTGGGTCCATGGTTTCAGTCAATGGTTGGCTGGCTCCAAGGTGGAAGCATCATGGTGAAAGGGCATCTGTTCACTTTCACCAATAAACTCCTAATTTATGAATGCCTTAATTCATTGATGATATGAGAGCCCTTATGATTTAGTTACTTCCAAAGAGTCCCACCTCTGAATATTGTTGTAGTGAGGACCAAGCCTTCAGCACATGAGTTTCTGGGGGTCATTTCATATTTAAAACATGATATCAATATAAGTTAATTTATTTCATAATAACATACTTTTATTTTCTTCTCCTGTACCAATCCCTGCAAGGAAGTGCTTACTTGCTTCCTGATTGTCATGACCCTCTCATTTCTTAGAAGTTAATTCTAGTTGGGGTAAAGATTAGAAGAGATGAATTCTACAGAAACAGTGGATGTCTATACATTATTTGAGGAACCATACTAGAATCCTTAGTCTTTTCAAGTGGAATCAGTTTTTCTTTACCCATTCTTCTTCAGAGTGTTACTTGAATGGGAAAAGGTAGAACCACACTAAATGTGGAAGGGCCAGTACTAAGATCTAGACTGTATTTTGTAAGTAGTGGCAAGCTTTCTGGAGGAAAGTATTACAGTTGGATTTTTATTTTAGGTAAACTATGGCAGCAATGAGTAGAAGAAATAATTTGGATGTAGAAATCTGTTACTTGGATATTACATAACTCCACAATTCTGATTCAGTCTTTTCATGCACATACATATGTTTTTCTCTAGTTTGTGTCTTCTCAAGAGTAGGATGGTAACTTTCAATTTTATTTTCCTTCATCTCCAGTCTCTAGTGCCTTTAATTTATTAGTTTTCACATTTTGACACTTTATAAATATTGACTGAATTAGATTAGGCCCAAATGAGCTCTTAGAATAAAAACACTAAAAAATAGAGTATCTCCATTTTCATAAGGTTTTCATTGTAGTATACTATTGGAGTGAATCACCTTAGTCAAAATAGGGCTTTTTATTTTGGCAGTAAAACTGATGACAGTCTTGGGTAAACTCATCTTCCCCTCCCCCCTCATATCAACAACAGAAACTAATTCTCTATTCTGTTTTATAATTTACACCCCTGACAATAGAATATTAAAATCACATTCTTGAGTTGTAAATATTTTAAATGACATTCTTACATGCTATTGCATAGTCACTCTCTTTTGCAACAATTTGGCATGGAATTACAAGTAGTGTGCATTAAATTTCATATGCCCTTTAATTTTTTATCTCTTCATTTGTATGCATATATTTTATAATCGTTCATTCTAGTAATAAAACCCACAGGATTTTAAATTGAACTGAAGTCCCATATGCCTTACAAGAATTTATGTTGCATAATTGTACTGGTTTTCTTGAAAACAAGCAATAATGTCTGACTTAAATATTCTGCTCAGGGAAGGAGTCAAACTCTTTCTTAAAAATTTCTGGTGTATTTTTTGAATGATTTATTGTGAGGAGAAGATTCAGAAAGTTAAAGGAAATATTAAAATGAGTGAGCAAAGGATGCATAGTAGTAACTTTCTGATACTTCCCTATCAAGAATGATATACATGTTTTTTTTTTTTGTTTTTTTTTGTTTTGTTTTTTTGGTGGTACTGGGGTTCCTGGAAGCCCTCCTTCCTCCGGGCTACACTCCCAGACCTATTTTATATTTTTGAAACAGGGTCTCTTACGCCAGCACGGCTGGCTTCGAACCTGCGCGATCCTCCTGTCTCCGCCTCCCAAGCGCGGGGATTACAAGCGTGCGCCACCACGCCCGGCGATATACATGTTTTAAGAAAACATATTTGTAAAATAGCTATAGAGCTATTCTCCCTCATCCAGAGAGGGAGAATCAGTGTATTGACATCAAACGATGAGTTTATGAGAACAAAGGAGAAAAATTGTTCTTCTCTCAACAGGACAATCTGAGTGAGGCAAGGTAGAAGACATGTTTTGTACCTGGGGAATAGACTCAAGAATTGAGTTTGTTACCCATTTCTGCATAACAAATAATACCCAATTAGCAGCTTATGACAACAAACATTTTTTGGTATGTACCAGGATCTGGCAGCAGTTTAAATACATGGTTTTGGCTTAAGGTCTCTCATGAGGTTGCACTGAAGCTATTTGCCAGGGCTGAAGTCTCATTTGAATGCTCAGCTGGGGAATAATCCTTTTCTAAGCTCACTCATGTGGTTGTTGGCAGGTTTTAGTTCTTTGCTGTCTGTTGGCTGGACACTTTAGTTCTTTTTCAGGTGAGTTCTCGTGGCCCAAGCATCCTCATAACATGCTTACCCCGGAGTGATGACCCAGGACAGAGACACAGAGAAAGAAAATATTTAAGACAGAAGTTGCATTCTTTTAATAATTCACCTATCCTGGAGTGTCACTTCTGTCATATGCTGTTGGTTATTCACTGCAGCTCAGGTAGTGAGGGAGCATGCAACCCATGCATGTGATGCCAGCAGGTGGAGATCTTGGCAGCCTTCTTGGAGGCTGTGTACCCAAGGGCTGGGCTGCTTTGGGGCAATTGACTCAGGAAAATAACTTGGACATGGTAGATAAATTGCATCCTTGTTTGATGAAGGCCAGAGAAGAAAGAGGAGAGGGTTGAGACAACAATAAAGCTCTCAGCTGCCATTCATTCCATCCTTAGCCAAGTGCCACCTCTCTAGACACTCTTCTCTGAGCTGCTCCTAATAATTCCAGAATAAGTCCTTGTTTAGGGATCAGGAATCATAATATCTGAACCTAAGTGTGTCCTGACTCACTAAAATTTGGAGGCAAGCATAACGATGTATTATCAAATACATCATTTAGTATTGGGCTACAGTATTTTGATATGTTTCACTTAAACCCAGGACACACCTCTTGCTGGATGTGTGATCTGTGGTAAGCTATGGGCCAGCCTCCTGAAATGGAGTTTCCTTGTATGGATATAAGGATGACATTTTCCCTTTTAGGGGGCTGAAAAGATTAAATAAAATGCCATTCTCTTTGCTCTTTTACTGTATGAGATTAAGCTGTCACCTCACTTCTCTGGGTTTCACTCAATGCAAAAGTGATAGTGATGGAGTTTTTACTCGTTGGGGTACCTGATGTGTGCTCACTGGGACTCAGGCACTGCATTTCTGGGCTTACCTACCAGGTTATATAATCTGAAGACAAGGATAGCACTGGACACATATTAAAATCTGGATTATGGAGAAGATGAGGATGGGGAGATGCAGGGTAAGGAGAGGGACTAACAGCTAGGAAATGCCTGGAAAACATTTTTGTAGAATTCTTTTTTTTTAAATTTTTTTTATTGGTGCATTATATTCATACAACTTATTGGGGTAAAAAACTTGTGTGTACAAACATGTACTCATCGCTGATTTAACCCCTACCCAAATCCCACCCCATTCCCTCGCCGTCCCTCCCTCCCTTGCTTGGCTTAGTGATTGACTTCGATATGTTTAAGTACATTGTGAGCTTTAGAGATTTTCCTCTTCCCCACTCATTTCTCCTCCTTTAGGTTGTCTTGTTTGCTCCTCTTTTCTCCCTAACTCTCACATATTAGGGAAAGCATCCAATTTCTTATTTTTTGTGCCTGACTAATCTCACTTAGCATAATGTCCTCCAGTTCCATCCATTTCCCTGAAAATGATGTAATTGAGTTTTTTTTGATGGCTGAGTAAAATTCCATTGTGTACATATCCCACAGTTTTGTAATCCATTCATCTGTTGATGGACATCTTGGCTGGTTCCATAGTTTGGCTATGGTGAATTGTGCAGCTATGAACATAGATACACATGCATTTGTCTGGTAGTTTGGTTTCTTTTCTTTTGGGTAGATACCCAACAGTGGTATTGCTGGATCAAATGGTAGGTTAGTTCCCATTCTTCTGAGGATTCTCCATACTGTTTTCCAAAGTGGTTGCACTAATTTGCAATCCCACCAACAATGTCTTAGAGTTCCCACTTCTCCACATCCTCGCCAGCATCTGTTGTTGTTTGTGTTTTGAATGATTGCCATTCTAGTTAGGTGGAATCTCAGGGTAGTTTTGATTTGCATCTCTCTGATTGCCAGTGATGTTGAACATTTTTTCATGCATTTATTGGCCATTTGAATTTCTTCTTTTGTGAGTGTCTATTTAGTTCCTTTGCCCATTTTGTTATTGGATGCTTTGTTTTCTTAGTGTTGAGTTTCTTGAGTTCTCTGTATATTCTAGATATTAGTCCTCTATCAGTGGTGTAGGTGGCAAAAATCTTCTCCCATTCTGTTGGCTCTCTATTGAGATTCTTGATAATTTCCTTTGCTGAACAGAAGCTCTTCAGTTTTATGCAATCCCATGTATTGATTCTCCTTTTAATTTGTTGTGCCTTTGGGGTCTTGTTGAGGAAATGTTTGTCTGTGCCTATGTGTTGTAGTGTTGGACCTATGCCCTCTTCAAGGAGCTTCAAAGTCTCTGGTTTAATTTCCAAGTCTTTGATCCATCGTGAGTTGACTTTTGTACAGGGTGAAAAAGTGGGATTAACATCCAATTTTCTGCATATGGTTAACCAGTTTTGCCAACACCATTTGTTGAAGAGGCTATCTTTTTTCCAGTGTATGATTTTGGCCCCTTTGTCAAAAATCAATTGGCTGAAAGTGTGTGGACTTGTTTCTGGGTCTTCTATTCTGCTGCATTGGTCTATATATCTGTTCTTTTGCCAGTACCATGCTGTTTTTATTACAATGGCTTTGTAGTATAGTTTAAAGTCAGGTATTGTAATTCATCCTGCATGGTTTTTGTTGCTGAGAAGTACCTTGGCTATTCTGGGCTTTTTGTTATTCCAGATAAATTTAAGGACTGATTTTTCTATGTCTGTGAGGAATGATCTTGGTAGTTTAATGGGCATTGCATTAAATCTGTAGATCACTTTTGGGAGGATGGCCATTTTAATGATATTTATTCTGCCAATCCATGAACATGGAAGGTCTTTCCATCTTCTAAGATCTTCTTCGATTTCTTTTTTCAGTGTTTTATAATTTTCTTTGTAGAGATCTTTTACCTCCTTGGTCAAGTTTATTCCTAGGTATTTTTTTTTTTTTTTTGTGGGAGATCCTGAGTGGAAGTGTTTTCTGAATTTCTTTTTCAGTGGATTTATTTATGGTTTGTGTACAGGAAAGCTTCTGATTTTTTAAGATTGATTTTGTATCCAGATACCTTGCTGAATTTGTTGATCTGTTCTATAAGCCTTTTGGTTGAGTTTGTTGGGTTTTCTAAATATAGCATCATGTCATCTGCAAATAGTGAAAGCTTAAGTTCTTCTTTTCCTATTTGTACTCCTTTGATTTCCTTTTCTTGCCTTATTGCTCTGGCTAGAATCTCTAGTACTATATTGAAGAGAAGTGGTGATAGTGGACATCCTTGTCTCGTTCCAGTTTTTAGCGGGAATTCTTGAAGTTTTTCCCCATTTAATATGATGTTGGCAGTGGGCTTATTGTAGATTGCCTTAATAATGTTGAGATATGTTCCTTCTATTCCAATTCTCTGCAGTGTTTTTATCATAAATGGATGTTGAATTTTATCAAATGCTTTTTCTGCATCTATTGAGATGATCATGTGGTTTTTGTCTTTGATTCTGTTTATATGATGAATTACATGGATTGATTTTCGTATATTGAACCAGCCTTGCATCCCTGGGATGAACCCTACCTGGTCATGGTGAATGATTTTCTTGATGTGGTTTTGAATGCGTGTTGCCAGTATTTTGTTTAATAGTTTTGCATCCAAGTTCATCAGAGATATAGGCCTGTAGTTTTCCTTCCTTGAACTGTCTTTATTTGGTTTGGGTTTTAGTGTGATGTTGGCTTCATAGAATGTATTTGGGAGAGTCCCGGTTTTTTCTATTTCGTGAAATAGTTTGAGTAGTATTGGGATTAGTTCTCCTATAAAGGTTTTATAGAATTCACTTGGGAAACCATCTGGTCTTGGGCTTTTCTTTGATGGTAAGCTCTTTATTGCTGTTTCAATCTCTTTGATTGTTATTGGTTGGTTTAAGTGTTCTATATCTTCTTGACTCAGTTTAGGAAGGTTGTATTTATATAGGAAGTTGTCGATTTCCTCCAGATTTTCCATTTTGTTGGAGTATAGTTTTTCAAAGTAGTTTCTGATAATCCTCTGGATTTCTATGCTGTCAGTAGTAATGTCTCCTTTTTCATCCCTTATCTTCATAATTTGGGTTGATTCTCTCTTTTTTTTTAGTTAGGTTGGCTAGTGGTTTATCAATCTTGTTAATTTTTTCAAGAAACCAGCTTTTGGTTTTGTTGATTTTCTGTATTGTTTTTTTATTCCCTATTTCATTAATTTCTGCTCTAATTTTAATAATTTCCCATCTTCTGCTGGCTTTGGGGTTCAATTGTTCCTGCTTTTCAAGGGCTTTGAGGTGTGTCATAAGGCTATTTATTTGAAGATTTTCTGTTTTTCTTATGTGAGCACTCAGTGCTATAAATTTTCCTCTTAATGCTGCCTTCAAAGTGTCCCAGAGGTTTTGATATGCTGTTTCTTTATTTTCATTTGTTTCTAGAAATTTCTTGAATTCACCTCTTACATCTTCTATGACCCATTCTTCATTCAGAAGTGTGGTGTTCAGTCTCCACATGTTTATGTTGTTTCTCTGGGTCTTCTCATAGTTGATTTCTAGTTTCATTCCATTATGATCTGAAATGACACAGGGAAGTATGTAACATTTTTTAAATTTGCTAGTGCTCATTTTGTGTCCCAGGATGTGATCTATTTTGGAGAAGGTTCCATGAGCAGCTGAGAAAAATGTAAACTCTGCTGTAGTTGGGTGAAATATTCTATATGTGTCCAACAGGTCCATTTGGTTAATGGTGTTCTTTAGTTCTGAGACATCTTTACTGACCCTTTGTCTGGAAGATCGGTCTAGTATTGTGAGGTGTGTTGAAGTCTCCCAGTATTATTGTGTTGGGATTTATGTGTGACTTCATGTCACAAAGAGTTTGATTTATGAAAGTAGCTGCCCCTATGTTTGGGGCATAGATGTTGATTATTGTTATTTCCTCTTGCTGGACTATTCCTTTTACCAGTAAAATGTGACCTTCTTTGTCTCTTCTAATAAGTTTGGGTTTGAAGTCTAACTTGTCTGATATCATAGTTGCTACTCCTGCTTGCCTTGGAGTTCCATTAGCATGGATTACCTTGCTCCAGCCCTTTACCTTGAGTTTGTTCCTATCTTTACTTGTAAGGTGTGTTTCTTGTAAGCAGCCGATGCATGGATTCTGGCTTTTAATCCATTTTGCCACTTTATGTCTTTTTATTGGGGAGTTGAGGCCGTTTACATTCAGTGTGATTATAGAGAGATAATTTTTAATTCCCAACATGTTAAGATCTTATTTCTGTTTGAGATACTGTTTATTCTTCTTTGCTTAGTTGTCTGTTGGATAGGAATTCTTGTTTCTTTGGTTCTGGCGTGTATTACCCATTTCCTCTTTGCAGTTAATCTCCTTGAGTATTTTCTCTAGCGCTGGTTTTGCAGACATAAATTCCTTCAGTTGCTGTTTGTCATGGAAGCTTCTTATTTCCCCATCTAATTTGATGGATAGTTTTGCTGGGTAGGAAATTTTTGGCTGGAAGTTGTTTTCTTTCAGAGTTTGGAATATGTTACTCCAAGCCCTTCTGGCTTTCATAACTTGGTTTGGGAAGTCTGGAGTGATTCTAATTGGTTTGCCTCTGTATGTCACGTGGCCTTTTGTTTTTGTTGCCTTTAAGATTCTCTCCTTGGCTTCTACATTAGTCATTTTGACAATTATGTGGCGTGGGGATCCTCTTCTCTGATCCTGTCTAAAGGGAGTTCTATAAGTTTCCTGGACCTGTGTATTGACCTCTTGCTCTATGTTTGGAAAATTTTCTGCTATTACTTCCTTGAATAGATTGTTGATCCCTTTGGCTTCACCTTCTTTTCCCTTCTCTATTCCAATTATTCTTAGGTTAGCTCTCTTGACATGGGCCCATATTTCTTCAATGTCAGATTCCTGCTGTCAGGTTTTGTTTTCTAAATTAGAAACTATGCGTTCATTTTTAGAATGATCATCTTCAAGAAGCGAGATTCTATTCTCCATGTGGTCTAATCTGTTGTTTATACTTTGAATTGAGGCCCTTACTTCATTAATTGCATCCTTTATCTCTTTTTGACTCCCTCTAAATTCTTTTTGAAAGTCCTCTATTATTTCTAAAGTTATTTTCCTAATTTGATCTTCTAGAGATCTTTGGATTTCTGTGTTATCAGATTCTGATGTTTTGGGGTTGTTGGCATTCACTGCTCCATTGTTATTTCTCTTTCCCATGATTTTGGAAGTTTGTGCCTTCTCTGGGTTCCTCCTTGAGTCACTACGAGTTCACTTAAGATGCTCTGGATCTCGAGTCTGTGGTATCTCAGTCAACACTACTCCTTTACTGGGTTGTATCACAAAGTCTCAGACCCAGGGAGTCAATCAAGGCTGCTTAGACCGTGGGGGGTGCCAAGTTGGGCGTTCTCCAGCGGGGAGTTGTGACTATGGTATGATATCTCTGCCACTGCCACTCCCCCACTGGGCTGCACTGCTAAAATCTCCGACCCAGGGAAACTATCTGCGCAAGTCCCTGGGAGTGCAGTACTGGGATATCTCCCGTTGCGGCCGCAATTTGACTCACGGTTGTTGAGTGCGCTGATGGAGCTGTAGTGAACTTGGTGGATTCGCTGCTGCCACCACTGGCAATATGGCACCACTGCCACGTCCTCGGCCGTGATGCGGCGTATTTCTTCTCTGGTTTTGAACTCCTCTCTGAGTCCTTGCCAGTTGTGCTGTGCCCGGCCCTTGGGAGCTTTAGATGTTCCCTGCACCAACAAAACTGCTGACTGCCGCCCGGCTGTTCAGGACCTGCTCACCTTGGCTCGCTGTCCACCCCTCCTCTCAGGCGCCTGGTGGCTGGTTGAGTGGGTTGGTCTAGGGCCGTAAGATGAACTCGCCGCTGCCGCCAGCAGTAAGACGCTGCTTCTGCATCCTAGCCCACGAGGCCAGAGTACCTCCTCTCTGGATTTGAGCTCTGTTTTGAGTCTCCCTCCTCTCTGGAGCCTGGTGCTGCTAGGGGAGATGTAGGCCGCGCCACCCCAGCCGCTCTATGCTGCGGCTCTGGCTGTTCCGCACCATGGCTCTGGCCGCTCCGGCTGCTCCGACTGCTCTGCACCGCGGGTCTGGCCACTCCGGCCGCTCCGGCCGTTCCGCGACGCGGCTCTGGCTGCTCTGGCTGTTCTGGCTGCTCCACTCCGGCTGCTCTGGCCGCTCTGCTCGACTGCTCTGGCCGCTCCTCTCAGCTGTTCTGGCCGCTCCACTCTGGCTGCTCCAGCCACTCTGCTCTGCTGCTCCGGCCACTCCGTGCCGCCACTCCAGCCAATCCGCGCTGTGGCTCTGGCTGCTCCGGCTGTTCTGGCCACTCCGCTCAGCTGCTCTGGCCGCTCTGCTTGGCTGCTCTGAACCACAGCTCCGGCTGCTCTGCACCGTGGGTCTGGCCACTCCGGCCGCTCCAGCCGTTCCGCGACGCGGCTCTGGCTGCTCCGGCTGCTCAGGCTGCTCTGCTCCGTGGCTCCCCCCAATCCGCGCTGAGGCTCTGGCCACTCCGGCTGCTCCGGCCGCTCCTCGCCGCACAGGCGTGGCACTTTGGGCTGGTTTTTTTCCGGTGTCTTGTTTTTCCAGCCCTTTTTCTCTGTCCCTTGTATTTACCGTTTTTATTTCTTTGCTGGTGGTGTTTTCTGGCTCTGAAAGGCGCTGGTTTAGTGGTAGTAGAGTTGGATTGTTAGCGGGACTTGTAAGTGCCGCTTTCCTCCGTCGCCATCTTCCCGGTAGTTCCTGTAGAATTCTTAAAGAAAACATAGAAGGAAGATGATGGATGGTGTATATTTTTGGTACTACAAAAATAAAGATGTCTAGCTAAAAAACTCGGACAAAGTGTATTAAATCTTTTTTTGCAGCTAAAGTTCAGCTAGTGTGTTCAATTCTAGACAACATTCTTACTTGACAAGGAACAGATAACTACTAGCTCAAGAAAAAAAAATAAGGAACTCATAGAATCCAATTGGAATTTGCAACTGGAAATCAAGAATGAGGATACTTTCACTATTTCTGGGAATTTTTTTTTCTCTTTAAATGCTTTCTGATGTTTTTCTTGACCAATTTTCCTGACTATATCTTTCATATATCTCAATGACTCTATTAGCTCTATTTTTGCAGCATTGCCCCCCAGGGCTCAATACCCACACAGACTATCTTTATGTCCTGATAGTGTTGATGAGAGAGAGAGGGAGAGAGAGAGAGAGAGATATGAATCTTGTTGGCACTGATTATAAAGTAAAATGGCTGGCCTAGTGTTAGATGTCTATCCTAGAGTTGGTTTCATGACTGTTTTCTAGAAGACAGTTGGTTTTCAAGGCAGTTTCCCTCTCTGAGGGAAACAGTCAAACTACATGCAGCATTTATCCCATAATAAATGGTGAATATGTGGACAGCTATCTGGCTGCATTTGCATTTAGGAGGATAATAGTGAGGTATGGAAGAGTTTTAGGTTACTGCAGAGGAACTAAAGGACTCTTCTCCCAATAGAACACAATCTGAGGGTGGGGATTTTTCTTTAGCCTAAAGTAATGTACATTCTCTAAATCAGCAGGTTTTAGGCTTTGAAAGTTCATAGAATAGTTAAATTTAGAAAAAAATTGGGGACTGACATAGGCTGTGGACTTTATTTTTTGTAGAATAAAGACTTCCAATAGTTACTACTTTCTTTCTCCATTTCATAAAATAAATTTCCAAAGAAATAGAAAGTACTCTCAGAATAGTTCCTTAAACTGAATAAATTTAGCCATTGAGAAGCCAGTTCTTTGTCCTTATTTACTCCCTCTCATTCCATATAAGCTCTTAACACTTCCAACAGACTGACACTAGTTGCTAGTTTGGCTGATATTGGCTGATTGGTGCTTGGGAAATGTTGATGTAGAACAGAAGGAGGGACTCATAGGCCATAGAAGGCCAAAGCAAGTTGTCTAGTGCAAGAGGAGATAACTGAGCTTCATTTGACCATTCACTCAGTCACTCTTTGAACAAATATTTGGTCAGCACCACTCTATGGTTCATTAAATATTAAATAACTTACATGGAATTACTAATTAATTTTTATTAGTTAATTATAGAATTGGGTAAAAAATTAATAATCCTTTTGCTTATGCCTTTCAAATTGGGCAGACTTTGGAAGATTAAGTCTAATTATTGAACATGCTGAAGCAGGGATTTTTCCAGTAGGGGTTATCTCCAAGTGAAACCTCCAAGGGGGAGGGATATAGGAAAAGAAAATAAAGGCTGAATTATCCATGGCTATTCAAATTGAATGAGTTGTATTGGCTAGTGTACTAAAATGTAAAAACCAGAGTCATTCGGTTAAATAAAATTCTTAATTTAAATTTGATATTTTTCCTTCTTGTTAATACTAGTTTAATAAATACACATATATCCTTTTATTTTCAGGAATATTGCTTATGTAGCCATACTCTCTCCCCCACCCCTCATTTTCCAAGGCATCGGGTCATTTGTGTGAGTGTCTGGAACATTTTCAGTTCTTAAGATTTCTTATGATTACATTTCATTCAGGTGCTGCTCTTCCTTAGATAAAAAAAAGTTTGAATAAAACCTTTATCTTCATTTGGCAGAGAGAAAAAGTAAAGCCAGAGATGTCCCAGTTCTCTCATTTTCCATTAACTTTAAGCAGAAGCTTTGCCTGTGGTGAAGAAGATATTCTGATGGCAAGGCGACTGAGAAGATTAAGTGGCTTTCTCGCCACCATGTAGGATGCCGGTCACTGACTATCTAGATAACCTGATTTTCAGATCCTCAGAGGCTATGGGCTCCACTCCATGCAGTTAGGGATGGAGCAGTTGGCTCTGGGACCCTTCCCTACAGATGAGTTCCATGACATGATTTGCACTTAGATGGAGCTGCTAAGTTGGTAAATGTTGTTCCTGTGTGTTACATTCCCACTGCCTGCCAGGCAGGGTTGATATTGTTTCTGGGTCATTTCCCCATCTTCTGTGCATTGACAGGATTGAAGAATTTATGTAAAATTATGTTTGTCTTTAAATGATGAAAATTTAGTAAATGTAGAAAGTAATATTAAAAAATTAAAATCACCAATAATTCCATTTCTCCAAATAACTACTGTTTGCATTTTGGCATACAGCCTTTCCCCTTGCACCCCCCCCCCAAACAATAAAAAAGATGAAAATGCTCTTTAGAATGACAGTGACTACAGTCGCATATGAATTCTAACAGAGTGGCTTAATTCATCTCAGGAACAAATCTAAATCTGGACAACAGAATCCAAATAAGCCCCTTATTTGGGAAAAAAAAAAAACAGATTTAAGAGTTGATAAATATGTCAAACTGTAGGTGTTATTCCACCAACAATTTTCAAGAAATAAAATTAGCACTCCATATGAAGGACAAAGAAAAGAAATATTAGTTTATTCAAATTTCACTATTGTATCTAAACAGGCAAAATAGTCTCCAATGACTACCTCTGCTCATTGTCATGCTCATTCAGGCTGTACCAGTGTTACTGCTTTTTGGCTTTACATATTGAAATGCTGTGTTTTTCATTGTTATCAAGAACTAACGGAGAATAAAGGAGAGCGATCTAGTGAGCTCTGACACAAGATTTGACATAGTAAGGTCTCTTTGGTTTGTTGTATTTTGTCAAAGATATGTCTTGTATCTATTGTTTTTTTATTATTTCCAGCTGTCTTAATTATTTTTCTTATTTGATTTTAATTCAACTTTTAAAGAAGTGCTGGCTTGCCAGGTGGTTATTATTTTTTTCTAAACTCTTTCAGCTCTTATTGAAATAGATGTCCAAAGAAAGTCATTATTTCAGCTCTACTTGTAATATATTTATGACCCCCAAAGAAAAGGAGTCATGTGTTCCTAATGCTGATTTCTATTATTTTCCCTGCCACCCATGCCCAAGAAGTTAAGAAATAGGTACAGTCTTTCAGAGATTGTGTGAATTTCTTCTTAAAGGAAAAGCTGTATTCTTCAGAAATAAAATGGCAAAGTAAGACAAATGTTGCATGTGAATAAACTAGAAAAGTAATCTAAGTTAACATCCACTGCTTGCTTAAACTTTTAATTTTCATGAGCTAGGTTTTATTTGGGTTGTATTTTAATAACTGAAGTGGAAATAAATAATAACTGAAGAAGAAATAAAAGACTGGATCTGGAGGCCAATGAGAACATGAGGCCAGGTTTAGCTTCATGAGGGCTGATGTGTCAGGTTTTTTTTACCTTCAAGAAGTGAAGTGAATAACTATTTTCCTATATTTATAACTATTTTCTTATATTTAAGTAAGAGGACAGTTAAGATCTATTCTGCAGTTTTCCTTGGAGATGCAGAGTCTTGCATTTATGGGTACTTTTGTATCTTGACTCCATCAATCTTTTCCCAAAGCAGCCTCATTGCATAAGAGGCTGGGTGGCCTTGGTGCCATGAGGAACAATGCTTCTCACCTGTTGCCACATCTGTGATACCCTTCGCTGACTTCCATGGCTGCCTTGTCCTAGTGGGACCTTCTCCCTCTCATCGTCCAAGGATTTTCCATGCTGGCTGCTAAGCAGTGAGTAGGTAACAGTGAGGGTAAACATGAGTTTTTTTGAAAGTACTTCGAAAGACTTATGGGTTCTCCCAGAAAGTCTCTGTACATTTCCCAGTATTGTCAAAAGCCTGGGCTGCCCTGGAGAGGGCAGGCTACATGTTATCCTCATTAGGTGGTTTCACCAAAGAGAAAGGCTTCAGGGGATATAGTGCCTCTTTCTTCCTTCTCCAGGAGGAAATTTCACCCTGAATGTTTCTCTAGAGTACAGCAGTGGAAGGTATGTATAAAGTCCTCATATGTAATCATGGAAGTCATAATTTAAAAATAAGTTGCAGGAGACGGGCGTGGTGGCGCATGCTTGTAATCCCAGCATTCGGGAGGCTGAGACTGGAGGATCGTGGTTCGTGGACAGCCTTAGCTACTTAGTGAGGCCCTCCCCAACTTTAGATTTAAATAAAAAAATAAAAAAACTACGGAAGGGGGTATAGCTCGGAGGTCAAATGCTCCCAGGTTCCACCCCCAGATCCACACACACACACAAAAAAAGTTGCAGTAGTTTTTTAGGAAGGCATGGGTTAAGATGGCCATTTTATCATTTTCAAACAGAAACTTAAGTTTAGAATCATAGACATTCCCTTTGAGTACAAGCGGGCATAGTTTCAGGAAAAACATAATAATGCATGAAAACTGCCTCTGACACACAAACCACCCAAGCACTCCAGATTCAAGCTCAGTACAGTGAGGTACTTCCCTACTTCCCACCAGTCATGGCTATCTGTGGGCTATTTGTCTGGGAGCCCTGGCCACAGCAGCCACCTCAGGGGCTCACTTTGTTCTACTTGATTCATGGAGCTTCTCTTCAACCCAAGGGCAGGAGTCCTGCCTGTTCTTTCTCAGGGAGCTCCCAGCCCCGGTCAGAGGATGGGAGTTTTCAGTTCTTCATTTATAGAAGGTCTTGGTTCCTCCTTACATCAGACAACAAAGCCCCACACAGTCCCTATGTCCCAGGCTCTCTGGCTCTTGTCTTTTGAAGTGAAGTTCTCATGACCAGAAACTTCAGTTTTCTGGGACTGTCATCCAGTAATGATCCCCAGAGAATATTTCTGTAGCATAGCCTACATAGAAATGGGTGTATAATGTTAAAGTTGCATAAAAAGATAATTCTGTACTCCATTGGGATTACTAAAATAAAATTTGGAAACTCTGCACTTAAAGCTATTTTATACATGTGCATGTAATAATGGATAAGGTGGCCTTTACTTAAAGCTACTCTAGGCATATGTGTATGATAATGCTATGATTGCCTTTGTGAACAAAAGTAAAGTATAACTATTTGATAATACCAGGTGTAGCTTCCTACCCCAGGCTTCTCTTTATTGAGTCAGGTTATTTCTTGCTCATCTCCTGATTTCTTCCTTAGGAAAGCCTTCCCTCACCCACTGGAGTAGGTGCTTCTGTGACATGTGAAATTCTCTCTTCTGCCTCCTCCTTCTCCTCTTCCTTTTAATGGTACTGGGGGTTGAAACCAGGGGCACTCCCCGACTGAGGTACATCCCCACCCCTTTTTAAATTTTATTTTTAGATGAGGTTTCACTAAGTTGAAAAGCCTGTCCTCAAACTTGTGGTCCTCCTGTCTCAGTATCCTAAGTAGTTAGGATTACAGACATGTTCCACTATGCTTGGCTGTCACTTACCTTAATTATTAATAATGACTTGTTTGTATCAAAAAAAGCCAACAAAGAGCTTGTAGAATCATGTGGCTCATGTCTGTAATCCCAGCTTTATTTCTTACATTCTTTGTGACACTGGGCAATTTATTCTACTTTTCTATGTTTCACTTGCATACATGTAATATGAGGTAATAATAGAATATTTATATAAAATTGTAAAATCTAAATGAGAAAACACACTTAAGAATTTTAATAGGTCTTGGAACTTGGAGAAATTTAATAAATGTGCAATATAAAGTGTCTGCCACCCAACTGAACTATTGTCCCGTCCCTAAGGCTCCGTCCTGCAGAGCCCTGGGAAAGAACACACAAAAGCCAAGTCTGCTGATGATGCTTCCTCTTTAATGCTTCTTCTTCAGTGCACACAGCAGGCAAATATATATCAGTCTCATAACCCCTCCCTCATTATTCCACCAACCCCAAGCTTCCCACAGCTAGGGCATGCACATTTCTAACCCTCTCATAGGCAGGCTGGTGGTAGCACGAGGTGCTGCATCACTGATCATCCGTAGGGTGCCTGATAGGGTTCACTGCGCAGGCTCAGGGCACCGCCAGCCTCGTGAGCCTCGTGACTTGGCAACATGCCTAGGCACCATCTTGAGCCACCGCCCCATCCCGGTCTAGCCGAGCGGGCCCCGACAAACTATAAACTTCGTAGGAAAAGATTTTGATTGTCTTGTCCATGAATATGCAAGGTTGAGAGCACACTAGTTGTTTATGTTTTGTAGTACTGAGGATTAAGCCCAGGGACATTATGTCTCTGAGCCATTCTTTTAGCCCTGTTTTATACTTTGAAACAGAGTCTCTCTAAGTTTCTGAGGGCCTCATTAAGTTTCTGAGGCTGGCATCAAACTTGTGTTCCTGTCTCAACCTTCCAAGTACTGGGATTATAGGTGTGCATCACCATGCCCAATTCATTAGTTGTTTGTTGATTGACAAAATATTCACTAAGAGAAACACCTATGTCCCTGGACTTCTCGAAGTCGTAGAATCAAATTTTCTGAGTTAATCTCCAAAAAGGTCATCTAAGGTTGGAAGCTTATTTAATCTAAGACTAATAGCATTAGTTTCACTCTTTCATTAATTTTTTGACATGAGTGCATCTTTAATATCTTTAAAGATAACACCTCTTGCTTTAATATACCTTTCTTTTTCCCCTTTAGATTGATGTATAAAGGAAATAGTATACAAATCTATGGCTTGTACCATTTCATATGTTTAAAGTAAAAAAAAATAGACTTTACAGTGAAGCCAATTATTATTAACTCCATCCATAGTTTACATTAGGGTTCACGCTTGAGGTTTAAACAAATGTATGATGACATGTATCTACCATAATATTATTACATAGAGTAGTTTCACTGCCCTAAAATTATATATACTTCATTACATGTTCTTAAAATGCTTTACAATATTAATTGATTGATTCTCAAAATACTTATAGTGAAGAAACCAAATACAATTTCCCCTTTAACAATCAAGACATGCAGACTCAGATTTTATTTAAGATTAGAAAAGAGAAACTGAACCTGGAAACCTCTGTCAACAATAGTCTCTCTTCTTCCCAAGTCACCCATTATCAATTTCCTGAGGACTCTCAGTGGTATCACAGTTTCTAATTGTGTGTTCTACACATACCATCGAGGTCAGCAATTCTTTCTTTGATCTTGGAGTTTGCTGTTTCTTTTTGTTTCCAGAGCCATCTCTAAATTCCAACCTGTTTCACCTCATGCCAGGATAACTGAGAACCCTGGGAACCCAGCTCTTCTGCCCAAGCCCCCCTTTCTCTCCTTCTTCACACTTCTGCTCAGATCACATTCTTCCAAGGCAGTGTTTTAGCTCATTGCTTCATTATAGGGTAGTGATTCCCTAGTATTTTTAAAAACCAAGCTCTCCAGCCTGGATCAAAGCACAGACAAGTAGACAAATAAAGGATGGTATGAGTTTACCTTTCTAAAACTGCATTTACTCTGAGGCATAGATTTTCTTTTTAAAGAATGTGGCAATATGAATGTGTGATGGCCTGCATTTTCACTGGAATCCCCTTTCTTTTTTGTACATATACTAATAACTGATATTGTACTTTTTGGAATGTGCTTTTTCTCATATTTCTTTGTCTCATTTGCCAATTTTACTTTCTGTACATTTGGAAATGGAGTGCCATTACCTGTTACAGCCTTCAGTTACCCTCCCAAGTCTTCTCAAAACTTTAATTGTTTTTGATGGAATTATATATGCCTAAACAAAGTTACTGCGCTTTCTCCACTTCTTGGCTCATTACTCTGAAGAAATAATCAGAGCTCTTCCTGGCTAGAGCACATGAGCCCAGTGTACCATCTGCCTTCTCCTCATATTATACCATCTCTTCTGTAGACTAATAGCCTCAACATGTTAGAGTTGAGTGGGACTTTAGGGAACATGGCCAGCACCATCATTTTATAGATGAGAAAATCAACCCTCAGAAAGGGAAGCAATTTGCCCAACATCCCTGACCTCTTCAGTGGAGGGGTCTGGCTCCAGCTTTCCACTTGTATGCCATCCCCCTGGGACTTGGCATTGACATCAGCCAACTTTCTTATTTTCTTTAACACATTATATATCCTCTTTGACTAGAGTACACTAGCATTTTCTTGAAGAAATGTTAACTAGCTAGGTGTTCTTTCTTCTTTTTTTCCTTACTTGGGGGAATCTAAGTTGTTCTTTGGATCTGAATTGGGTCCTTTGACCTAAATTGTTTGGTGAAGTTTGGCAAATATTTAATAAAGAAATAAGTAAAGTAAATGGTGCAATGTTCTGCTTAAATAGTTAGCAATGGTATACCAAATCCCCAGAGCAGAAGAATGATGTTCTCTTTTGACATGATTCAGGAAGTCCATTTTTTAGAATGAGCCCAATTTGACTCTTTCTGTGGGTTGACTTCTTATCTTCCTATGTCTCTCAGGAGGGCAAACATATGTCTTTTTGACCCCCAAGAAGGTCTGATACATGCGGAACATGACCAGAAATAGGTCAGGGACTACATCCCAGGTCAATCAGGAGCTGAGAATAACATTTATCTTTTCTGAAATGAATTTTAGAGTCTTTTCCTGAGCCATAGACTCAAGGATTGCTTTGACAGTCAAAAGGCATCGGGTGGGGTGTAGGTGTAATGCTATTAATTTTAAACAAATTAAAAATAAGAAACATCATCATATCACCAACTCATAAATGCAATAAGTTTGGAAATAGAATTAAATGACTGCAATGGGTGAGAACAGTCATAACCTTTGTACCAGAGATGGAGGATATAAAAGGCTGTGATACCTTTTAGAGAAGTGATATATTTCAGCTGTGAGTAAGGTCTGTTGACCCTCTCCTGAGACTACATTGTAGCTGACATGGAAGGGACAGGTCATCCTCAGCTCACTCATACAATGTAACATATATTGCACTTATCAATCAACAGAAATACTCATGAATAATCTAATGAAACCCTAATAAGAAAAAAGAGGACTTCTTCAAACCAAAAGAAATTTGAAAGTCATATATTGCTAAGTTTATGTAGTTAGCCATTAAAAAATCATCTAAATGTCACATTAGAAACTAATCTTTCTCCATGCAAAATGTGACATCACCTGTAAAAGCCTTCCCTAATAGAAGCAATTGCCAATGTTGTGGGTGTATCCTTAAAGCCCAACTGGAAACTTTTGGCTTTCAGATTACAACACCATAGTTTAGCTACAGTAAAGTTAGGTGGGGAAACTTAAGTCTGATGTACTATGTCATATGGAAAAAAGGCAAAACTCCAAGCTCTCTTTTAATCCAATTGACATGTATAATATTTATTACAGAACAGTGGGAGTTCATGATTTCATCAATAGACTGAGAGATTGGATGATTTTTTCCAGTTAAATAACTGGCTTACAATAATGGAATTCCATATCAGGTGTGGAACAACCCAGTACTCTTTTCTTTTTATCTCTTCAGTTAGTGCAGTAAAAAAGGTGCCAGAATTATGTGATGAACAGAATGGAAAGAGTATGCCCTTTAAATGACTTCTGATTGTGGTTCAGCAAATGTTAAAAAAGCTACCTGGTCATATTTTTTTGTGTGCTTAAGTGAGAAGAATTTTGTTTTGCGCTGACAAAACAAAAATAAAGCAGCTATAAGGGAGAGGGTCTGTTGCTTTCTGCAGAGAATTTGAACATTTTCTCTATATTACCTGAAAAAGTTTCCCTTAACAAGCTGCTCACATTGCTTCCTGCAAACTTAACTGAAGTTGATACTGCGTATAAATTCAATGATGCACAGCTGCCATCAGAATCCCCCAAAATGCAGAGGCGATATTCAAAAGATTTAACAATAGTAACATACAGGTTCTGATCAATGGGAATGAACCCTCTGCTGAATATAAACATTCCAGAAGTGTCTTCTGCTGAGATATCTTGGGATTTCTGAGGGACTATCTATGATCAGTGTTTGGGTCTTCCTTTTTTTTTTTTTTGTGCTACTGGAGATTGAACCCAGGGGCATTCTGACTCTGAGTTGTACTCCAACCCCTATTTTATTTTTATTTTGAAACAGTGTCAGTAAGTTGTAGAGAGCCTCACAAGTTGCTGAGGCTGGCCATAAATTTGTGATTCTCCTGTCTCAGCCTCCCAAGTACTGGTATTACAGGTGTGCACCACCACACCCAGCTGATTTGGGGTCTTAATCTTTAGGTCCAGCAACTCTGTGAGGATGCTAACATGATTTTGAATCTGGGGATTGTTCCATATTATTTCATGCATATTCATGCATATTTCTGTGTTTTGAGTTTTAAAGAGCATGGAGAATATGACACGTTAGCAAGAACTCTGAATTAAATGAAGGAATAAAATCTGCATTCAAGTCCCAACACTGCTCCTTACCAATTTCATGACCACGGATAATACACACGATCTCACAATTAACTATAGAATGAAAGCATTGGACTAAAATTCTCTTCTGCTCCATGGTTCATTTAGAGCCAAGACTCATGCCTGTTTGCAGAGCATTAATAAAACCTTCTAACATTCTGAATTGTTAAAGTGCATAGTCTCCTTTCAGATAAAATTTGTGATTATTATATAATGTCATCTCAGAAATGTGTCTTGCTCTTACTTATACTTGGTCTATATTTTGGTGGTAGAGTGTCATTAACTAAAACATACACACTCACCATGTAAATGTGTATATATATATATATATATATATATATATATATATATACATATATATATATGATTAAAAATAAAAAAATTAAAAATTAAAAAATTAAAATTAAAAATATATTTTTGTGGTGCTGGAGATCGAACCCAGAGCCATTTGGCCTCTGAGTTATAACCTCAGCCCTATATTATTTTTTATTTTGAAACAGGGTCTCACTAAGTTTCCACGTACTGGCCTTGTACTTGCAATCCTCCTGTCTCATTTTCTGAAGTACTGGGATTGCAGATTAATCAATAGATATGTAGTGTTCTTATTCATCTCATAGTCCTCGATATCATGTCACACAAAATGGCAGTTCTTAAATGGGAAATCCTGCATATCTGGGATTTAGACTGTGCCTCTGAAAGAAAAATACCACATGGACAGAGGATTTACACTGGAATGAGTTGTCTACCTTCTTTCTGTGCTGCCAGTATTATTCTTAAGATTGTGAAAGGAGAATTAGATTAAGTATGTCACTCTTCTTGTGTTTCTTAAAAATCATTTAGCATGAGAGAGTTGGCCTGGATTTATCCATTATTGTAAGGAGTGGTAAATAGAGACTTCTATTAATGTTTCTAACCTAGCTGCCCTGCTTGCCAGAAACCACTAGCCCTACCTCTTCCTGCCAATGAATTTTACTGAGAGTTAAAAGTGTCTATTGCCTAAAATTGTAGTGAAAAGGGAACATTGTCCCTGTCTTCCTTACATCTGGGTAGGTGGACAGGGGCTTTCTTGCCAAGTCCAAATCTTTGTGTGGGATAAATTACTCCTTACACTGATCATAAAATAAGGAGCTGACATTTCCTACAAATGCTCCATTTCTTAATACAGAGTTAACTTGCCAAAAATATTGTGTTTATAATCTAAATATTTGGATTATAAGCCAAAAGGGTGGGGGTGTCTGTCTTCCTCCATATTTTGTACAGTGATGTGTCCAATAAATGTTAATTATGATAATAAATAATCAAAAAGGAACATGTTGAAGGGGAAAGTGTGAGGAGCCAGAAATGGCAAATTGCATGAGTTATGAGAATTAACTAAAAAATGAAGAGCTGCCTCTGGGATATGCATCCCACTGCAGACACTTCCCTGTTATAGAAGGCAACATTCTGTTTCATTCTGAGATTGGCTAGAATATTGGAAAGACTGAAGCAGGGTGCAAGTCAGAAGCCCCTCAGAAATTAGGAAGATTTCTGAAGATCTGAGGGGATCATGTTTTGTCTAGAAGCAGATTCAAATTAAAAAAATCAAAAAACTTGTCTCTGGCATCAGGCAGACTTGGGTTTAGATCCCAACACTAACAGCTCTAAGTGACCTTGCCAAGCTCTGTTTCTCATCTATGAAACAAGGCTAATGAAGACTTGTGTTACAGGGATTTTATGAGTGTTGAATGAGATTGTGCATAGAAAGTACTTGACACAGTACTTGCACATAGGGGGCTCTCAACAAAGGTAAGCTGAATGGTAATGATATCTGGAATCCCTCCTTTAACTGGCAGCTGTACTGCACTTCCCTCATGTTCAGGACTCAGTGCCTGGACAGGCCTCTGCTTTGCCATCATTCCTACAAGGCATGTCTGCTTCTCCTGTGGATCATTGTTCCCTTTAATGAGACAGTCTCAAGCTTCAAATCATCTGGCCCATCATCTCCACAAGTAAGTAAAATATCTGAGAGGTCCCAGTGTTTGATAAGTAGTACCCGAATGCTCAGGTCAGCGGTATAATACAGAGATGTGCCACAAAAATTAAATCATAGGCTGAAGAATTTGGCTTGTCAGCTCACATTTAATACTGTATGTGCATGTATGTACTTCTATTTTAATTGTAAAATGAGAGTAGTCTATTGTACTAATAAAGTCTTGCCAGGGTGGAAATAATGCAGAGGTAATGGACTGCAAGAAGAGGTAAGAGACAGTGAATCTTCTCAGGTACTACTGAACACACTTTGGCAATTTAAATAGTTTGAAATTAAGGGGCTCAAAATGATTATCTTTATTATTATTATTATTATTATTATTATTATTATTATTCATGTACTGGGGATGGAACCCAGAAACATTCTACCTCTGAGCAACACCCCCAGCCCTATTTTTTAATCTTTATTTTGAAACAGGATCTCATTGAGTTGCAAAGGGCCTCTCTAAGTAGTAGCTGAGGCTGTCTGTGAACTGTGATCCTCCTGTCTCAGACTCCCAAATGCTGGGATTACAAGTGTGTACCACCACTCCCAGCTATATTTAAAAAATCATTTAAACATCAATATAAATGTAGAGGAATGGCTAAAATTGATTGGATGACATTTTGTAAGAAACCACAAAATTGTACCAAATGTAATCTCAAAACAAGATCTAGACTTTTTAGTTTTAAAGTATAGTTAACACGATGTGAATAAAAATTTCTGAAATGGAGGAATTTGTTGTACTAAAGATAAACAAAAGAGGATAGAATGTGTTTATTCTTAAGATGATTGCTGCAAAGCAATTGTGTTTGATTGAATGATAAAGCAATAGCTTTCTTAAGCTTATGACTAATCCAAAAAGCACTGAGAATCTCCTTGAAACACTGTGCTTTATGTATAGTATATATTTTTTGATTTAAAATTGTTTCAATTGCAAAACTCTCCCAGGGCACACACTCAAATTATTAACACATCATTTGTATGGAAAGTAACATAGAATAATAATTGAAATAATACTAAAAAATAGTTGGTTTAATATCAACCCACTGTCAGAGACCAATTAAAATAAAGACAAAATGTTGAACTAGGAGATCTTTTATTTGGCTTCCTATTTGTCAATGGTGATAAAGTTTACATAAAGCATTTTTAGAACTTTATATTATAGTCCTTCTATGGAGGTAGAAAGTTTCCTAGTGATGCGGACTGATCATCTTTAGTAGTAGTGAAAAGGACTGGACATTCTATATATATTTATTCATGCAGCCACAACTTGGAAACTTCTGAGGACAAAGTGGTTTGGGTATGGTCTATGTAACACAATGGAATCTGTTTACTTAAACCAAGCTGCCTATGTTTAGCCTTCTGAAGAGCTAAGGTGTCAATGGGAGTGTGGAGAGCTGAGGAGACCAGAAGAACAAGAGAAGGTCTGGACCTCAACATCAGCATTGGGACTTTTGGGAGCAGTAGACTGTGACTTCTTGGAAAACCAATGGCTAATGTCCTCCAAATAGTTCTTACTCTGATATATTCTCCAAGCACCTTCTGAAAGAGAAAGCTTCCTATTAAAGTTTTTGGATAGAGACAATCTGCACCTATCAAAGTTTGGAGTGTCCAATTACTTTGGCAGTTGTAGTTTCAAGGTAAATTAATCCACTGCCTAGGTGAGGGAGAATAAAAATATTCATTTTGTTCAAGAGGGAATCAGAGTAAAAAGCAGAATTGCAGGTGACTCTGCTAGACAACTTTCCATTGACAATAAAGTCTGGACAGGTGCCTAGACACATATTTCTTCTTGGTATATACTTATTGAATGTATGAGTTTACATGTTTGTGTAGGATGGGAAATAGTTCCACATCTTCTCTACTCCCTATATTTCCCTGGTCTTTTTAGGTCTTTTTGAATTGGCCCATTTCCCATGGAGGAAATACTATGCACAGAAATGGGTTGCTGAGCTGTGGTAATGGTTATAGAGTCCATGGCATACTTCAAGTACCAATCTCTGTGTTCATTTACTCTATAACCTATTTTCCAGCAGACCTCTCACCTCTCAGGTAATTGGTTGTTGATTTTAGTTATATTCTTTAATGCATGTTTATTTTGCTGATGCGAAATACTTGTTTATTTCCTTATTGAAAAAAAAATAAATGGATCAGAAGGACCTCCAGGAAGATGGCGACCAAGAAAAGCAGTACATATCAGTCCTGCTGACATGCAATCTCTATTGCCATGAAAACAGCAACTTGACAAGAGAAGGAAACCAGCATTAATTTGAACAGAGCTGGGAGAATTGAAAGGCGGTGGAAACAAGGCTAGAAGGCAAAAGAAAGAGCAGAATAGTACCTTGCCCCCTTTTAATGGCTGCTGCACCATCTTACCTCACGCCACTGGGACTGCCAGAGACTCCCAGCAAAAAAAGCAATGAGTTGAAATGTAGCAAGCGGTTGCAGCACATCAAAATTGTAAGTGATTGGTACCTCCTGTCCAGAATCCATCTGCAGCAGTGGTGGTATAGCTTACTGCATCCTCCAGAGATCCAGAGCGGTGCTCAACAACAGCAGATTCAAAATGGAAACTTTGAGTGAGACAGCAGAATTCTAGTATGCTGAGTTCTATAACTCACCCACTGGTAAGACTGCTTCTACATAAGGAAAGAAAAGCAGCAAAAGAGTCAGCAAATACAACAAAAACAAAAGTTGAAAAGTGACGGAGCCAGAACCAGAATAAAGAGCAAAGATCTGTAAAGCACTCCATGGTACTCACCTGGGAAACAGAGACCCAAGACAGGTGGCAGCCTTATCTTGGACAGGCTGTGCAGGAGTAGCGGGCAGCTGCCATCATTGCAGATTCCAGAGATATCCAGGAAGAAACTATGGATTGCTATGAGGCTGACAATGATAGACAATCAGTGAAGTCAGTTGGCATTCCACCCTATTCTCGGCAGGCAGGGACCCAACAGAAATAGACAACTCAGCCAGACACCTATGCAGCAGCTGAACTCATCTCTTCCAGCAGTGATCTGGAGCAGCACCCATCAATGTAAGTTAACAAACTGTTCCTGTGAATAAAGATGGCTGTGCCTCACCACAGGGGCTTATGTGGCAAGAAAATAGGTTCACAGGGGGCCTGAGACCTTGGAGGTTTGCTATATAACATAGTGGAAATTTGAATTAGTAAATAGTCCTTGGAGACATAGGGAACTACAGCCTACAGTTCAATGAGCTGAAGTAGGGACTGTAGGGATTACTATGGTATGCCAACTAGTGGTGCCAGGAAGAAATAAAACAGCCTACTGAGTTGAAGAATTAAAAAGCAGTGAACTCACACCTGGTTATGTCTGGAAGCAACAAAGCACCAGCACCTGAGACAGCAAGGGCCCCCAGGCATGGCCTCCCAAGTCAGGGGTGGTGTCCTTGAAGGCAAGGAACTGAGCCACTCAAATTCTTGGCTTGGAACCAAGCATTGTCTTCCTGCCAGACATTGGGTCTTGGGTGGAGTGTGACAAAGGCACCATATTGACCAGACTGCACCAAGAGGCCAGGGCACCACTTGATCACAGCCCAAATCTGGGAATTCAATACTCTCTCTGCCAGTAGAGTTTATACCTAGCCTGCATGTAAGCTCGTGACTGAAGTACCTCATGTGACCATAATAAGAAGGTCTAAAGTGGTGTCCCAAGGGCCATCAAGGCTCAGCAGGCCAGACCATAAGTTTGGAACATAACAATTGCTGGCTCTGTTGAGCCTAAGGCCACTGATCACAGGGGCTGGAGGTCAGCACTCTGCAGTATCATGGGCTCACAATGAGCAGAGCAGCAGTGGTCTCTGAAGTGCATGAAGTTCCAACTAGCAGAATTCGGGCCATGAATAAAGAAAGTATAAACCAAATGGACCTAATAGACATATACAGAATATGTTAACCAGCCTGGAACCTTTTCAAAAATAGACCACATCCTGGGCCACAAAGCATGCACCAGTAAATTCAAAAGATATAATTCCCTGCATCTTTTTAGATTACAACAAAATGAAAGTAGAAATCAACAACAGGAAGTCCAAAAGATTATGCAAATACATGGAGATTGAATGATATACTCTTGAATGAAGAATGGGTTAGAACAGAAATTAGGAGGAATTAAAAAATGCCTAGAATTAAACAAAAATAGAGACAAGAAATTCCAAAATCCAAGGAAAACATCATTCTGAATGAGGAAAAACTTCAGGAATTCCCTTTAAAATCAGGCATAAGACAAGGATGCTCACTGTCACCACTCTTTCAATATAGTCCTCAAGACTCTTGCCAGAACAATAAGACTAGAGAAGATTATCAAAGGAATTCAAATAGGAAAAGAATAATTAAAATATCTTTGTTTTCAGAGGACATGATCTTATATCTAGAAGACCCAAAAATTTCAACCTAAAGACTACTAGAATTTATTAAAAAATAAAGCAAAGAAGCAGGGTACAAAATCAACTTAATCAGTATTTGCCAACAATGAATCCACAGAGAAAGAAATACATAAAAGAATCCCATTCACAATAACCTCAAAACCAATAAAATATCTAGGAATTAATCTAACCAAAGGGATAAAAGACCTCAACAATGAAAATTATAAAACACTAAAGAAAGAAATTGAAGATGACCTTGGAAGATGGAAAAATCTCTCTTGTTCTTGGATAGGCAGAATAAATATTATCAAAATGGCCATTCTACCAAAAATGATCAATAAAATCAATGCAATCTCTACCAAAATACCAATATATCAATACCATTCTTCATATACCTAGAAAAATCAGTCAGAAAAAAAGACCCAGAATAACCAAAGCAATTCTCAATAACAAGAACCATGCAGAAGGCATCACAATCCCTGATTCAAATTATACCACAGAACTATAGTAATTAAAACAGTATGGAATTGGTACAAAAATAGGCACACAGACCAATGGAACAGAATAGGAGATACAGAGATTAACCCATGCACTTAGAATCAACTGATCTTTGACAAAGGGGCCACATACATATGCTGGAAAAAAAATACAGCCTTTACAATAAATGGTTCTGGAAAAACTGGCTATGCATTTGTAGGAAAATGGAACTACATCCTTACCTCTCATTCTGCACAGGGATCAACTTGAGATGGATCAAAGACATGTAAGTTAGACCAGAGTCTATGAAACTGTTAGAGGAGGGCATAGGTTCAACATTCCAATATATAAGCACAGGTAGAAACTTCCTCAACAAGACCTTCAAAGCTCAGAAAATTAAAATAAGAATTAATAAGTGGGAGGGCATCAATCTAAAAAGTTTCCTCTCATTAAAGAAAATAATGAAGAGTCTATAGAGAAAGCCTAGAAAATGGGAGAAGATCTTTACCAGCTTGTCCTCTGACAGAGGTTTAGTATCTAGAATATACAAAAAACCCAAAAAACTTTACACTAGAAAAACAAATAACCCAATCGAGAAATGAGCAACTGAATTGAATAGACATTTCACAAAAGAGGAGATACAAATGGCCAATAGATATATGAGAAAATGTTCAACATCATTAGCAAACATGGAGATGCAAATTAAAACTACACTGAGATTCCATCTAATCCCATCAGAATGGCAATCATAATAATAATTTATTGTCCAATAACAATAAAAGTTGATGAGGCTGTAGGGAAATAGGCATTCTTCTACATTGTTGGCAGGATTGCAAACTAGTCCAGCCACTATGAATATCAGTGTGAAGAGTCCTTAGAAAACTGGAAATGGATCCACCATATGATCCAGCCATACCACTACTGTATAACTCTCCAAAGGGATTGAAATCAGAGAACTACAGTAACATATGTATAGCAGCATAATTCACAATAGCCAAACTATGGAACCAACCTAAGTGTTCATCAACAGTTGAATGGATTACAAAATTATGGGAAATGCACACAATAGAATTCTACTCAGCAATGAAGAAAAATAAAATTATATCATTTACAAGAAAATGGAAGGACCTGGAGAATATTATGTTAGCCAATCAGAGAGTGAAGGGTGATATGTTTTCTTTAATGTGTGTAGGATAGAAAGTAATTGGGATACAAGAGAGACTCCAGATAATGGGGAGAAACCTCAGGAGAGCCAGGGAGAAGATATAAGGGAAGGGGTGGAAGAAGACTTAGGTTCATTAATAGAAATAATACCATAGACTATATACATCTGAATATATAAGAACATAAATCTGGATACTCTGTATTGGGAAGGAGGCAAATGGGGAGGGAGGACCATGAGAGTGTGCATGTATGTCATTGTCAACATGATTTACCTTATGATGTGAGATTATAATGCACAAGTAAAAGCACTACAAATACTAAAAAAACAGAAAAAAAATTAATGATAAACCTAATAAAAACAAAGCTTTGGTAACTATTGCTAATTTAGGTCCCAGTCTGCAGATTCTAGAGAATTGCTGAATCACCATTATGAGTTCTCTTTTCAAAGGCCTTCTAGTCCAAGTAAACACAGGGAAAATCGTTGTCTATTGCACCTCAATTTATAAACACAAACACAGATATATTTACACACAGACACAAACTGAAATGAAAGAATTGTGAAATAATACTTTGAATACTTTGCTTACTGCATGGGGTTTGTACTGATGTTTTCATTCTGTTTCATGAAAAAGTAGTGCAGGTAACTCACCCATTAAATTTGTTTTACAATCAACTAATGGTGTGTGTGGCTTGCTGAGGACATCCCTCATAGTCTACTTGAGTCTCATCTCTTAATCCCTCTCTTCTCCTAATAGTGGGAGTACAGTGTTATGATGACTAATGCAGGGAGAACACAAAGCAAGTCAGGAAGGCTGGCCTGTAAACAGAGAAATTGGGTAAGTGCCTTCAGGCAGAAACAAGCAGGGCAGGCAGTCAGAGCCTCAGGCAGGGCCAGGAAGAATGTTTGGAGCGTTATTAGTGGTCTTCAGTGCTGTTCTTTTCTCTGCATCTTTGAACTCAAATTTCCCTTTCCTGGACACACCAGAACCAGCTGAGAAAAACTAATGCTGTGTCTGCAGGTCATGGCTAAAATATGGTATGCACACACCTCTCATGTCACGCTATTTCTGATTTAGTACTAATAATAACAGTAGTAGCAATGTTAAAAATAACAATAGCCACTAACATTTCTTGGTGATTATGTGCTGCCATATTATATACCTTATCTAATTTATTTTTGCATAAATCCTATGATAAATCCAATATTTCTCCCATTTTACATTGGAAGAAATGGAGATTTGCAAAGATTAAAGGATTTGCCTGAGGTTACATGGCTAGCAAGTGCAGTGAGGGTTCACCCCAGTCTACTTGCTTCACTGTGTCTATGCAACCACAACACATTAAAATCTATGTAAGCAGATATGGTGCATACACCTGGAATCCCAGTACCAGGGAGGCTGAGACAGGAGGGTTACAGGTTTTCAGCCAGCCTCAGCAACTAGCAAGGTCCTCTGCAACTTAGAGAGACCCTGTTTCAAAATAAAAATTAAAATATGGCTTGGGGTGTAGCTCAGAAGTAGAATGTCCCTTGGTTCAATCCCTAGTAAAACACACACACACCAACACACACACACACACACACACACACACACACACACACAGAGTAAATAAATAAATAAATAAATTCTATGGAACTGGATAGATGACCTCGAGTTAGGAGGGAGCACTTTGCTCTACTCTGTGGCAGAAGTGCTTATGTTTTCTTGAGAACTGCTTCTGGAACAGTTTTATGTCCTGCTCTCCCAGACACAGCAAAGAAACCAGACTTGAGATAGCTTTTTCTTTTTTTTCCACAAAGAATATTTTCTGAAGTTACAGAGAAAGGCCACAATTCTCTAAGTTGAAAGCACCTCTGATCCTATGGACAACAGGACACCAGCACAAACGAAATGGAAGCTAATGCTTATTAGGTGCAAAAATCCATACATCATCTGAATGTTTGTACTTCTATTTTCTGATGATACTACACTGTATCAAAGAAGAATCTTTAGTGAATTCAATCAAATGGTAAACAAAACCTAGCTGTCATGTTGGAAAATGCAAAATGGGAAATTAAATCATAATCATGAAAGACAGGCTTACTTTTATTTACTTAATACCATATAATAATCACTGTGATTTAGGCCACAGGCTTTATTTAAATGAAAACAAAACCTTAGCAATATAAGTGTAAATGTGAGCCTAACTCTTTAATTTGCTAATTATGCTTCCTAGTGATGGAGGGAGGCTTATCATGTGTGTGTAGGTGATGTTTTATTATGTTATTTTATTAACATGAGAAGAGGCTATAAAATGGTGCAATATTTCTACTTAATACACAGATTTTTTAAAGCAAGAAGTTAGTAATTATGAATAAAATTAAAGTCCATTGCATATTAGTTGTAGAAAATAATGATAAACTTAATTATATCTTCTAGGCATTTATGGTTTATTCTATACTATTCATTATTAGAGAAAGAAAATACATGATAGAGAGGTACACATTAAAAAAAAAGGAAGGATAATAATAGATATAAACCTTTGAGGCTGGAATATAGCATGTTAAAGGTACCCTAGTAGTGGTGGTGTATTGTTTTATGTTTAGGGAGACAGGCTGAGAAGGTTTGGGTGGTGTATGCAGCTCATACAGTCTGGCAATGGTATAGCACAGGTGCCGGGAGTCAGTGTCTCTTTGCACCCAGCCTGTGCCTCTTGTACAAGCTGTGTGGTGAGCCAAGAAGCGGAAGTAGCGTAGACAGACTCAGGACCACAAAGCACAAAGAGGCCTTTCCACTAGCAAACAAGAGACCAAAAAGCAAAATGACACTTCCTTTCTAAAGGAACAACAAAAGCAGTTTCTTAAGCGTTTTGTGCACATCCCTGTGGCACTATGTGAATATAATTTATTTAAGAAACTGTGAGGATTGTTCTATGTTGCATATTAACATAATGTCCCCGAATCTCGAAATTAAGTGGGAGAGGATGGCTGGCCTCAGGACAGTTCAGCAGTAAGTACCAGTAAACACCCGAACTCTGTAGTTATGCACACCAGCCTTGAGAAAAAATAAGGTTCTCTCCACATTGATGACCCTTTTGCGAATAAACATAATCTCTCACAGCAATCCACAGCACGTGGTTTTCCAGACATGTGAACCACTTGTTTTTGAAATACAGTGACATGCTGAAAGCCTCAGGGAAAAATAGCACTTAAAATATAAAAACATAGCAGTTCCTACTGAGCAATCCATCCCAGCTCACACAGCAGAATCAGAACCATATGTGTTAATGGCCTACAACGTGGGCATGGGGTTATGATGGATGAGATGCTGTGCACAAGGGCCTTTGACAAAAAATGAAGACGAAAATACCAAGCCAGTCTTCCACCTTCCAAGAAACCCAAACCTGAAAACCCTCGCTGCTTTATTTTCTCTTTTCTATAAATACCACCTAATGATAGCTATCTTGCACCATTAAATAGCCACCATGATGAGCCAGGCCTCATGTTAATGTGGTATCTTGAATATTTTTTGCAATGACCTCTTTGGAGAATATTTATTATCCTCACTTTACAGATGAGGCTTGGAGCAGGTAAGTAATGTGCTACTTGCATTGACATACAAGCCTAGGTTAGTTGCAGAAGGAAATTATCCTTTTAACTACTAAAAAATAAAAAGTAGCATTATTGCTGTTATTTGTATTTTTCAGAAATAATTTTTTTTTGCTTGGGATGGGATCTCCCTGTTGCCCAGGTTGCCAAGAATAATCAGTTTTAAAATAGAGTGAGCAATTGTTTTCTTTGACATTAAGTCCCAAGCTTAGGTGGTGGCAGAGGAATTAATGGGCTCTGGAAACATGATATTTGTTCCAAACCTCACAGTTAGTGAAAAAATATCATGAACCAGGCAGTAGCCTTTATTTAGCCATAAATGTACTGTTATTTTATAATAAACTGCTTATGAGCCTTTTTATATCATAAATGTGCTCAATTATTTGGTGGCTTTTTGACAACCAGGTGACATATTGGTTCTTAGGCTACCGAAGATGATTATATTCAGTTTATAGCACTAGTGTGTAATTGATTTCCACATTCTACATGGAATTTGGAGAAGAAAATTCTTAAAAGTTAATGGGCAGCTAGGCGTGGTGGTGCATGCTTGTAATCCCAGTACTCGAGAGGCTGGAACAGGAGGATTGCAGGGTCACAGGCAGCCTCAGCCACTTGGTGAGGCCCTCTGAAACTTAGTGAGACCTTGTTTCAAATAAAAAACTAAAAAATTGGGCTGGGGGTGTAGCTTGGAGGTAGAATGTCCCTGAGTTCATTCCCCAGTACTGAAAAAAAGAAAAGGAAAAAAAGAAAATTAATGGGCTAGTTTTATATTTAGTCTCTCTCTATATTTTTTTTCTTTCTTTTTTTCTTTTTTTTTTTTGCAGTACTGGGGATGGAATTCTGAAGCATTCTACCTCCAAGCTACATCCCAGCCCTAGTTTTTATTCTTTATTTTGAAACCGGGTCTCACTGAGTTGCAAAGGGCCTAAGTAGCTGAGGTAGTCTTAAGCACAACTCTGGGCAGCACCATTTCATGGTATATAGCTTTATGAACTGGTAATAGTAAAAGAGGGATTGTTGACAATCATAACTAGGGTTCACATTTAGGCTTAAAACTTTTTCCTGATCTTCCTAGATGGAAAGATGAGGGGGTTTGGGTGAGGGTGGAGGGGAGGCAAGGTTCTGGTAAGGTAGGTGTCTAGAATCTGATGCAGAAGTTCAGCATTGAGGGCAGTCCTGAGTTCTAATTCTGTCTCTGCCACCTTGTAAAGCTATTTAATCTTGAACATTTTAACCTGCTTGTGCTATAGTTTCCACATCTGTAAAGTGAGGATCAGGACACCTAGTTCCTTACATTCTTGCAAAGAATGTGCTTATCTTAGCCCAAAGTAAAAGGTCAGTAAAGGGTAGCTACTATTTGGAGGTACTTATGTAAAAGATTGGAAACTGACTCTTCAAAGTGAGACCCTGCCCTGGTATGCTCTAGCTCCTGACAGGTGTGAGAGCCTGCAAAGAACTGACCATTGTTCTCAGGGTGCGGCCCCCACGCACCATTGAACAGCCCTTGCCAGGGTCTCCAGGAGTGTGATGTAGACTGTAAGTTCTATGAACCAGGGACAGGTGTGCTTTCCCCCGACTCTTCACGGCATCTCGTATTATATTGGGCGTGCATTGGGTTGCATGATAAAATGTTTATTGATTTTATAACATACGGGCAGAGATTCTTTCTCAGGCTGTAGTTGGGGGTGGTAATAAACAGGCCAGTTTGCGTGGCAGAGGATATGGGTGTATAGAGAGGAGGAAAAAAAAAAAAAACAAACAAACAGCCTAAGTCTTCCTGACAGTGAGCATGAGAAATAAGACTTTCCTACAAACCCGATGCTGTTATAAAACAACAAAAATAAACTCAGTAAACATTTTATTAGTTCAATTAATACTAATTTGAAACTCGTGAAAATTTGATGTGGGGTTGAACTCTGCTAACATTTAGCTTTGTCAGAAGAACCAAGAATTTCCTGCCATTTTCCAAGCACCCATTTCCTTAGCAGAGCTGGGTTAATTGCACATCGTTTTATTCATTTCTTTCTATTTAGTAGCATGCAGCTAAGCTAATTTGAGTTAGTGGATACATGATATCAGAAACTTCTAAAGCTAGATTTCTTTAAAACCTTAAAAATACTTAGGTTCACATAGCTTGGGACCTATGTGTCAAAAATGGACAGAACCTACAGCATGCTTTTTATGAAGCTGAGACACCTACAGGGTAAAGCCAATCAATTTAGCTGAGACAAGTCCATTTATCAAGTTTTTGTAAAGATTACTCAGATGACAAACTATAGAGACAATGTGTTTTTTTTCTTTTCTCTGATTAACAGTAGCGATAGGTTTGTAGATAAACTGTTGTTCAGTTACTTATTCATACTTTGACAAAGCCTCTTGGTTATGATTGCCTACTTGAGAATAGATTTCCTTACTGAGATATACAGCACTTTCTTTTTTAAATCAAATGGTAACTCTTGCAGTGATCTGTTAGAAAAACTGGGTTTTTTCTAGTGTCGGAGGAAAGGCATGAATAATTAAACACAGAGATATGCATGTAACTGGTGCATGGGGTGAGTAAATAAATAGTTTGATGATACACATATTTTTGAAGTATAAGAAAATGACATTCTAGACTTTTTTTTGGTGGTACTGGGGTTCCTGGAAGCCCTTCTACCTCTGGGTTACACTACCAGACCTATTTTTATATTTTTATTTGGAAACAGGGTCTCTTAAGCCAGCTTGGCTGGCTTCGAACCTGCGCAATCCTCCTGTCTCCGCCTCCCAAGCATGGGGATTACAGGCATGCTCCACCACACCCAGCGACATTCTGGATTTGAATGTGGCTTTATGTGAGCTCAAATACTTCATTTATTTCTGATGATGTGTTACATCTTTATTAGTTTGGGCTCTGCTGAGCTCATATCTTCATGCACAGCTCAGGGCTTATGGAAAGAAGTCATAGGGATATCCAGAAAAGGTGAC